>NW_027361692.1:600000-1080000 GCF_039654945.1 Dendrobates tinctorius | reverse complement strand
GTGTCCTCCACTTATTCCTGCGTCAACCTGCCCGGCACTGCTACATCCCCTGCGCCTGACACTACACCATCTAAGTTTCACCTCACCTACTCTGCCCTGGGACTACAGCCCTGCCTGTGGAGGGCTATAACATCCTTGCTGCACCACACCATCTGTCCCAGAGGATCTGTCTGCAGCGTCGGCTTAACATCATTCATTGCCGAACACCACAGGTGGCGTCACGAATCATTCACTCATAAACTTTATTCCCTTTTACTTGGGCACCCAGGGCCACAGACCAGGTCACCGCTTCTGTCACCTTTCCCTCTGAGAGAGACCGGCCCGGTACCGAGTACCCCACAGCCCTGGGTGTGAGGGCGTCCCATGACATTTTTACATAACTAATAGATTGCATTTAGAGATGATTAAATGGATTTTATTGGATGCAAATTGAATATATTTTATTAAATTTGCATGTCCCAACAAATTCAGACAATTTGCAATTTGATTCATATGTAAAAAATGCTTGCCATCTTTTTACACATTTCAGGAGATTGCATCAGTAACTGTATCAGTAGGCTGATATGAGTTCAGGTGTGACCAGGGCTGCCATCAGGGCATTACTTCCCTTACTGCTGTATGGGGTCTGGTGAGCAGCACTAAGGAGGGGGGCCTAGACCCCTCCTCTTGTGCTTGAACTCACCGGACCCCATTGTACAATAAAGTGCTGTGTGCTGTGCGCTGTGGCGCAAACTTCGGTGCTGGGAGCTTTTTCCAAATCTCCAGGACCATCTAACCTGCTCAGCTCCAGCCTCCTCTTCCTTCTCTGGACTTTTGGTCAGGTGATGGCATGAATGCAATGACATCATTGCGTACGCGCCAGCGTTTACAAGGCCACAAGAATCAGAGCTGCGCATGCAGTGGAACATCAGTGAGGTAAGTAAGAAAAAAATTTTTTTTTAATAAAATTACTAAATTGGTGAGGGGGAGGTGGAGAGGGACTGCAAATTATGAAGTGAGGGTGTGAGGGGGACTGCAAATGATGAAGTGAGGAGGGTAAGGGGACTGCAAATGATAAAGTGAGGGGGAAGGGGGGCTGCAAATGATCTGCAAATGATGAAGTGAGGGGAGCCGACTGCAAAGGATAAAGTGAGGGTAGAGGGACTTCAAATGATAAAGAGAGTGGGGGAAGGGGACTGAAAATGATGAAGTGAAGGGGAGGGGGCTGCAAATGATGAAGTAAGGGGGATTGCAAGTGATGAAGTGATGGGGGAGACGGGGAAACCATCACCGCAATGGAGGGGTCGATACAGCATAATTAGTACACAAGCATCGACCCTAATGAATAAGGGACATGGATATCAGTGTCTCTTGCTGCATAAGGCATCTAGACGAAGGAAAACTATCTCTTCTTATCTCCATACACTGGAAATATCGGCTTGACCGAGCATTCCTGCAAATGATGAATTGAGGGTGGGTGACGGGGAGCAACATATGATGAATTGAGGGTGAGGGATGGAGGACTACAAATGATAAATTGAGGGTGAGGGACGGAGGACTGTAAATTATGAATTGAGGGTGGGGGACAGAGGACAGCAATTGAATTGAAAGTGAGGAGAGCAAATGATAAATTGAGGGTGGAGGACAGCGGACAGCAATTAAATTGAAGATGGGAGGTGGGGATAGCAAATGAGGAATTGAAGGTGGAGGTGGGGAGAGAAAATAATGATGAATTTTGAGGGTGGGGGGAGTAAATGATGATGTTTTGAGACTGGTGGATTGGGGACAGTAAATGATGAATTGAGGGTGGGGCAGCAAATAGTGATAAATTGAGGGTGGGGAGAGTAAATGATGTATTGAATGTGGGGAAGAGCAGTTGATAATGAATAGAAGGTAGAGGTGGGAGAGAGAAAAGACGTGACAAAATGAACTGGGGCAGAAGGGGCATATAAATAAAATGAATCAGGAAGGGGAGGTAGAGAGTGCAGGGCGAACAGCTCAGTGTTCTTAGACTCAGGATAACATCAGATAATAATACAAATTTAATAATAATCTTTATTTATATAGCCCAACATATTTTGCAGCGCTTTACAGTTGAACAGTTTCAAACACAACAGTCATAAGTAACAACGTTAACAATACAATAATTAAAGCGAAATAAGACGACCCTGCTTGTGAGAGCTTACAATCTACAATGAGGTGGGGGAGATACAAAGCACAGGTTTGTATTTACAATGATGTATTTACAATGATGGTCCAGCCATCTTCAGGGGGTGGGGGTTAGATGGAGATAGTGAATGGGCTACACACACACAAACATAAAATGACTTTGATCAGATGAATGACAATGCTAGGCCTCAAGTGCCTGAAGTGTGTCAGCAGTTCCTGCATGATGAAGGCATTGATGCTATGGACTGGCCTGCCCATTTATTTGACCTGAATCCAATTGAGCACATTTGGGACATCATGTCTCATTCTATCCACCAATGCCACATTGCACCACAGACTGTCCAGGAGTTGACTAATGCTTTAATCCAGGTCTGGGAATAGATCCCTCAAGAGAACATTCGTCGCCTCATCAGGACCATGCCCAGGCATTGTAGGGAGGTTATACAGGCAGGTGAATGCCACACACTACTGAGCATCATTTGCTTGTCTTGAGTCAAAGGCAGGCCTCCCTGTGATAATAATTTCGATTTACTTTGATAACTTTTATGTGTTATTGCTCTCAACACATTCCACTGTGTAATGAATAAAGATTTACAGCTGGAATATTTCATTCAGTGATATCTAGGATGTGGTATTCTAGTGTTCCCTTTATTTTTTTGAGCTGTACAAACAGTGGGAATGGTAAGTATTCAGACCCCTTTAAATTTTTCACTCTTTACATTAGAAACCAGTGTCCAGCTTCGCTGGTCCTGATCGCTGGAGGGGCTGTCTTGTGACAGCTCACCAGCGATCAGCCTAACGATGTCCCAGCGATCCCATCATGTTGGATCGTTGGTGGGATCGCTGGGACATCATTATGTGTAACGGGGGCTTTATGGTGGTCCAAAGCTTCTTCCATTTAAGGATCATGGAGGCTACTGTGCTCTTAGGAACCTTGAGTACTGCAGAAATTCTTTTGTAACCTTGACCAGATGTGTGCCTTGCCACAATTCTGTCTCTGAGCTCCTTGGCCAGTTCCTTTGACCTCATGATTCTCATTTGGTATGACATGCACTGTGAGCTGTGAGGTCTTATATAGACAGGTGTCTTTTGCAAATCAAGTCCTATCAGTTTAATTAAACACAGCTGTGCTCCAATGAAGGAGTAGAACCATCTCAAGGCGGATCACAAGGAAATGGACAGCATGTGACTTAAATATGAGTGTCTGAGCAAACTGTCTGAATACTTATGACCATGTGCTATTTCAGTTTTCCTTTTTTAATAAATTTGCAAAAATTTCGACATTTCTGATTTTTTCAGTCAAGATGGGGTGCAGAGTGTACAGTAATGAGGAAAAAAAAGAACTTTTTTGCATTTTCTAAATGGCTGCAATGAAACAAAGAGTGAAAAATTCAAGAGGGGTCTGAATACTTTCTGTACCCATTGTATGTATAGTCTTTGGGTTTGTGCACATGTCTATTTTTGCTTCAATTTGCAGATTGAACTCGATCATTTAAGTGAATTTTTCAGTAAGAATGGATAACACACCAGGAAAATATTATTGGTCATCCCATTGCAGTGTATCTAAAAGGTAGATAGGTAGATGAAACATGGACCTTTGTTGTTTTGTATATGAGAAACAGAGGTGCTACACTGCACAAAAAAAACTGATGGAGTTTTTTATCACATTAAAAAATGGACATCCTAATGCAGCCTTAGAGTGCAGCTAGAGTGGCAATGTTTACAATAATTATGTCACTGTATTTTTTAACTAAAAGACTTATAAGTGTTTTCAGGTAATTCTGTTCACAGACACAGGTTGTTTTAAATAAGCCATCCTGGCAGAACTCACTCTCTCCATGTCCAGAGTTAAGCCTCTGCAGCTGCTCCTCATGTATGTGTGGCACCCCAGGAGTCCGGTTGCCACAGTGGCATTGCCTCCCTCACAGGAAGTGATGTCATGCCTGGAAGCAAGGAGGAGTTCCCTGGTCAGGTAACATCAGCATTCAACACTTTTCCTGACTCCAGACCAGAAGGGGGAGCTCAAAACCCAGTTTTAGGGGAGCTTCCCTATTAGTTCTGGCCTGGAGGTGGGGTTAAGCAGACAGTGGTGGGGACTGGAAGAGTGAGGAGCTTGTCCCCAGACTAGAGTTGTAGTCTGAGTCATAGAAGAGTTATAGAGGAAGAGAGAAGTCTAGGAACAGCTGGGGAGTGGAGCTGTGACCAAGCTCCCCCCAGAATAGAGTGCTAAAACCGGACGCTGGAGTCCGTGGCTGCACTGGTACAACAGTCCCAGCAGCTAAATCCAGAGGGCAGGGAACTGCAGGTCCCCTGGCCCATCAAACACTCGGGGCACAGCAGCATATCAGAGCCTGGAGCCCCCACTATGGAGCGACACCTGCAATAGGCTCAAGCTGCCTGCCATACGGGCAAGGACTAAGACAATAAGGAACAGAGGCTTGAGCATAGCTTTAAGCAGCAAGGACCTCAGAGGACAGCACAGCAATGAGGCCTCCAACTCTATCTGGCTTAGGGGACCCTAAATTGCTTAGAGGGTGTCTGGAACTCCATTTCCATCTGTTAGTAGTGCTCCAGTCTGCATCCCATACCATCAAGTAAAGGTAAAGGAAACTACAGTTCATGTGTCTGCAGTTATTCATTATTCCCTCAGTTCTGCACCCCAACGTCACTATCCTTTATAAGAACTATAACTGCCCTGGGGCCTAGCTCTACCCGTGGAGAGCTGTTAGAACTCTGCTGCATCACCAACAGCCCCAGCAGTCTCCTTAGGCAACGTCAGCCATCCCCTTATTGCTGAACACCATGGGTGGCATCACAAATTAATGCCCTATAAACTTTTCCTCCTCATTTATTTTAATGGATGCCCAGGGCCACGGACCGGGTCATTGCTGTTGCGATATTCACTGAAAGACCGGCCCGATAACGAGTAGCCCACGGCTCTGTGTGGTGTGCCATATGTTATTGTCTACAGCTGATATCCCACTGAAAGCGCTACCACCATTCACTGAATTAACCATCATGTGCCATCTACAGAGCATCTGAGCTTACATTACAGTGATACACTGCTCAAAAAAATAAAGGGAACACTTAAATAACAGAATAAAACTCCAAGTAAATCAAACTTCTGTGAAATCAAACTGTCCACTTAGGAAGCAACACTATTTGACAATCAATTTCACATGCTGCTGTGCAAATGGAATAGACAACAGATGGAAATTATTGGCAATTATGAAGACACCTTCAATAAAGGAGTGGTTCTGCATATGGGGACCACAGACCACATCTCAGTACCAATGCTTTCTGGCTGATATTTTGGTCACTTTTGAATGTTGGTTGTGCTTTCACACTTGTGGTAGCATGAGATGGACTCTACAACCGACACAAGTGGCTCAGGTAGTGCAGCTCATCCAGGATGGCACATCAATGCAAGCTCTGGCAAGAAGGTTTGCCGTGTCTGTCAGTGTAGTGTCCAGAGGCTGGAGGTGCTACCAGGAGACAGGCTAGTACACCAGGAGATGTGGAGGGGGCCATAGGAGGGCAACAACCCAGCAGCAGGCCCGCTACCACAGCCTTTGTGCAAGGAGGAACAGGAGGAGCACTGCCAGAGCCCTGCAAAATAACCTCCAGCAGGCCACAAATGTGCATGTGAAAAATGAGGATGTATGAACTCATGGAGATCAACATCCAACACTGCGGAGACACCAACAGTCTTTCACTAGGCATTGCTCCCACTAGCCAGTTTCCTACTCCACACTGATGAGGGGCAATACCCCGAAACAGCTGCCTGTGGATGGATACCTTGTTTTGGCATAGGTGGTTTCCGTCATTGGAGACTGCCCTTCCCGTGGTTGTTCCTTCCCGGGGAAAGACCTGGCTAGTCATTGCTTGCGTTGAGAAACATGTGATGGTGTCTCCGCGGCTTGTGTTTTGCATGTTTTTGCATATTTCCCATAAGGGATGGGAGCATTGCTCTAGAATCACTGCGTTGAGAAACATGTGATGGTGTCTCCGCAGTGTTGGATGTTGATCTCCATGAGTTCATACATCCTCATTTTTCACAGTCTTTTACTAGGCATTGCTCCTACTAGCCAGTTTCCTACTCCACACTGATGAGGGGCAATACCCCGAAACAGCTGTCTGTGGATGGATACCATGTTTTGGCATAGGTGGTTTCCTTCATTGGAGACTGCCCTTCCCGTGGTTGTTCCTTCCCGGGGAAAGACCTGGCTAGTCATTGCTTGCGTTGAGAAACACGTGATGGTGTCTCCGCGGCTTGTGTTTTACAAATGTGCATGTGTTTGCACAAATGGTTAGAAACCGAATCCTTGAGGATGGTCTGAGTGTCCAACATCCACAGATGGGAGTTGTGCTCACAGCTCGCTGGTAACAACTATTCCAAGCATCTTAATATTGTTAGACCCGAGAGGGAGAGATCGTGAGAAGTAAAGAGACTGTGAAGAACATGGAGATTATTACAGAGTGATTGTTCTATAGTACAGTTCTATAGTATAGTTGTGGAGTGGGGGTCAATCAAATGGCTTTTATTGTAGGGAGGTTGGGGGATTTCAAGTAGCTAAACAGCGATAGGAAGGAGAAATATTTTAGCTGAGGAGGAACAGGATTGGGAAATATATCACCAGCAGTAAGGCGAAGCAGAGAGAGGTAGAAGAGCTGAAAGACAGAGAGTGCACGGTTAATTTATTATTTTAAAAGAAGAAATTCATGAAAAATAGTTTATGTTTATCCATTAGTCAGTTACTGAGCCCACTCCACGTGAGATTACCCCTGCAATCAGTGACTGAGCATTCACCACAAAAGATCATTCCCTGCTATCAATTACTGAGCTCTCACCACATGAGATCACCTCTGCAATCAGTTACTGAGCCCTCATCACATGAGATCACCACTGCAATCAGTTACTGAGCCCTCATCACATGAGATCACCCCTGCAATCAATTACTGACCCCTCACCACATCAGATTGTAACAGGGGCCAGGGCTGCTGCTGCTCCATCATACCCTGATGCTCCGCTACATAAATAAAATGTCCATTTTGTAGTGTACTGTGTGTGTGTGTGTCATGCAGTTCACCCACCTGTGGGTCAGAATCCTCCACAACATACAGGGCTCCAATCCATCACAGGCACACACAATTGTTATCAAAGTCCTTGTTCATTTTCAATAAAACTTTATTTAACTCGTGCATCTTCATAATAGTTACAGTCCAACAATCTTCATAAGACATGGAAATTCCTTCTCCTGAGCTTTCCCTGGTCCTTTCTGTCAACTTAGACTCCGGCATAATGTTATCCAGTCCCGCAGTTCCCTGGGTAATCAAGCTGGCTGATTTCTGGTGCTCTCAGTCCACTTTCCCCATCTTGGGCGAAATCGCAGGATACCACTGCACAGTTGGAGGCTCCTGACCACGCTCCAACACTCGCACCCCACACAATAGAGTAGTTCAGCAAAACCACATTGCGGTTCCTTGCTTAGAGAGAAGCGGAGCACCTTTGGTGGTTCCCTGCTTGGGACACTAAACGTGCTGGGAGGTGGGTGGAGTTGAGAATACATATAAAAGAGCGGGACGGTTCCAGGATTGAGGTTCAGTTGAATTCAGAGGTTGAGTTTGACAGAGGAGGCCACTCGGAGAGGAGTGGGGATCCCTGGAAGAGGGATGGAGGATGGAGTGCTGCAGCTGCCTCAGTGATCTGAGCCAGCTGGCACGGGAAAGGAAAGAAGGAGAAGGACATTGAACCGAAGCCTGGGCTTCCATAGAAGGGAAAAGACAAGTACGGAATGTAGGAGTAAAATGGAACACAGAGGAGGTGGGTTAGAGAAGAACCCTGCCTAGTAGTCCTAAGTGCAAGGCCGGGGCCCAGTCCCTGAGGTTGTATGGACACTAATGGTTCTGCAGCAGACACTGGTGGAGTAGTGGGCTGTAAATGCACTACTCCCATCTAAGACTTGGGGGCACAACAGCAACACAGATAGAGAGCCGGGACTCAGGAGTAGAGAGTCCCCGAAGCAGGCTACAGCTGTCTGCCGTACAAGTAGAGTTCTTGGGAACATCGGTTAGGAGGAACTCCAGTGTAACTCAGTACTAGGAGATCTTCACACTGAAAGGCGCTATAGAGGAGATGTTCAGAAAAGGCACATAAGTTGGCGGAGTGTTGGAAGGGAGCATTCCATCTTGCCTGGAGGTTGACTGAGTCCCTGACCCGGAGGACACGGCACAGAAGCGGGCACTACAGACTGTGAGTAAAGCTTGGGAACTACATGCCCTGGTGTCCTCCATTCCTTCCTGCGTCCGTCCGCCTGGCACTGCTACATCCCCTGCACCAAACACTACACCATGTAAGTGTATCCACATCTACACTGCCCTGGGACAACAGCCCTGCCTGTGGAGGGCTATAACATCATTGTTGCACCACACCATATGTCCCGGAGGATCTGTCTGCAGCGTTGGCTTAACACCTCCCTTGCCGAGCACCACATGTGGCATCACGAACTATTCATCTAACTAAATTCCACCATTCACATCTTCCTACTACTTGGGCGCCCAGGGCCACGGTCCGGGTCACCACTGCTGTGACACATCCCGCTGATACCGCCATGGTACTGAGTACCCCAAAGCCCTGGGAGGGCGACCCAACTTGGCGTCACGAACAGGATGATGAGACCCGATGCCATCGGGTTCTGTGTGCCTAAGATTGTTGGACTTAAAGCTTTTGAGAATATGCAGAAGACCCAATTTAATAGACTGTGAAATGAACATTAAAAATGGCCGTTGGCGTGGAGAAGAAGGGCGTGATGAGGTGGGAGGTCCTAGGAAAAGACCACGAACAGTTTTGGGCCTCCCCTGCCTGAATTACTATGTGACAGCAACATGGCCCACCCCTCGAGGGGTTCGTATACTGGCTTGGTATGGAGGCGCTGGAAGAAGACGCCGCCCCAAGAAGGAGGGGCAGAAGCCAGTGGCGGGAAAGGGGCCGAGAGAGGAGGAAGAAGAATGCCAGAACGCCATCTTGAAAGAAGAGGGAAGGAGGCCTGCGGAGCGCGGGGAAGTGGATCTCCCCAGCGCCATGGCTGAAGGCTCCAACCCAGTATCGGAGATGAATCGCCGGCAGCTGGAGGAAGAAATTGCCCAGCTGACGCGCAGCTTGCAACTGAGGCAGGAGGCCTTGTGGAGGCTGAACTGGCAGCATGCCCAGGAGGGGCCTACACCGGCGGTAACCGCCGCTGCTTCACCGGAGCTTCCCCAGGCAGATTCCGTGGAGCCTGCCGCCACCATCACACCACCGGCAGCATCCGAAGTCCCTTGCTGCCGCCACAGGAAGAATTATATGAGGCTCCGGGAGCTGAAGCGGAGGAAAAGGAGCTCACTCTTGGACCTGAAGCGGCCTGCGCAGGTCCCACCAGAGGCTTCCGCGGACCCGGAGCCACCTCCCACTGCCACCGGCCCATTTTCACTGGCACCGGAGCAGAGACCACGCTGCCAGGAGGCCCCAGGTACGTCCGATGCCCCGACACCTGGGAAGGCCCTGGGGTACACCACGGTCACAGCGGCTGGCCAGGTCGTGCTAGATCTGGTCTGGGACCGGGATACCAGTCCCCGGGGGGAACACCGGAACCCCTGGAGGTGGCGCCACGGTACCAAACCAGCCTGGATCGGTCCCGGGAGGAGCTGGAGGATGATGAAAACTGGGCTAGTTGTCAAGCTACCATCCGGCAACTGGCAGATGAACACCGGGAGAGGGAGCAGCGCCAGCAAGTGGTACTAGGCCCAGATCTGGACCAGAAGGAGCGAGTCCGTGCCGGTCATTATGGTCCCTGAGATGCAGCAGGTTGGAGCCACGTCCTGAAAGTGAACCATGAAAGGGGGTTCGGATTTATTCATGACCCCAGCCGAATCTCCGATCTGTTTTTCAACCGGAGAGACGTAGAACCGCATTTGAGAAAAGGGCACCCTGCCAGGAACCTGAGCCTGGGAGATCACGTAACGTTTACCAGACACGAAGGTCTGAGAGGCTGGTACGCGATGAACATCAGTCGAGTCCCAGAGGACCTCATCCAGACCTGCAGGCAGAAACCACCTACTGCCCCATGTGCCAAGGTGTGCCAAAGGTACAGAAAGCCGCAAGCTTCACCCCACTGGAGGAAGAGTACCTGAGGACTGCCAATGCGTTTATCACATCTGGTAGCAGTTCCCAATCAGCAGCTTCCGTAACCCCAGGAGGGGACCAGCACTAGTAACCTACAACTAACTCTCATTACCCAGGAGGGTATTTGCACAGTTGTGCTTTGTTTTTCCATCATGTTTTAGTTTTGTTTTTCCAGTGTTGCCCTGTTTTGTTGGCAGCCTTTCTATTGAACTGAGCAATCATGAACTTGGAGTGATCCAAAAACTTTTGCTCGTAAATAGTTGCACCTCTTTAGGTGCCCTCTTTTGGTTTTACATAGACACTTTGCAAAGATAACGTCTACCTCATTTGGAGCATGACTCCAATCAAAGGACACTGCAAGGGATCTCGGCTGGGAGCTGTGTCCAACACTTACAACAATTATTGAAAAGTTTAATGTGAAGTATTTGATAATGATGTGTCTTATGAGAGTAAATGGCTTTTATATATAGAATGTTAAAATAAAGAGATAAGAGATTTGGATAGAGAATAATAAAGAATTGAAAATGTAGATAATGAACCAGGCACCACGGTTGTCACTCAGAGTTGAAAGAAAGTAGAAAATGTGCACTAAAGAGAGAAAAGAAATGTGTTGATGAAGAATTCTGAATTGATAGCGAGTAACAAACAATAGCACTTGAATTAAGTATTGTATGGAAAATTGCACTTTTTGACTTAAGATTTTAGATAGTTAATTAAGAATTGTTTGCAACGTTCAAGAATGAGTGCCTCTCACATTGGGAAGTTTAGTATAAGAAATGTTTATTCAGCATTGCAAAAATTTGTATGTTCCTGTGCTGTCAACTTTGTTTACCTTGCAGCCCGCAGACGTGCTGTGTTTAACGGGGGGGGTATGTGGTGGAGAAGCAGAGCACCTTTGGTGGTTCCCTGCTTGGGACACTAAACGTGCTAGGAGGTGGGTGGAGTTGAGAATACATATAAAAGAGCGGGACAGTTCCAGGATTGAGGTTCAGTTGAGTTCAGAGGTTGAGTCTGACAGAGGAGGCCACTCGGAGAGGAATGGGGATCCCTGGAAGAGGGATGGAGGAAGGAGTGCTGCAGCTGCCTCAGTGATCTGAACCAGCTGGCACGGGAAAGGAAAGAAGGAGAAGGACATTGAACCGAAGCCTGGGCTTCCATAGAAGGGAAAAGACAAGTACGGAACGTAGGAGTAAAATGGAACACAGAGGAGGTGGGTTAGAGGAAGAACCCTGCCTAGTAGTCCTAAGTGCAAGGCCTGGGCCCGGTCCCCGAGGTTGTATGGATACTAATGGTTCTGCAGCAGACACCAGTGGAGTAGTGGGCTGTAAATGCACTACTCACATCTAATACTTGGGGGCACAACAGAAACGCGGATAGAGAGCCGGGACTCAGGAGTAGAAAGTCCCCGAAGCAGGCTACAGCTGTCTGCCGTACAAGTAGAGTTCTTGGGAACATCGGTTAGGAGGAACTCCAGTGTAACTCAGTACTAGGAGATCTTCACACTTAAAGGCGATATAGAGGAGACATTCAGAAAAGGCACATAAGTTGGTGGAGTGTTGGAAGGAAGCATTCCATCTTGCCTGGAGGTTGACTGAGTCCCTGACCCGGAGGACACAGCACAGAAGCGGGCACTACAGACTGTGAGTAAAGCTTTGGAACTACATGCCCTGGTGTCCTCCATTCCTTCTTGCGTCCGTCCGCCTGGCACTGCTACATCTCCTGTGCCAAACACTACACCATCTAAGTGTATCCACATCTACACTGCCCTGGGACATCAGCCCTGCCTGTGGAGGGCTATAACATCATTGCTGCACCACACCATCTGTCCCGGAGGATCTGTCTGCAGCGTCGGCTTAACACCTCCCTTGCCGAGCACCACAGGTGGCGTCACGAACTATTCATCTAACTAAATTCCACCATTCACATCTTCCTATTACTTGGGCGCCCAGGGCCACGGTCCGGGTCACCGCTGCTGTGACACATCCCGCTGATACCCCACAGCCCTGGGAGGGTGACCCAGATCCACACGTGCTCCTAGGTCTATCATCTTCAGAACTCCTCTTTCCAGTTCTTCTTCTGTCTGTCTCTCACTACTACTCTTACACACACTCTCTAACTAAGAGGGAATTTTTCCTAACCCTTCCCTAGCTCCTCCGACCAGCTTCCTATTGGGTTAATTAGTTAACTATTTCTATCTTACCTTATCTTATCTCAATCTGAATCTAACATCTAAATCTGACTCTACAGTGCCCTCAACTGTCCTAAGTCTTACATAACCCTAACTCAATCACTAAATGTTCCTATCTTAGTCCTCACCACAATCAGGTAAACATACAGAAGCATTACATGGAATATTACCACTTAAAGACATATACTTTACACAGTATAAACATTAACCACATATCCACATTGTACCCAATTGTATCCAGCAGGTATGCACAAGGATGCAGATCCCCTACAAGATTACCCTTGCAATCAGTTACTGAGCCTTCACCACATGAGATCATTCCCTGCAATCAGTTACTGAGCCCTAACCACATTAGATAATTCCCTGCAGTCAGTTACTGACCTCTTACCACATGAGATTACCCCTGCAATCAGTTACTGAGCCTCAACACATGAGATTACCCCTGCAATCAGTTATTGAGCCCTCACCACATGAGATCACCCCTGCAATCAGTTACTGACCCCTCACCACATGAGATCACCCCTGCAAACAGTTAAGGCCCCGTCGCACACAGCGATCTCGCTAGCGAGATCGCTGATTTGTGACGCATCAGCGATCTCTCCAGCGAGATTGCTGTGTGTGTCGGGGATCAGTGACCGGGGTATCGCTGATCGTGCTCGATCGGCCTGGGCCATTTTTTGATCAATGGTCTCCCGCTGGCAAGCACGCTTCGCTGCGTGTGGCAGCGAGAGACCAGCGATCAGTGACGCTGGATGCTGGTTTCTAATGTAAACATCAGGTATCCAGGATCCGCGGCTCTTGGATACCCGCTGTTTACCTTGGAAACCGGCATACACGCTGGTTTCCAAGGTAAACAGCGGGTATCCAGGAGCCGCGTCTCAATTAAGCAGTGGTCATGGTGTCAGCTACTGTGGGAGGAACGGGAGTCTGTGCCACTCCCGACACATTGATAATTTCAGGTACCAGCCCTGTTTCATGGTCCCCTGGGGGAAATTGGATGTTTGCCTCGTCTTCAACATCAACATTAACCACTGGTACGGCTGGTGGAGGCACTGGGGCCAATGGAACTTGTTCAGGATCTCGAGTCAAACAAGGACACAGAATATTCCGATAGAGCGTGCGAGTGGGGGCCCCTTCGTCTGTTTCCAGCCGGACCTCGTAGACGGGACCCTTTCAGCCAAGTCGCCGCCTTACCCTGTATGGTCTTTTCTCCCACCGGCACTCCAATTTGTTGTGTGGGCGCTTTTCCCTCACCAGAACTCGTTCTCTAGGCTGCAGAGCTGTCCCCTTTTGAGGAGTGACGTGACAATGTTCTAACTCCTGCAGCCGATTCTGCACTAGCTGATGGATAGTCTGTAGCCGACGACGGTGTTCTTGAACCCAGGAGTATGCCACCGTCTGTGGGTACAAGAGTATATGAATTCCAGGCTCTACCACACACTGAAGGTGCTCTAGGGGTAAAGAATCATAAGTAGACAATAAAGTAAACCCCAGCACTCAAATGAAGAGAAGAAGGGATGTATATGCAAAAGTGAATTTATTAATTGACACACTGCAAAGGGAACCTAACCAGAGCAACAGCACCAATGTTTCGGCATAGAGCCTTTCTCAAGGTTGTTGCCTGAAAAGGTGTGAAAATAACAATAGTGAGTGCGGTATGTACAAGTGATACATAGAATATTTACATACATATTTACATACAAAATAGCACAGATCAGTATAGTGCAAATGGAACATACATCACTGTTCAGAGCAAGGAAACATGGGTCTCAAAGGACTACCGGATTTTCAAATAGAGGTGAGGTTCCATACGATTTGCAGAGTGTGCTATTACATGAAAAGAGAGTAAATTAGTACAAATATGAATATAATAACATGAAGCGTACCCAGGGAGACAGATTAGATCAACTGGCAAAAATAGTGGAACAGCCAAGGATAGTATCCATATCAGTAGAGCATGGTGGGAAGCAGAAAGGAGGAAGGAGGAGAGAGAAAAAAGAGAGAGAGAGAAAAAAAAGAGAGAAAAAAGGGAAAAGAGAGAAGAAAAAGAAGAAGAGAGAGAGAGAGAGGAAGAGAGAGAGGGAGAAAGAAAGAGAGGGAAGGAAAAGAAAAGCAAGGAGCAGGAAGGAAAAAGATGGAGAAAGAACAAGAGAAAAAGAAGGAGGGGGAGGAAGAAAGAGAGAGAAGGAAAAGAAAAGGGAGAAAAAGAGAGAGAAAAAAAGAGAGGGAGGGAAAGAAGGAGAAAAGGGCGAGAGGAAAGAGAAGTAGAAAAAAGAAAAAAAGATGGTGAGAAAGAGAGAGAGAGAGAGAGAAAGGGGGAGGGAGAAGGATACGGGGAAGTAAGAGAGAAAAAAAAAAAAAAAAAGGGAATGAAACTGAAAGACAGAGGAAAAAGGCAGGAAAGAAGGAAAGAAAAGAAAGGATAGAGCAACAGAAAGAAAGAGGTAGAGTAAAAAATAGAAGTGAGAAGAAACAGAAGAGAAAGGAGGGGGGAGGGGAGGAACACAGCAAGGGAGTACAATCGACAACAACAGAGAGGCTACATACCATGGGTGAGAAATGTGATAGGATCACTATGGAGAGTGAATGGACGCCTGGAAGAAAAAGCAGCATGGTGAAGCAGACCAATACATAGACTGAGAAGAAGCCAAAAGGAGCCGGGCAGCAGCGCTACCTGCAGTGGAGGTCCAGAACAAAGGCGGGTGGCAGGGGGAGCGGCTGCAGTGGCGTGGTGTAGAGGGCCAGCGGCACCATTATAAGGAAGCCAGCAATACACAAGGGGGAGGGCACTTCCAGGAATGCAAGGTCTGTGACGTGCATGGTCACATGACCAGGAACGGCCAGTGAGGGCAGGGAAGTGCTGTATCCCGGGTTACCAGCTAAGGGGCGTGTGCGGGGTGTGCCACTGGGAGGATTTAAGAAAACAGTGTGGATCAGTTGTGTGAGATCTGAAAGGGAAACAAAACACAGGGAGTTAGTACTGTGGATGAAAAAGGAGACATAAGAAAAATGGATGCATGGGTATATACAGACACAAAAAGGCACCTATGTAAATATGCAAGACAATAAGTGCAGGGAATGCCGTACTGTACGTCAAAATAACTCAAGGTGAGCATACAAAATGGATGCATGGGTATATACAGACACAAATAGGCACCTATGTAAATATGCAAGACAATAAGTGCAGGGAATGCCGTACTGTACGTCAAAATAACTCAAGGTGAGCGTACAAACATACATTGATGTATAGTAAGTGTCAGATAGGAAAAAAAACAAATCAGTTAAGTGCAGTGGATAAATAAATCAACGGGGGGCCTCATATTCCCTGTTGAGCCCTAATGGCTCTAAGGTTTGGAGGGTATGGATCCAGAACGCCTCGCGTTCTCTGAGTATTTTAATCCTATCTCCGCCGTGGCGGGGTTGGTCAACATGCTCAATCACTTGAAATCTGAGCTGCGGAATGGTGTGGCCAGCGGCACTAAAATGAGCTGGAATGGGTAGGGTAGTCAATTTACAGCGGATAGTGGATTTGTGCTTATTAATGCGGTCACGGATATGCTGGGTGGTCTCCCCAACATACCCGAGACCGCAGGGGCATTTAATCAGATAAATGTCATAATTTGAATCGCAAGTAAAATATTCAGGGATCGGGAACTTCTTCCCAGTACGTGGATGTGTGAAAAACTCGCCTTTGGTAATATGAGAGCACTGAAGACAGTGTAAGCAGGGGAAAGTACCTTTGCGTTGGCTTGAGAAGAAAGTCTGTTTGGCAATTGGCTTAGAGGGGCCAATGTCGGCTCTGACTAGAGAGTCCCTAAGGTTCTGGGGGCGTTTATGGCAAATCAGGGGCCGGGAGATAAATTCTGGAACCGAAGGATAGGCTTGATGGAGTAGGGGCCAATGCTTAAAGATGACACCATTAATGAGAGGACTGAACGGGTGGTATGTGCTCACCAAGGGAATACACTTACGGCTCCGTGAGCTGGCAGCCGGAGTGGGGGGCGAAGGTCTAACATACGGCGGATAGCCCCTTGCTGAAAATTTAGTATCCATATCAGTATGTCGTGCCTCCCTAACAGAGGGATCTGATACGATCCGGTCGACACGGCAGTGTTGGGAATGGGGTAAGGACCTTTTGATGTGTCGAGGGTGGCAGCTTGAGTGTAGAAGACGACTATTTCTGTCCGTAGGCTTAGTGTACAGGTCTGTCGAGAGGGTATGATCAGGATTAATGATAACCAAAGTGTCAAGAAAATTGATGGAATGGTCACTATAGTGGAGGGTGAAAGAAATATTGTAAGTGGCGTTATTGATGTCGGAGAAAAAAAGAGTTCAATGATATGGCGTCACCTGTCCAAATGAGGAAAATATCGTCAATGTAACGTTTCCATAGTGTCACCTGACTATCAAAGAGGGGATGGGAATAGATGTGACTATGCTCGAAGTGGTCCATATAAATATTTGCATAGGGGGGCGCGACGTTAGATCCCATCGCAGTCCCCCTACACTGCAGGTAAAACTGGTCCTCAAAGAGAAAGAAATTCTGGGTTAGGACCACCTCGAGCATGTCAAGACAGAACTCCTTTTTTGAGGAGGAAAAATCGGTGTGGATATTAAGGAACCTGTCAACCGCATGAATGCCTTCTTGGTGGTCGATGCTCGTATAAAGACTCGAGACATCTAGGGTTGCCAGCAGACATTTGGCAGGGACACTCGGAATGGATCTAATGATAGACAAGAAGTGGTTAGTGTCCTTCAGATATGAGGGAATTTTGGAGATGTGTGGAGTAAATGTTTTCTCACGGGTAATTGAAATAGGTGATAATAATGAATTGGTGGACGCAACAATGGGACGACCGGGTGGGGAGGTCAAGTTTTTGTGAATCTTTGGTAACGTATAAAAGACGGGAGTGATGGGATGGTTGTTTATCAAGAAATCACTGAGTTTGTCGTCAATGACGGCATTCTGCTTGTACATTGTCACTTTCTCCTGTATAAGGGTGGAAATGTGAGATGTGGGATCACGGGATAGTGGATGGTAGGTATTGGAGTCACCAAGTTGCTGGCGGATCTCATTAATATAGAAGGTTCTGTCAAGGACCACAATATCCCCACCTTTGTCGGCTGGCTTGATGATGATGTTCTTATAATTTTTGAGTGAGGCCAAGGCTCTGCGTTCATCAGGGGTCATATTGTTTTTTAAATGAAAAGTGCCCTTACCGATGTCGGTGGTAATAGCGTGGACGTCCCTAGAGACTATTAAATACATTAAATGTATGTACCATTTGCACTATCCTGATCTGTGCTATTTTGTATGTAAATATGTATGTAAATATTCTATGTATAACTTGTACATACCGCACTCACTATTGTTATTTTCACACCTTTTCAGGCAACAACCTTGAGAAAGGCTCTATGCCGAAACGTTGGTGCTGTTGCTCTGGTTAGGTTCCCTTTGCAGTGTGTCAATTAATAAATTCACTTTTGCATATACATCCCTCCTTCTCTTCATTTGAGTGCTGGGATTTACTTTATTGTCTACTTATGATTCTTTACCCCTAGAGCACCTTCAGTGTGTGGTAGAGCCTGGAATTCATATACTCTTGTACTACTGTTTTTTCCAGTGCCCCCACTGTACCCACTAGTCTCATGTCGGCACCTGTTCTCTCCTTTAATGATGAACAAGCCGCTAGTATCCTGTCCAAGGTGACCACTAGGACGCAGTTCCTCACTGTTCCTTCAGATGAGATCCGTACCCGTGACTATTTGAGGGAAATTAAGAGGAACACAGCCCTTGAATTACATGCAGCTACTTTGGCTGAATATCATAAAACCCAGAGAATGCCGAGGGGACTTAGAGTCTCTCTGCGGCCCACGCTATTCTCAGATAATTCTGAGTATTGTAAGTCTTTTGAGAGCATTCTCAACAAATGTTCCTTCGATATTATTCTCCTTACAATTGACTACCTGCAGAGGGAACTTATCAGCATTTACACGAATATCAAGAACATAAAGACACAACTTTCCCAGACGCTGAATGCCACGGCTTTTGAAGAACTTAAGAACAAGTGCAATACTACGCTTTCTGAATACAGGGACACGTTACAGATACGCAAACGCGACAAATTCTTGCGGGACCAGGAAGACTATCTGAAGAATCGTATCTACCGATGGCACTAGTCCGCTCCATCCCGCAACTCTCGCCGTGGAGGCGGTTTTTCTTCTGGGTCCGACAGCGACCACTTCTCCACAGATTCTCAATCTTTTTTAGGTCCGAGACGCCCCGGAAAAAACAGACGAGGAGGGGTCGTAAACACCAGGGGACGCTCAGACCGAGTCACTACCCGCTCCCAGGTAGGGACAACATTGTCTACAACATTTCCAGTCAGACCCTCTCCCCTCTTGAGACCCAGGTCTTACAGAAGGGTCTTTCCTTTTGCCCCACCCCCGCCTTCAGCACCTTTAATTTAGAACACGACCTTAACAGATTCTTCAGAAATCTCCGCCTGAAGGCACATTTTTATAACAAAATCTCTGATACCGACCGACCTCTAGTTGCCTCCATCACACCCTCATCCCCTATGGGGTTCAAACTCGCGGGTCTCAACCTCAGGATCCCTAGTAGCTATCAACCTCCTCGCTGTTACCACCCCATTGAGACATTCATTAGTCTAGTCTCTAGGGACGTCCATGCTATTACCACTGACATCGGTAAGGGCACTTTTCATTTAAAAAACAATATGACCCCTGATGAACGCAGAGCCTTGGCCTCACTCAAAAATTATAAGAACATCATCATCAAGCCAGCCGACAAAGGTGGGGATATTGTGGTCCTTGACAGAACCTTCTATATTAATGAGATCCGCCAGCAACTTGGTGACTCCAATACCTACCATCCACTATCCCGTGATCCCACATCTCACATTTCCACCCTTATACAGGAGAAAGTGACAATGTACAAGCAGAATGCCGTCATTGACGACAAACTCAGTGATTTCTTGATAAACAACCATCCCATCACTCCCGTCTTTTATACGTTACCAAAGATTCACAAAAACTTGACCTCCCCACCCGGTCGTCCCATTGTTGCATCCACCGATTCATTATTATTACCTATTTCAATTACCCTTGAGAAAATATTTACTCCACACATCTCCAAAATTCCCTCATATCTGAAGGACACTAACCACTTCTTGTCTATCATTAGATCCATTCCGAGTGTCCCTGCCAAATGTCTGCTGGCAACCCTAGATGTCTCGAGCCTTTATACGAGCATCGACCACCAAGAAGGCATTCATGCGGTTGACAGGTTCCTTGATATCCACACCGATTTTTCCTCCTCAAAAAAAGGAGTTCTGTCTTGACATGCTCGAGGTGGTCCTAACCCAGAATTTCTTTCTCTTTGAGGACCAGTTTTACCTGCAGTGTAGGGGGACTGCGATGGGATCTAACGTCGCGCCCCCCTATGCAAATATTTATATGGACCACTTCGAGCATAGTCACATCTATTCCCATCCCCTCTTTGATAGTCAGGTGACACTATGGAAACGTTACATTGACGATATTTTCCTCATTTGGACAGGTGACGCCATATCATTGAACTCTTTTTTCTCCGACATCAATAACGCCACTAACAATATTTCTTTCACCCTCCACTATAGTGATCATTCCATCAATTTTCTTGACACTTTGGTTATCATTAATCCTGATCATACCCTCTCGACAGACCTGTACACTAAGCCTACGGACAGAAATAGTCGTCTTCTACACTCAAGCTGCCACCCTCGACACATCAAGAGGTCCTTACCCCATTCCCAACACTGCCGTGTCGACCGGATCGTATCAGATCCCTCTGTTAGGGAGGCACGACATACTGATATGGATACTAAATTTTCAGCAAGGGGCTATCCGCCGTATGTTAGACCTTCGCCCCCCACTCCGGCTGCCAGCTCACGGAGCCGTAAGTGTATTCCCTTGGTGAGCACATACCACCCATTCAGTCCTCTCATTAATGGTGTCATCTTTAAGCATTGGCCCCTACTCCATCAAGCCTATCCTTCGGTTCCAGAATTTATCTCCCGGCCCCTGATTTGCCATAAACGCCCCCAGAACCTTAGGGACTCTCTAGTCAGAGCTGACATTGGCCCCTCTAAGCCAATTGCCAAACAGACTTTCTTCTCAAGCCAACGCAAAGGTACTTTCCCCTGCTTACACTGTCTTCAGTGCTCTCATATTACCAAAGGCGAGTTTTTCACACATCCACGTACTGGGAAGAAGTTCCCGATCCCTGGATATTTTACTTGCGATTCAAATTATGTCATTTATCTGATTAAATGCCCCTGCGGTCTCGGGTATGTTGGGGAGACCACCCAGCATATCCGTGACCGCATTAATAAGCACAAATCCACTATCCGCTGTAAATTGACTACCCTACCCATTCCAGCTCATTTTAGTGCCGCTGGCCACACCATTCCGCAGCTCAGATTTCAAGTGATTGAGCATGTTGACCAACCCCGCCGCGGCGGAAATAGGATTAAAATACTCAGAGAACGCGAGGCGTTCTGGATCCATACCCTCCAAACTTTAGAGCCATTAGGGCTCAACAGGGAATATGAGGCCCCCCGTTGATTTATTTATTCACTGCACTTAACTGATTTGTTTTTTTTCCTATCTGACCCTTACTATACATCAATGTATGTTTGTGTCATGGTCACGTGTGTCAGGTCGCAGATGATGCCGCAAGGCGAACCCATAACACACGTGACCCTGGATACACCGCCTCCAGTGGGGCGCATTTAAATAATAAAAACGTGCAGGTGGATACGCCGCCTCCACCTGGCGAATTTTGGTATTACACGTTATACAATAAATCTGGAAACCCCGCCTCCAGTAAGGCGCATTTAAATAATCAAGGGGGAACCTGGGAAACTTTAACAATGGTGGGCCCTGCAATAGGGAAAATTGAATTGGAGACCTCCTGAGCTCCCCTGAGCCAGTGTCCCTGCACTCCTAACGTTCCCTATGCCGGTTTCGCACCGGGCGCCGCACGCGTACCTCAACGCCCTTGCTCACCCTGAACCTAAACCCTCACTAGGGAATGGGTCGGTGCGGAGACTAATCCCACCACTGCACTAATAACACACATGAGGAAAGAGACAATACAGAGGAAACACCACTTAGCTTTGCTCTGTTGCGTGCGCTCCTAGCAACAGAGCCCTCCACCAGAGTGCATCTTCTCCTCCACCTGGATCCATCACCATAACAGGATCCTTCACCTTAGTGCAGCCTTGGAGCAGAGTCCAACACCAGTTGCAGCTGCTTAGAACCAGAGTCCCAAGGATGAGTTCAGCTGCTGACACGAAGTCGAGCATGCTTGAGTCCAGCTCAGCGGCCATGTCCCACATGGTGAGTGCCACTCTCCATAGTCACCACTCCACCAGCCCATGCAGACACTTCCCGCTGACACCATCACTGCGACTACACCACGCCATGCCAGCCCTTCGTCCAGACACCATAGCTGAAACACATCCCCCCTGGCTAAGCTGCGCAGGACTCCTCACCAGCTCCATCCTTCCTCCAGGCTCTCCAAAAACAGAGTGAACACAAAGTCACAATATCACAGGCAGTGATTGCACACCTCTAGCACACCTTTATAGGGTGTAACACCTGATACATGATTAAGTGCACAAAACCTAAAGTGCAATATCAAAACCACCACCGGGGACAGTCAAGACACCTTGGAACTTTCCAAAGTAAAAAAAGTTCACCCAGTGATTTAAAACTGTCAGATCACTTCAGATCATGACAGTTTGTATGCTCACCTTGAGTTATTTTGACGTACAGTACGGCATTCCCTGCACTTATTGTCTTGCATATCTACATAGGTGCCTATTTGTGTCTGTATATACCCATGCATCCATTTTGTATGCTCACCTTGAGTTATTTTGACGTACAGTACGGCATTCCCTGCACTTATTGTCTTGCATATTTACATAGGTGCCTTTTTGTGTCTGTATATACCCATGCATCCATTTTTCTTATGTCTCCTTTTTCATCCACAGTACTAACTCCCTGTGTTTTGTTTTCCTTTCAGATCTCACACAACTGATCCACACTGTTTTCCTATATCCTCCCAGTGGCACACCCCGCACACGCCCCTTAGCTGGTAACCCGGGATACAGCACTTCCCTGCCCTCACTGGCCGTTCCTGGTCATGTGACCATGCAAGTCACAGACCTTGCATTCCCGGAAGTGCCCTCCCCCTTGTGTATTGCTGGATTCCTTATAATGGCGCCGCTGGCCCTCTACACCACGCCGCTGCAGCCGCTCCCCCTGCCACCCGCATTTGTCCTGGACCTCCACTGCAGGTAGCGCTGCTGCCCGGCTCCTTTTGGCTTCTTCTCAGTCTATGTATTGGTCTGCTTCACCATGCTGCTTTTTCTTCCAGGCGTCCATTCACTCTCCATAGTTATCCTATCACATTTCTCACCCATGGTATGTAGCCTCACTGTTGTTGTCGATTGTACTCCCTTGCTGTGTTCCTCCCCTCCCCCCTCCTTTCTCTTCTGTTTCTTCTCACTTCTATTTTTTACTCTACCTCTTTCTTTCTGTTGCTCTATCCTTTCTTTTCTTTCATTCTTTCCTGCCTTTTTCCTCTGTCTTCCAGTTTCATTCCCTTTTTTTTTTTTTTCTCTCTTACTTCCCCGTATCCTTCTCCCTCCCCCTTTCTCTTTCTCTCTCTCTCTCTCTCTCTCTCACCCTCTTTTTTTCTTTTTTCTTCTTCTCTTTCCTCTCTCCCTTTTCTCCTTCTTTCCCTCCCTCTCTTTTTTTCTCTCTCTTTTTCTCCCTTTTCTTTTCCTTCTCTCTCTTTCTTCCTCCCCCTCCTTCTTTTTCTCTTGTTCTTTCTCCATCTTGTTCCTTCCTGCTCCTTGCTTTTCTTTTCCTTCCCTCTCTTTCTTTCTCCCTCTCTCTCTTCCTCTCTCTCTCTCTTCTTCTTTTTCTTCTTCTCTCTTTTCCCTTTTTTCACTCTTTTTTTCTCTCTCTCTCTTTTTTCTCTCTCCTCCTTCCTCCTTTCTGCTTCCCACCATCCTCTACTGATATGGATACTATCTTTGGCTGTTCCACTATTTTTGCCAGTTGATCTAATCTGTCTCCCTGGGTACGCTTCATGTTATTATATTCATATTTGTACTAATTTACTCTCTTTTCATGTAATAGCACACTCTGCATATCGTATGGAACCTCACCTCTATTTGAAAATCCGGTAGTCCTTTGAGACCCATGTTTCCTTCCTCTGACCAGTGATGTACTGTATGTTCCATTTGCACTATACTGATCTGTGCTATTTTGTATGTAAATATGTATGTAAATATTCTATGTATCACTTGTACATACCGCACTCACTATTGTTATTTTCACACCTTTTCAGGCAACAACCTTGAGAAAGGCTCAATGCCGAAACGTTGGTGCTGTTGCTCTGGTTAGGTTCCCTTTGCAGTGTGTCAATTAATAAATTCACTTTTGCATATACATCCCTTCTTCTCTTCATTTGAGTGCTGGGGTTTACTTTATTGTCTACCGTCTGTGGGTAGTCCTCCTCGGGCTCCAACTCCAACTCTGCCAACTCTTTCCCGGACGGCCCAAAGAACAGAGAGTAGGGTGTGAAGCCAGTGGTGCTGTGTTTCCGATTGTTGTATACCCACACCAATTCAGGGATGTACTCAGTCCAACGGGCCTTCTGTTCCTTTTCCAGAGTCTTCAGCATTCGGATCAGGGTGCAGTTAAATCTCTCACAAGCTCCGTTTCCCTGTGGATGATAAGGAGTTGCTGGGGACTTATTGATCTAGTACAGCTGGTGCAGCTCCTCCACCACCTTTCCAAGGAAGCAGGCCCCCTGATCGGAAAATTATACATTTGGGGCACCCGTACACCTGAATGAAGTGTTTGCAGATTGCATGAGCAGCAGGCTCGGCAGTCTGGTCCCATGTAGGTGTCACTACGGCAAACTTGGTAAAATGGTCTACATCACTAAACAGTACTCATAGCCTTGGTGCGTGGGTCCAATTGTCAGCTAATCTATGGCCAGCCAGGTCCATAGGGCCAGAGGACTTCACAACCTCTGTGGGGGCCCGTTGTTCCAGTGGTTTGACCAGTTCACAACTCCGGCATTGTTGGCAGACCCTTTCCACGACATTCCTCAGATTGGGATGATAAAACAGGCGCTGCAACCACTGGAAGGTTTTCTCGGGCCCAAAGTGCGCTCCTTTATCATGTTTTTCTGTAGCCACCTGGTCTAGCAGGGACGAGGGAATATCCGTCTGCCAGGCAAGGCCGAGTTCTGATTGGAGGAACATTTTTCTGTACAGGATACCATCCTGCAACCTTAGTTTTTCCCACTGACGCAGCATCTTCAGCATCTCAGGTGAGGCAGACCTCCTCTCACTTTGGCTAGGCCCCTGTCTAGACCCAACCCACAGTCTTAACTGGCTATCTCCTGATCCTCCTGCTGTATTCTGACCCACTCATCGCGGGGCTGTTCCAGAAAATTCACACAGGCCTCTTCCTGACCAGTTTCCCATGTAGCTGCCACCGTCCTGGCAGTCTCTCCAAAATCCGGGACTTCTATAGCCTCCAGCTCTTCATCCTGACTGGGCTCTGGTTTGCGATAATTCACTTGAGAAAGGGCATCATCATGAACATTCTCTGATCCTCTCTTGTAGGAGATTCTGTATTGGGACTTGGCCATCCGGGCTACTCAACGTTGTTCTAGAGCCCCTAAGTTGGCGGTCTCTACATGAGCCAACGGATTGTTATCCATATCCAGGGAGCTCGTCTGATTGCCGTATGTGGAGTCGGGAAGGAATTTTTTTCCCCAATGTGAAGCTTACTGTTTGCCACATGGGTTTTTTTTGCCTTCCTCTGGATCAACATGTTAGGGCAAGTTAGGATAGGATATGGGTTGAACTAGATGGACTTAAAGTCTCCCTTCAACCTTCATAACTATGTTACTATGTTACTATATGTACATGAACTTCTGAGCCAGCCAGATACTCTGCAAACTTCTCAGTCATCACCCACACCAGCACCAACAGCTCCAGCTTGAATGAACTGTAGTTTTCTGGATTTTTCTCCGAGTCATGTAAAGACAGACTAACGTAGGCTATGACACACTCTTTTCCATCCTGCATCTGGGATGGCACTGCTCCGAGCCCCTGTAAACTCCCAACAGTGTGTAAGTTGAACGGCTGCGAGAAATTAGCATAAGCCAGCACAGGGGCCTCCGTCAAAGCCTTCTTCAGGGCCAGGAATGCTTCTTCCTGACGCTTTCCCCACTTTATGTTCCTGTTTTTGGCACATGAGGGTACTCCCCTCAACAGCTCCAGAAGACAATTTGAAAGGCGGGTAAAGTCTTTTATGAAGCGTCGAAAGTATCCGGTGAGTCCCAAGAATGCACGCACACCTTTCACACTTTTTGGGGTCAGACCACTCTTGTACCGCAGCAATCTTCTACTGAGAAGGCTTCACTCCCTCAGCTGAAACAACATGCCCCAAGTATTCAATCTCAGTCTGGAAGAGGTGACACTTCTGGGGCTTCACTTTCAACCCGTACCTCTGTAGCCAACTCAGAGCCTGCTCCAGCCTTTGCAGATGTTCTTCAAAGGTGGGGGCAAAGACGATGATATCGTCCAAGTAGATCAAAGTGGATTCAAAGTTCATGTCTCCCAGACATCTCTCCATGAGGCGTTGAAACGTTCCTGGGGCATTGGCTAGGCCAAAGGGCATGCGGTCGAACTCATACAATCCCATCGGAAGGATGCAAGCTGTCTTGGCTCGATCTCGTTCGAACATTGGTACTTGCCAGTAACCGCTGGCCAGATCTAATGTGGAAAAGTACCTTGCATTCCCAAGCGCCGTCAGGGACTCCTCTATCCTCAGCGGTGGATACGAGTCTCGCACTGTGCAAGTGTTGAGCCGGCGGTAGTCCACACAGAAACATAGGGACCCATCCTTCTTCCTCACCAAGACTATGTGGGCAGCCCACGGGCTTTGACTCTCATGTATCACCCCCTAATAATAAGAATAATCTTTATTTTTATATAGTGCTAACATATTCCGCAGCGCTTTACAGTTTGCACACATTATCATCACTGTCCCCGATGGGGCTCACAATCTAAATTCCCTGTTAGTATGTCTTTGGAATGTGGGAGGAAACCAGAGTACCCAAAGGAAACCCATGCAAACACAGGGAGAATATAGAGAAACTCCTTGCAGATGTTGTCCTTGGTGGGATTCAAACCCAAGACTCCAGCGCTGCAAGGCTGCAGTGCTATCCACTGAGCCACCGTGCTCCCCCTTCCTCAACATCCCCGACAGCATCCCCTTTACCTCTTGGTATATCTGTGGAAGTATCTGGCGGTACCGCTCCTGGATTGGTGCCGCATCCCCGGTGGGTATCTCATGGGTGATGGCCAGGGTGCGCCCAAAGTCATCTTCATTCTCCGTGAACACTTCCTGGTATTTTCCCAACAAGGCTTCCACCTGGAGCACCTGCTGAGAGGTCAGTTGTGTTCTTCTTGGGGCCGCCATTTCTTCATGGACCTGTCTAATCTCCATCTTCAGGTCTTCCACCCATTGAGGGATAGTGTCCGTGGGGGTGGTTACCTCCGCGCTCCACAACTTCCCTACTGGTCATGACACTCCCTGCTCTTGCTCTCGCGCACGTGCCTCACTACCAGTTTCAGAGAAAGTTATTTCTAGCTTTACCCGCATGCGCTCTCACAGGGCCTGTTTCATCAACATGTCACGCAAACCCATCACCAGCTGCTCCCGAAGCACAATGTCAACTGACCCTACACCGACGCCATCCTTCCATTTGATGGCAATATGGAGCTCTTGCAGAGCATTCATAAATTGTGTCACAGTCTCCCCCTCTCTTTGCACCTAGTGAAACAGTCGCATGCGCAATTCTCCTACATCAGTGGGATATCCATGCGTCTCCTCAATTATGCGCAACACTTTGTCCAGGGTGTCTCTTTCTTGGGGGGACCTAAGCATAACAGAATACCGTGCCTCCCCACCAGGGCGATTAATGCAATCTCTGCCTCCCGGATTGGTGTCATGGGATGCATCTGCATCAGTCCCCGTATACGCTCCGTCCAACATCACATTACTCCCAGTAAACTTTGGCAGATTATTCAACATGGCTTCAAGAGAAATGCTAGACCTGGAACCTCCTCCAACTGCTTGATCTGCCCCGTCTGCGCTACCATGTGACATCCTGCCGACTACGCCAAATGTAATAAACGTGTAAGAGCTGGAATGTCACCATGGAACCGAGACAGATCAAAAGTTAAAGGGTTTTATTTACAGGGATATAATACTCCTCACATGGAGAAAGCAGTGAGGGTTAAACTGGTTTTAATGCAGTATATCAAACAGTCAAAAAGAATAACAGAAACAGGTGTTCTTGAAACTTATCAGTCTGCTGAGTACTTGCTTGTAGGGTCGTCTTCTCCCGTGTCGGCACCGTCAGCAGCGGCACTTGTTGTCTCTCTAGTCGCTGTAGGCTCTGCAGTCTCTAAGGACCCACAACAAGGGTCTCGGGGGTTAATGAAGAAAGGCAGGGGGAACACAAGGCATTCCGGGTGTCCCCTGCTCTGAGTCTATGCTCCAAAACTAAACAGTCTCTCCTCGGGAATCAAGGGCTCTGTGTCTCTATAAGTCTCTCAACAGGAGTCAGGGGCTCTGCACCAAAACCGCAGGTACCGGGGCTATGCACGGGGGTCACTGTCTCTGCACGGGGTCAGAGTGCACCTCTCCAGTCATTGCAGGCTCTGGTCTCACATACTCACAAGATGCAGTCTCTCTGCACAGTCCCCCTGGATTTGTCCTCTGAATGGGAGTTCTCTCTTCTCCCCTGCGTGCAGCTGCAACCTGCCCTGTCCCCTGCATATGCTGCTCTGAGCTTTGCACGCTCTCAGGCTGGCCTCCTTCCTGTTCCTCTCTCCTCCCAGCAGTCACATGACCCAGCACGTCCAGGACAGAAAGTCTTCCCCCTAGCAAGCCTGCTGTCTGGCCAAGTGAGTCTTCTTGTGCTTCACCCCCTTACATGTCAGTGGTGCTCCATGTTGTTTTTTTCCCTTTTTCAACTTGTCTAATATCAAGAGTGCAAATATTATTGGTTTATGAAGGGTTTATCATTAACAGGAATTCAGGTGTTGCTGACATCAACTCCTATAAAGATGATGAGAAATGAATTTGCTCAGATGTCTGTTTACCAAATTCCCTTTAAGCTTATTAGGCAGAACTTCTCTGAATTACCTTTTTATAACATATCCCATTACGAAAAGCCCATAAGTATAGTAATGCACTATTCAGATCTAAAAATGCAGAATCTCACTTTTTGAATAGTGTTATTTACTCAGCACTCCAACCTTACCTAACCTTTAGCAGGATTGTATATTATTTAATGTATTTGTGTTTGTCTTGAGGATACTGCATCATGCTGAGTTAATGTGTCTCTCCTCCTCAGTGCTGCTTCCTTCTGCTCTTTCATGTTTCTGCTCAGTTTACACTTCTAGCTGTTGGCTCTCAGTGGCAAGACTCTTGAGGACCATATTTAATAATAATACATTTTATTTCTATAGCGCCGACATATTCCGCAGCACTTTACATTTCAGAGGGGATTTGTACAGACAATAGACATTACAGCATAACAATAATCACATAGATTATAACAAATACCAAGAGGAATGAGGGCCCTGCTCGCAAGCTTACAGTCTATGAGGAAAAAGGTAGACACGAAAGTTGGGTGGTAACAGTTGCCCTGATTGTATGGACCAGCCATAATGTTAAGTGTGTAACAGTACAGACACAGAGGGCTAATGGATGCATGAAGCATGTGGGAACATGATGAGAGGAACCTGGTTATGGTAAAACTTTTGACTGTGCCACCCAGGGATAGATTAGGTTAATGTGTTGAGGCGGTAGGCGAGTCTGAATAAATGCATTTTCAGGGAACGCTTAAAATTGTGGGGATTGGGGACTAATCGTATTGACCTGGGAAGTGCATTCCAAAGAATTGGCGCAGCATGTGTAAAGTCTTGGAGACGGGAGTGGGAGGTTCTGATTATTGAGGATGCTAACCTCAGGTCATCAGCAGAACGGAGGGCACGGGTAGGGTGGTATACTGAAACAAGGGAGGAGATGTAGGGTGGTGCTGCGCCGTGGAGAGCTTTGTGGGTGAGGGTAATAAGTTTATACTGAATTCTGGAGTGGATGGGTAGCCAGTGTAATGACTGGCACAAGGTAGAGGCATTGATGTAATGATTGGTGGGGAATATGATCCTGGCTGCAGCATTCAAGACAGATCGGATAGGGGAGAGTTTGGTAAGAGGGAGACCGAATAGAAGAGAGTTACAATAGTCGAGACAAGAATGAATAAGAGAAACAGTAAGAGTTTTTGTGGAGTCAAAAGTAAGAAAGGGTCGAATTCTAGAAATGTTTTTGAGGTGCAGATAAGAGCGAGCCAGTGATCGGATGTGGGGGGCAAAGGAAAGCTCGGAGTCAAGTATGACCCCAAGACAGCGGGCATGTTGCTGGGGAGTAATAGTGGAACCACACACGGAAATGGCAATGTCAGCGCTGAAATCTCATCTCCCGAGATTTCAATGCGAAATCTCCATCTGCGCTTACGCGGTGGCCATTTTCCAGGAAGCAAGCCACCGCACAGGTGTGGATGGAACGGCAGAGCCCCCCACGCAGCACGGGACAGAGCCCGACGGCAGTGGCAGGCATTGGGGGACCCAGCGCGGCGGCGGCAGCACCCGAGGGACCCAGCGCGGCGGCGGCAGCACCCGGAGAACCCAGCGCGGTGGCGGCAAGTATTGGACCCCCGCAGCGGCAGCACAAAAAAAGTATGTTTGCATTGTAAGACGCACCCCTATTTTCCCCCCAAATTTGGGGGGAAAAAAGTGCATCTTACAAAGCGAAAAATACGGTAGTTATCGATTGCTGTCTTCCCCGTCTTCTTCTCAGTCATCTGATTTCTATTCCGACTTGTCAACTCATACTGGTGTCTATGTATCAGGCGGAAGTCACTTTTATAACATAAGCCCATGGAGCGTCAGAATGAGGCTCCAAAGACATTGTAAAAGTGACTTTCCACTCACACATAAACCCCAGTGTGAGTTGATGAGGTGGAACAGAAATCACATGACTGAGAAGAAGACCAGAGCTGAGCTGGAAACTGGAAAAGACAGCATTTGCAGAACTTATTATCATATTTACACTATATTAGACACATATTTATACAGGTTTAGCTAATAAAAAATGGCTGTGCTGGGTGTACTTCTTTAAAGAGGTTGTCCTCTACTCGGGACAACACCTTCTCATTCCTTATGATTCCTCCTTTTAAAACAAAAACGCTTATACTCGCCTCTGGCGAAGGTGCAGTTCCAGCTGTGTCCTCACTGACTCTCCTGGAAATGGTGTACCAGTGTGACATCATGCCAATCTTGTTGCTAATCAGCAGCACTTCACTCTCCCCACCTTCAGATAGCTCACGTACATCCAGACTAAGTGTAAGCGCAGGGGAAACATATGGATTGAGAAAAGGTTGTCCTGACTCCTGAGTAGTGGACTACTTCTTTAAAATATGAAAGGTTTGCACACTAACAATGTACAAAGTAGTCAACAACCATTTAACTACATAAAAAAATTGTGTCAAAATAACAAGTATTAATAAAATCAGCAAGGAAAAAAAGGGCAAACTAGGAATGTTAAATTGGCAGAGGGTGTGAAGGTGATAATAGAGGTAATTACAAAATAAAGAGAAGGTATGGACAAAGGTAAGATGAAAAAAGAAAGAAAGTATGAAGGAAGAAGGAGGAAAAGTAAAGAGGACCAAATCTCGTAGAAGAATCAAGGTACCAAGTTGGATATGTAGTTAAAATATTAAGAAGGCCTGAAATGGTAACCGGACAGAAAATGCATGTCAGTCAATGGTACCACAGCTAGGTCAAATTTTCATAAATGTCTTCTGAACTTGAGGAAAGCTTCTCATTGACCATACACCAGGAAACCATGTCTTTTTGTTTCTATAAGAACTAAAAACCGTACCTTCCAATTAAAATGTAAATTAAAAAAAGATATTTAAATAAATAAGATTATTAATCTTTCCAGGTACTCCCCTGATTTTCTGTCCTTGCATGGTCTCCCAGTGGTATTTTATGACTATACCTATGACTATTCTAAACACCAGATGCTGGTATTACATTTTTAGTCTTTTGGAATATCTGTTGCCAAAATGCTTTTTGATGTTTCTACACAAGTCATAAGTAAGAAAAACATTACAACTTTACAAGTGACATTCCAGCCTTAATCTAGATCTTCTTCAGACATATGAATTGAATTAGTGTAGGAGAGTAGAATCGCTAATGTATAAAAACATTAGTTATTGCGAACAACTTTCTACTACCTACAGTCTATCCCAGAACTTTTGCTAATGACACTGGTTACCCTACCTGCTGTGTTCTTATAGATAAGTGATTTTTCTAATCTCCTACACTGGTACAATCCATGTTTCTGCAGAAAGTCTAGATTCTGTATCCAAAACATCAATAACAAGTTTCAATTATTGATTTGCCATCACCTGTCGGAGTCCCAAAATATTTTCTAAATATTCATTATGGGGTGAAACCTCACTTGAGCATTCTAAGAAATTGAGAATGCCAGATATCCAATCTTTTGTTTATCCATATCATGTTAGGCTAGTTTCACACTAGCGTTGCCAAGCGCAGCGCAGGGCCGCCGCTAAGCTCCGCCCCCGGTTGCGCCCCCTCCGGTCAGCTCCTCCTCTGGGCGCATGACGCTGCTTGCGACCAGCGAACCCTATATTTAGTGCTGGGTATGTTGGCCATGCGCTGGTATGGTTTTGCCGGCGCATGCACCCTTTTTGCACTGCACCCTTTTTTGCGCTGAGCCGAGCGCACAAAAATGCAACAGAGTGCGTTTGGCGAAACCATACCAGTGCACAGCCAGTGTACCCAAAGCTAAATAAGGGGTACACTGGTCGCATTCAGCGTCATGCGCTCAGAGGAGGAGCTGACCGGATGGGGCATGGCTTTGGGCGGAGCTTAGTGACGGCCCTGCTCTGCGCTTGGTAACCCTAGTGTGAAACTAGCCTAAGTACATTCTATACTAAAATTAAATACAATGCATCCCATTATATCTTCATCAACCTGCTGAAAGTGAGCTTCAAGCATCATCAGAAAATGAACTCTTTAAATCATGATTTTGTCTGAAATGTATTTTGATTTTTGACAATGTTATTTTTTTTCATATCTCAATTTTGATAAAAAAAGAAAACCTGAAAGTTTCATACTTGCTGCTGAGGCTAATTTACACTCATACCTCTTTTGTTTTAAAGAAGACCTTTCAACAGCCTCATTATCTTCACAGACAAGATTACTATAACAGGTAACACTACTATACACAGCTAATAGTACAGTAGGTATTTCACATTCAAAGTAGGAGATGTCACAACTCTTTTTGCTCCCTTTCTCTTTAGAAGGAGCTTTGCACACACTCATTAGATGCTTCAATAAAAACACTCTGATCCAGTCTGTTGCTGCTAATATACATGTGGATTTCTGAGTGAACAAGAAATAGAAATCTAAAATAGCCCTAGTGGCCATTGTGGGAGTTGTAAGATTGCTATTTTAATTTTTTTATATAGATTGTGATATGGAAAAAAGCAATTGCCATATTGTTTTAAAAAAATTAATGTAACATAAAAAAGTAATTTAAAAAAGTATGTTGTCTTCTAACAACACATTCCCATTCCCTTTAAGCTTCATATTTAAGACACATTAAGTAATAGGTAAAACTGCTATCCTCATTCCTCTGTAAGTAAAATTACTAGATACAAGTGAATATGAGCCGAGGCAAAGTCAGTGGTTTCCGGTGCCCTTTTATGCCAGGACTATCAGGATTGTCATCACTGATGTCGGGGGAGGCTTCTTCTGAAAGGGAAAAACCTTCTCCTGGACAGCAGGGGGCGCAGGGTATATAAGAAGGACGGAGCGCGGGAACAGGTCAAATTTGGCAGGAAAGCGACAAGAGAAGGTTGACTCCCTCTCTGCTTCTCCGGCTGACAACTACACGCCACCAATACCTCAGCGTGCTGACTAGTGTTGAGCATTCCGATACCGCAAGTATCGGGTATCGGCCGATACTTGCTGTATCGGAATTCCGATACCGACTTCCGATATTTTTTCAATATCGGAATTCGGCATCGGAATCGGAAGTTCCAAGTTGATTGACAGACTGACGTCATCATGATGCGCGGTGTGTGCGCATCATGATGCGCCGTCATTTCGGGCCTTCCGGGGGTCTCTGCCGGCCTGCCGGGGGGCTGTGCCGGCCTGCCGGGGGGCTGTGTGGACTGCCCGGGGTCTGTACCGGCCTGCCGGGGGGCTGTGCCGGCCTGCCGGTGGTCTGTGCACCCTGTGGGGGTCTGTACCGGCCTGCCGGGGGGCTGTGCCGGCCTGCCGGGGGGCTGTGCTGATGTCCGGGGGTCTGTGCAAGCATCGTCCGATGGGACTACAAGTCCCATCGGGCGATGCCTGCTACCATGACAGTGATTGACACATTAGCCAATGATGGGACAGTAGTAGTCCCATCATCCGGCTAATGTGTTAAATGTTAAAAAAAAAAAAAAAAAAAATACTACATACATACTACATGCTACATACATACTACATATATACTACATACATACTACATACATGCTACATACATACTACATGCATGCTACATACATACTACATATATACTACATGCATACTACATACATACTGCATGCTACATACATACTACATGCATGCTACATACATACTACATATATACTACATATATACTACATACATACTACATACATACTGCATGCTACATACATACTACATACATACTACATGCATGCTACATATATACTACATGCTACATACATACCACATACATACTACATGCATGCTACATATATACTACATGCTACATACATACCACATACATACTACATACATGCTACATACATACCACATACATACTACATACATGCTACATACATACTACATACATACTACATGCATACTACATATATACTACATGCATGCTACATACATACTACAGGCAACATACATACTACATATATACTACATGCATGCTACATAAATACTACATACTACATGCTACATACATACTACATATATACTACATGCATGCTACATACATACTACATGCTACATACATACCACATACATACTACATATATACTACATGCATGCTACATACATACTACATATATACTACATGCATGCTACATACATACTACATGCTACATACATACTACATACATACTACATATATACTACATACATACTACATGCTACATACATACCACATATATACTACATACATACAATACATTCATACAATACATACATAGACATACAGTACATATAACATAGAGTAACATACTTACCAATACTTGTCACATTGTTCCCCGAAGCCATTGTCGTCTACGGAATAAATATTAACATAACAAACCACAAAAATACTCACCCACGATCCGAAGCAGTCCACGAGTGTGTCCCACGACGATCTTGGGTAGAGAACGGCAGCATCAGATGATGCTGCCGTTCTCTACGGGCTGCAGGAATCTAATGACGGAAGGTAGGTATCCTTCCGCACTGTATTCCTCCGCCACTTAAAAAAAAAAGTCCCTAGTCTCACTTTATGCCATTGCTGTGTGGGAAATTCCCACACAGCAATGGCATAAAGTGAGACTAGGGACTTTTTTTTTTTTTTTTAAGTGGCGGAGGAATACAGTGCGGAAGGATACCTACCTTCCGTCATTGGATTCCTGCAGCCCGTAGAGAACGGCAGCATCATCTGATGCTGCAGTTCTCTACCCAAGATCGTCGTGGGACACACTCGTGGACTGCTTCGGATCGTGGGTGAGTATTTTTGTGGTTTGTTATGTTAATATTTATTCCGTAGACGACAATGGCTTCGGGGAACAATGTGACAAGTATTGGTAAGTATGTTACTCTATGTTATATGTACTGTATGTCTATGTATGTATTGTATGAATGTATTGTATGTATGTAGTATATATGTGGTATGTATGTAGCATGTAGTATGTATGTAGTATATATGTAGTATGTATGTAGTATGTATGTAGCATGTAGTATGTATGTAGCATGCATGTAGTATATATGTAGTATGTATGTAGCATGCATGTAGTATATATGTAGTATGTATGTGGTATGTATGTAGCATGTAGTATGTATGTAGCATGTAGTATGTATGTAGCATGCATGTAGTATATATGTAGTATGTATGTAGCATGTAGTATGTAGTATGTATGTAGCATGCATGTAGTATATATGTAGTATGTATGTTGCATGTAGTATGAATGTAGCATGCATGTAGTATATATGTAGTATGTATGTAGCATGCATGTAGTATATATGTAGTATGTATGTGGTATGTATGTAGCATGTAGTATGTATGTAGCATGTAGTATGTATGTAGCATGCATGTAGTATATATGTAGTATGTATGTAGCATGTAGTATGTAGTATGTATGTAGCATGCATGTAGTATATATGTAGTATGTATGTTGCATGTAGTATGAATGTAGCATGCATGTAGTATATATGTAGTATGTATGTAGCATGCATGTAGTATATATGTAGTATGTATGTGGTATGTATGTAGCATGTAGTATGTATGTAGCATGTAGTATGTATGTGGTATGTATGTAGCATGTAGTATGTATGTAGCATGTAGTATGTATGTAGCATGCATGTAGTATATATGTAGTATGTATGTAGCATGTAGTATGTAGTATGTATGTAGCATGCATGTAGTATATATGTAGTATGTATGTTGCATGTAGTATGAATGTAGCATGTATGTAGTATGCATGTTGTATGTATGTAGCATGTAATTTTTTTTTTTTATTTTTTTTTTTTTAACATTTAACACATTAGCCGGATGATGGGACTACTACTGTCCCATCATTGGCTAATGTGTCAATCACTGTCATGGTAGCAGGCATCGCCCGATGGGACTTGTAGTCCCATCGGACGATGCCTGCACAGACCCCCGGAGCCTGCACAGACCACCGGCAGGCCGGCACAGCCCCCCGGCAGGCCGGCACAGCCCCCCGGAGCCTGCACAGTCCCCCGGCAGGCCGGCACAGCCCCCCGGAGCCTGCACAGCCCCCCGGCAGGCCGGCACAGCCCCCCGGCAGGCCGGCACAGCCCCCCGGAGCCTGCACAGACCACCGGCAGGCCGGCACAGACCACCGGAGCCTGCACAGACCCCCTGGCAGGCCGGCACAGCCCCCCGAAAGGCCCGTACAGACCCCAGAGAGGCTGTACAAGGGCAGGAAAGGGTTTTTCTTATTCCGATACCGGAAGTCCCATAGACTTGAATGGGACTTCCGGTATCGGAATCGGCGATACCGATACTTTTTTTAAAGATCGGCCGATACCATCCGATACGATACTTTGAAGTATCGGATGGTATCGCTCAACTCTAGTGCTGACCATAAGAATAACTTTGATGCTATTGAGTTATCGTTTGACCCTGTTCTTCTGGACAACAATGTCCTGTTTGTAGCAACAGATAAGCTGCCTAGAGACTACCCCAAAGAACCGCTCACTGTTGCGGACTGTGAGCGTGCCGACAGCTCGTGTTTGGCGCCATTCCTGAGGAATCCACATCAAGGACTGTTTCCACATTCCAGCGCACTCAAGCCAAGCAGGACCGGATGTTGTGAATTTTCTTGATCTGACTTCTGAGTCGGGGCTTCCTCTGGTGGTTACTGCGGGTAGTGGAGTTGGCCAGGTTGACAGAAGTCTGCCACCTGACGACGATGATTGGTAATCAGGGGTTACTGACTGGGAAGATATAAGTGAGCAGGCTTCCCTCAGTTGCTGCTGGTGATTAGTTTCTTCCTGTGCATTTTGAGGTCTGCTGTCTCCTGCATTTTTAAGTTAAGTTGTTCATTTGCTAATGCTTTGCATCTGATCTGGTTTTGCCTCTTTCTGCTTTGCTGTGAGGGTCCAGTGTCCTCCCTGCTGGGGCAGTGCTGGATCCCGCTCCATATGTTACAGCTTGTGTCAGTTTGTTCAGTCTCCTGTTATATTAGTCTCTTTTGCTTTGCTGCCATTTCACACCAGACTGCTGATATAGTGGGGGAGAGGTCGTGAGACCTCATTGTTTTTTGTACATCAGACATGTTGGATTTTTTAGGGTTTTTGCATGATTGCAGCCAGTGTCTTTCCTTTCCTATCCTATCTAGACAGTTTGGGCCCCATCATTTGCTCAGTCTATTTTCTGCCTCATCTTGTCTCACCGACAATTTATGTTTGGGAGCTCTTTCTTTGGGGTTCTACTCCGGGGCAGTTTAGAGTTCACCTTTCTTGCTTTAAGCTTAGTTAGTTCTCTGGCTGTGCCGAGGCGTCTAGGGCATCATAGGTACGCCCCATGGCTACTGCTAGTTGTGTTGTTAGGATTAGGAGTTTGCAATCCACAAAGTCACCAACCTTTCTGGTTTCCTGGTGGCCTAGCCTATTTCTGCCATCCTCCTCGGTGACCTATTCATAACAGAATCACCAGCCAAAACTGTAGACTCTAGGGTACTCTAAAGAAGGAAAGAATTGTAAAAAAAAAAAAAAAAAGCTGTCCTGTTTTTTTTTTCATATATTTTTCCTCTTTTTATCTGGGGCCGCAGGAGGATTTTTTCTTTAATGGAGACTAAGCAATTGTCCGATCGTGTTGAGCAGCTCGCTGCTGAAGTATGGGGAATTTCTGCCTATTTCGCTCAATCATCTGCTGTAGAACCAAAGATCCCTACTCCTGATGTGTTTTCTGGGGATCGATCTAAATTTTTGAATTTTAAGAATAATTGTAAACTATTTTTCACTTTGAAACCTCACTCATCGGGGAGCTCGGTGCAGCAGGTTAAAATTGCCATCTCATTGCTGCGTAGCGATCCCCAGGACTGGGCTTTTTCTCTGACACCTGGAGATCCTATTCTGGCTAATGTGGATGCATTTTTTCAAGCCCTGGGGTTGTTGTATGATGAACCTAATGCTATTGATCAAGCTGAGAAAACCTTATTGGCATTGAACCAGGGTCAGGATGCTGCAGAGTTATATTGCCAAAAATTCCGAAAGTGGGCGGTCCTTACTAAATGAAATGATGATGCCCTAGAAGCTCTCTTTCGGAAAGGTCTGGCAGAAACCGTAAAAGATGCTATGGTGGGATTTCCTGTCCCCTCTGGTCTTAATGACTCTATGTCATTAGCCATTCAAATTGATCGACGTTTACGTGAACGTAAAATTTCGCGACATGCAGTGCTGCCTTTCGAACAAACTTCTGAACCCATGCAATGTGATCGGGATTTGTCTAGGGTGCAAAGTCAAGAGTTTAGAAGGCGTAATAAGTTGTACTTCTTTTGTGGGGATGCCTCTCATACTATTGCTCTCTGCCCTAAACGAGAAAAACATTTTGCTCACTCATTTGCGGTGGGCAGTGTACAGCCTAAGTTCCTTTTGGCGGTTACCTTGATCTGCTCCTTGTCTACATTTTCTGCTAAGGCTTTTATTGATTCAGGAGCAGCTTTGAATCTGATGGATTTTGACTTTGCCAAACGATGTGGTTTTCTCATGGTGCCCCTGCGGACACCTATTCCTTTGAGGGTATTGATGCTACCCCTTTGGTGGAGAATAAACCGCAGTTTTGGACCCAGGTGATAATGCGGGTCGCCCAGGACCACCAAGAAAATTGTAAATTTTTGGTGTTGCACAATTTACATGATATTATTGCACTGGGTTTTCCTTGGTTGCAAACCCATAATCCTGTTTTTAATTGGAAATCTGTGTCTGTGGTGAGTTGGGGTTGTCAATGTGTTCTTAGTGGCACTCCTGTTTTCTCCACCTCTCCCCAGTCTCATGATGTTCCTGACTATTTGGTTGATTTTTCTGATGTATTTAGTGAGAGTAAGTCCGCGTCTTTGCCTCCTCATAGAAGTTATGACTGCGCAATTGAGTTAATGCCCAGTTGTAAATTTCCCAAGCGTCGGCTTTTCAACTTATCTGTACCTGAACATGATGCTATGCGATCTTATATCAAGAAGTCATTGGAAAAGGGTCATATCAGACCATCCTCTTCACATTTAGGTGCTGTTTTATTTGTGGCCAAGAAAGATGGCTCATTAAGGCTATGTATTGACTATTGTTCCCTTAGCAAAATTACTGTTAAATATCAGTACCCGTTACCCCTGATTTCTGATTTATTTTCTAGAGTTAAAAGTGCTTGTTGGTTTACCAAACTTGACCTCAGGGGTGCGTATAATCTTATTTGCATCAAGCACGGGGATGAATGGAAGACGGCATTTAATACTCCAGAGGGACATTTTGAGTACCTGATGATGCCTTTTGGGCTCACTAATGCCCCCTCCGTCTTCCAATTTTTTATGAACGATATTTTCCGGGACTTTGTGGATAAGTTTTTGATCATTTATCTGGATGATATTTTGATCTTTTCCAGTGATTGGGATTCTCATGTGGAACATGTCTGGACTGTGTTCTGGATTTTGAGGGAAAATTCCCTGTATGTTAAGGGATCGAAATGTCTCTTTGGTGTACAGAGGATTTCGTTTTTGGGATTCATTTTGTTCCCGTCTGCTATTGATATGGACCCGGCCAAGGTACAGGTCATTTATGATTAGGTTCAGCCCACTTCTCTAAAGGCTCTCCAGAAGTTTTTGGGTTTTGCTAATTTCTACCGTAAAATTATAAGTAATTTTTCTGGTATTGTTAAACTACTGACGGATTTGAACAAAATGGGTGCTGATGTGGTGAATTGGCCTCCAGAGGCTGTCTCGGCATTTCAGAAGCTTAAGCGGAGAGTCACTTCTGCTCCGGTTCTACGGCAACCTGATGTTTCACTCCCATTTCATGTGGCGATAGATGCTTCTGAGATTGGTGCAGGAGCCGTTTTGTCTCAAAGAGATTCTGCAACCTCTAAGATGAATCCCTGTGCCTTCTTTTCTCAAAAACTTTCCCCATCTGAACGTAATTATGACGCGGGGAATCGGGAATTGTTGGCCATGAAGTGGGCATTTGAAGAGTGGAGACATTGGTTGGAGGAAGCCAGACATCAAGTTGTGGTCCTCACCGACCACAAGAATTTGATTTATCTTGAATCAGCCAAGCGCTTGAATCCTAGACAGGCTAGGTGGGCCTTGTTTTTCACATGTTTTAATTTTGTGGTCTCCTTTCTTCCAGGCACTATGAATGTTAAGGCAGACTCCCTTTCTAGAAGTTTCTTTGCGGATTCTCTTGATGTGACCAAGCCTACTACCATTCTAAATGAGGGTGTAGTTCTTTCTGCCATCTCATCTGATTTGAGATGTGCCCTGTAGGAATTTCAGGAGGATAAACCTGAACAATGCCCTATGGGAAAATTGTATGTCCCTGACCAGTGGAGGAGAAAAGTAATGTCTGAAATTCATTGCTCCATGTTAGCTGGTCATCCTGGTATTTTTGGTACCAGAGATTTGGTGAGTCTGTCTTTTTGGTGACCTGCCTTATCTCGTGATGTCAGGAATTTTGTGCAGTCCTGTGGGACTTGTTCTCTGTCCAAGCCCTGTTCTCGTTCTAGTGGTTTGTTGATGCCCCTGCCGGTGCCCAGGAGGCTATGGACCCATATCTCAATGGATTTTATTTCTGATCTCCCTGTCTCTCAGAGAATGACTGTTATCTGGGTGATCTGTGATAGATTTTCTAAGATGGTCCATCTTGTACCACTCCCAAAGTTGCCATCTTCTTCTGAGTTGGTGCCCTTGTTTTTACAACAGGTGGTTCTTTTGCACGGGATTCCTCAGAACATTGTGTCGGACAGAGGAGTCCAGTTTGTTTCCAGATTTTGGAGAGCTTTTCGTTCCAAACTGGGAATTCAGTTGTCATTCTCCTCTGAATTTCATCCTCAGAAAAATGGGCAGACTGCGAGAACAAACCAGACTTTGGAATCCTATTTGAGATGTTTCATATCTGCTCATCAAGATGACTGGGTCTCATTTTTGCCCTTGGCCGAATTCGTGCTAAACAATAGGGCTAGTTCTGCCACTTTGTTGTCTCCTTTTTTCTGTAACTTTGGGTTTCATCCTCGATTTTCTTCGGAGCAGGTGGAAGCTTTGGCCTGCCAGAGTGTGGATTCTGTGGTAGAGAGAATGCAGCAGATTTGGGGCCATGTAGTGGATAAGTTGTCCCACTCTCAGGAAAAGGCCCAATGGTTTTCCAACTGGCATAGGACCATTGGTCCCCAATTTATAGTGGGTGATATGGTTTGGTTGTCCTCAAAAAATATTAGTATGAAGGTTGCGTCTCCAAAATTCAAGCCGATATTCATTGGACCTTATAAGATTTTGGAAATCCTTAACCCCGTTTCTTTCCGTTTGGCTCTTCCAGTTATGTTTAAGATTCATAACGTTTTTCATAAATCTTTGTTGAAAAGGTTTGTGGAGCCAGTAGTTCGCATGGCGGCGCCCCCTGACCCTGTATTGGTTAAAGGTAATTTGGAGTATGAGGTAGAGAAGATATTGGATTCTCATCTGGCTAGACGGAGACTCCAGTACTTGGTCAAGTGGAAAGGTTATGGCCAGGAGGATATGTCTTAGGTCTCTGCTTCTGACATTCATGCCGAGAGATTGGTTTGTGCTTTTCACCGGGCCCATCCTGATCGGCCTGGTGGAGTGGATGAGGGTTCCGTGACCCCTTCTCAAAGGGGGGTACTGTTGTGAATTCTCTTGATCTGACTTCTGAGTAAGGGCTCCCTCTGGTGGTTACTGCGGATAGTGAAGCTGGCTGGGTTGACAGAAGTCTGCCACATGATAACAATGATTGGAAATCAGGGGTTACTGACTGGGAGGATATAAGTGAGCAGGCTTCCCTCAGTTGCTGCTGATGATTAGTTTCTTCCTGTGCATTTTGAGGTCTGCTGTCTCCTGCCTGATCCTGCATTTTTCAGTTAAGTTGTTCATTTGCTAATCCTTTGCATCTTATCTGGTTTTGCCTCTTTCTGCTTTGCTGTGAGGGTTCAGCGTGCTCCCTGCTGGGGCAGTGTTGGACCCCGCTCCATATGTTACAGCTTGTGTCAGTTTGTTCAGTCCCCTGTTATATTAGTCTCTTTTGTTTTGCTGCCATTTCACACCAGAATGCTGATATAGTGGGGGAGAGGTTGTGACGTGAGACCTCAGTGTTTTTTGTACATTAGACATGTTGGATTTTTTAGGGTTTTTGCGTGATTGCAGACAGTGTCTTTCCTTTCCTATCCTATCTAGACAGTTTGGGCCCCATCATTTGCTCAGTCTATTTTCTGCCTGTTTTTGTGCCTCATCTTGTCTCACCGACAATATATGTTTGGGGGCTATCTCTTTCTTTGGGGTTCTACTCCGGGGCTGTTTAGATTTCACCTTTCTTGCTTTAAGATTAGTTAGTTCTCTGGCTGTGCTGAGGCATCTAGGGCATCGTAGGTACGCCCCACGGCTACTGCTAGTTGTGTTGTTAGGAATAGGGGTCTGCAATTCGCTAAATTACCAACCTTTCTGGTTTCCTGGTGGCTTAGTCTATTCCTGCCATCCTCCTCGGTGACCTATTCATAACAACCGGATCCATCATCATCGTCAGGAGACAGCGCTTCTCGTTCCTCCATAGCAGAGCTAGAGACTTTGTCCACAAATTGCTTCACTGTCAGGAGATTTTTCAGCCTTTCCCCTGCAAGAACTACAAGAGATAAGTTACCCTGTTTTTGTATATCCTAACCTTGAGCATTGTGTTTGTGTGCAATTCCCGCCGCTGCTGTACTATTCTTGCCTCCCTGCGTGGAGTATTACTTGTTAATTTACTTAACAGGCAATAAATCTTGTTATTCCCTTCTCTGCCTCCGGCTCTTCACTGCATACAACCAACCTTGCTCAACAGGACGTTTAAGTGAATACTTCCATGATAATATATGGTAATATTACACTGTTTTTACCTTAAAAAAAATGGTGACAAATGTACTTTGATATGCTGAACAGTTTATTTCTCTAGTGTTTTTTGTTTCTTTTAATCTTATTACTTATGCCTTTTGCTTTTCTGCATTATGTATTGCTATATATTCCCAGACCAACTTTAATTGACATCTAAAGAGTCTGTCAAGAACGATATGCGAAAAGATGAAGGGGAAATTAAAATTCCAGGAAGAGCACGATCCTTTGAGCTTGCCAATCATAAACTGCCAAAAGTATAATATACAATGACTAGTATGAATGCTGCAGCCAACATATTTAGATACTTGCAATTATACAAGCATTGATATGAAACTGAACATCATTAGCAGGTTTTCTGTGATAGAAATTCTTCGTGTTTCTGTCCCTGTAATTCAATAATTTACAAGAGCTTTTGAAGATGCCTATATTTCCAAAAGTGATGAAAAATCTGTACGCATATATTGAAAAACAGGGATGAGCACTGTAAGTTTTAATTTGAATACAGATTACTTGAATAACGAAGGTCATGACTTTGTGAAAAGAGGCTCTTAAAAAGGGAAGCACATAAAGGACGGAAACCAAAGAAAGTTTATTAACCTGTGTTATAAAGGAGTATGACAAGGGAGGAGAATGAATGAAGTAAAAAGAAAATAAAAAAATAATTTTCAGTAAGTCATAAAAACCCAATATAACATCTATAATTCAACAACTATATGACTTCAATTACATGCATGACTTCTTTTCTGTAACATTCACTACAGCATTGAACTATTATCCTATATAGTAGTAGCTGGACATGCCAAAAATACCACTTGGTCCTATAGTAGGTGTCTTCATAGATAGCACTTTTGGGTGTTTCAGTACTCATGAAATTAAAGTTAACTTCTGTTTCTAAAACAAGATTTGTATATTGTGATAAACGGAACAGGAGACCAGTTCACTTCACTGCTAATTACAGCAATGCACAGAAGCCCTAATAAACTACAGTTGCTTCTCACCGAATTAGAATATCATCAAAAATGTAATTTATTTCATTTCTTCAATATAAAAGTGAAACTCATAAATTAGATCGAGTCATTACAGAGAGATCTATTTCAAGTGTTTATTTCTGTTAATGATGATGATTATGGCTTACAGCCGATAAAAACCCAAAAGTCACTATCATCGTAAATTAGAATACTTTATAACATCAGCTTGAAAAATGATTTAAACATTTGAAATGTTGGCCTTCTGAAATTTATGTTCAGTAAATGCACTCAATAGTTGGTCAGAGCTCCTTTTGCATCAAATACTGCATCAATGCGGTGTGGTATGGAGACGATCAGCCTGTGGCAATGCTGAGGCATTAGGGAAGCCCAGGTTACTTAAGCAGCCTTCAGCTCGTGTGCATTGTTGGGTCTGGTGTTTTTCATCTTGACAATACCTCATAGATTCTCTATCGGGTTAAGGTCAGGCGAGTTTGCTGGCTAATCAAACACAGTGATACTGTTGCTTTTAAACTAGGCATTGGTATTTTTGGAAATGTGGACAGGTGCCAAGTCCTGCTGGAGAATGAAATTTCCATCTCTAATAAGCTTGCCGGCAGAGGGAAGCATGAAGTGTTCTAAAATTTCCTAGTAGATGGCTGCGCTGACTTTGGTCTGGATAAAACTGAGTGGACCTAAACCAGCAGATGACATGGATCCCCAAATCATCACTGACTGTGGAAACTTCACACTAGACCTCAAGCACCTTGGATTGTGTGCCTCTCCACTCTTCCTCCAGACTCTGGGACCTTGATTTCCAAATGAAATGCAAAATTTTATTTAATCTGAAAACAACATCTTTCACCACTGAGCAACAGTCCAGTTCTTTTTCTCCTTGGCCCAGGTAAGACGCTTCTGGCACTGTCTATTGGTCATGAGTGGTTTGACACAGGGAATGCAACACTTGTAGCCCATGTCCTGGATACATCTGTGTGTAGTGGCTCCTGAAGCAATGACTTCAGCAGCAGTCCACTCCTTGTGAATCTTCCCAAAATATTTAAATGGCTTTTTCTTAACAATCCTTTCAAGGCTGCGGTTAACCCGGTTGCTTGTGCACCTTTTTCTACCACACTTTTTCCTTCCACTCAACTTTCCATTAATATGCTTGGATACAGCACTCTGTGGACAGCCAGCTTCTTCAGCAATGACCTTTTGTGGTTTACCCTCCTTGTGGAGTGTATCTGTATATCTTTCAAGTCAGCAGTTTTCCTCATGATTGTGGAGCGTACTGAAACAGACTAAGGGACCTTTTTAAACACTTAGGAGGTCTTTGCAGGTGTTTTTGTTAATTATTCTAATTTACTGAGATAATGACTTTTGGGTTTTCATTGGCTGTAAGACATAATCATCATCATTAAGGCCTCTTTCACACATCAGGTTTTCGCCGTCAGGCGCGATCCGGCTCTTTTGACAAAAACCGGATCCGGCGAAATGCAATGCCGGATCCGGTTTCCCCCCCATTGACTGGCATTTGCGCCGGATCGCCATGCGTTTCGTCCGGTTTTCGCCGGATCCGGCAATGTGTCGCAATCCGGCGTCTGGAAAAAACGGCTACTGTAACGTTTTTTGTCTCCGACGAAAAAGCCGGACCCGCCGGATCCGGCGCGTCCGGCTTTTTCACACAATGAAAGTCTATGAGCGCCGCAATGCGCCAGAACCGGCGAAAGCCGGATCCGGTGGCCGGATCCGGTTTTTTGGGTCTGAGCATGCTCAGTAGCTCTGCCCACAGCACACATATATAAAAGCATGACAGTGGGACCCTCATCCACACCCAACATGCCACCCAAGACAGGAACCAGGCGCAGGAGAAGGCAGGAGACCACTGCAGCACCATCAGCACCACCACCACCCCAAATGGAGCAAAGCGAACATGCTGAACAATGGGAGGGGAGTCCAGCAGCAGATGAGAGATGGTAATTATCAAATCCCCCATTCCTCAAAACTAGGGCCATGGAATATCAAGATATTCATTGGCCCTTTGTTTCTCTTTATTCAACAGCCGCCCAATAGATGCAGCAGCAGCACTGGCAGCACTGGCAGCAGCAGCACCACCCACAGCCATGGAGTCTGGCCAGCAAGAGGACAGCACATTTTCTTCTGGGAGCCTCCCTCGCATCGTCAGCGTTTGATGATAAGTTTTTATTTCCAAAATCCATCATCTCTGTATTATATGTCTATTCATTGGCTTTTATTTCAAAACAGGAATCACAAGCTGAAGAGGAGCTCCCAGAAGAAGAAGGAAGGGGTGGACAGACACCTGGAGTGGGCTCACAATTGGTAAGTTTCCTGCATCAAACGCAGAAACACAACATCACACTACACACAACACATAGAAAGCAATGTACCGCAGATATCACACAGCAAACAAATATGCCAACATCCAAACACGTAAATTTTTTTCTTTTCTTCTCTAGTCTTCCCAATCTGGTGCTCGGCCAAGAGGTCCTCGCAGTGCCTCCCAGGGTCGTCGGCGACAGCAACGCGGCGGTCACCAGCGTGTAAGTATAATATTTAAGTTAAATTTTGGTACACCTTTTATTTCATGTCTTAAAGTGTGGTGCCTAATTTTGCTATTTTTCTCTTTTACTTTAACAGCCTTCACAGCGTGCTCCCGACTCTGACGGTGAGGATGGAGGAATTGATGTGGACCACCTCATCGATCTCGTCAGAGAAAGGGAGCCGCTATGGAATATGGCTGACAGCCGCCATGCTGACCTGATTGTTACCCGACGGCTCTGGGAGGAAATCTGTTCGCTCCTTGTGGACCGCTGGGAGGACCCCGATGCTCGGGCCCAGATTAAAGAGCGTAAGTATATACAGTACCGGTTGCTTGATGTAAACCAGTGTTTCCCGAACTCCAGTCCTCGTGGTCCCCACAGATCATGTGTTCAGGATTTCTATTTACTATGGAAATCCTGAAAACATGACCCCTGGGGACCATGAGGACTGGAGTTTGGGAAACACTGATGTTGTATACTAACCACTTTGTCCTTTCTCATTTCAGGGGACAGAATTGTGAAGCGGTGGCGGTCTGTGAGGGATCGTTTCAAGGAGGAGTTCAATAAAGAGATGCGGGCCCCGAGTGGATCTGGAGGAAGCAGGAGCAAGTACAAGTACGCACGAGCCCTGTCGTTCCTCCGGGATACAATGGTCACCAGAAGGTAAATATTACACACCACATGTAAAAAAAAAATGTTTAGATGTAACAGTTTTTTTTCAGCCAGGGCCATGCCATGTCACTATTTTAATTGTTTTTTTTTTCTCTCTATTCCACAGCACGGTGAGCAGCACTCGGGAGCCTGCACGATTGGACTCTTCTGAGGCGATCCCTGAGGAGACCGGCACCGAGGGACACTTCGACCGCCCCGGTACATCTGCACCTTCCCAGCCTTCCCACACATTCGACCCATCTGTCCCATCCACCAGCACAGGAGCATCGTGGCCGCCTACATTACATGAAGCTGCTGGTGAGGAGATCGCTTTCCCTTTACGCCACCCTTCTGCCCCTGCCACCTCTAGTACACCTGCGGGTACTGGGCGGCAGCGGCAGAGGGGTCAGGAAAAGACTTATGCGCCAGAGTTCTTGCATCTGAATGCATTTTTCCAGAATTGTCTAAAAGTCTTGTCAGAGCAAATCTCCGCAGGCTTTCAGCAGATCAACTCCAGCATTCTGGAGGTGAAGACACTTCTGCAAACCATGCATTCAGAAGCAAGATCTTCGCCAAACCACACCTTTTTCAGGTCTGTTGTGGAGCGCATGGAAACGCTCTCTCCTAGCCAGCAGATGCATGTAATGCATTCATGCCACAGTGCTCTCCAGCACGTTACCTCCCAACCTCCTCCTCCCACCCCAGTAGTTCCTCCACCTGCACCCCCTCCAGCCACTTTCCATCCTCCCCCTCCTATTACATACCAGCCACCTCCCCAGTACCAGCAACCTCCCCAGTACCAGACATCTCCCCACTTCTAGCAACCTGCCCCGTACCAAACTCCTTCCCCGTACCAAACTCCTTCCCCATACAACATTCCATCAACATCATCTGCTCCTACAGTCCCTGCCCAACCCTCCACTCCACCACCCACCACCTCTTCTGCCTCCCACATATCCACCCATTCTCTAGCTTTTTCCACACCTTCACCTCTAACTGTTCCTTCCCCACCACGATCCCAGTCCTCTCTCCACACTCCCAGTGTCGAAGTGTCCCGCAGCCCCTCCAGCAGTATTTCCACCCCACACTACACAAATTTATAAATATGTGTGAATTTAAATAAAAATGACCAATTTTATGGTTTCAAAGCTTTATTAAAAAAGTTTATTTGAATTTCAAAACAGTTTACTACAAAAAAAAATTTTCAATAAAAGTTTAATTATTGTTTTACACTGGTTGTCTGTCATTTTTTTCTGCGGCGAAATATGTTAAAAAAAAAGGTTAAATACAGGGTATTTAAAAGGTAAAAAGGATCTCAAAACCAGGTATATAACTGTGGGTAAAAGGTAAATAAATTTTACCTTTTTGCCACAGTTGTGTTCCTGGTTGTGTTTGAAGCAAAGTATTTCACCTAAAAAGTTGTGTTTTTTGTTGGTGATTTCCTAACAATGTACACAACTTTTGTTAAAAGGTGAAATACTTTGCATAAAACACAACCAGGTACACACCTGTGGCCTAAAGGTAAAAATAGTAAGACCATGACAAGATAGCCAACTTTGGTTGGCAAAGGTATATACTGTTGGTACAGAAGGTACACAAGTTTGGTTAAGGGCACAAATCTTTCACACTCTGTCATCCTGTTAGTGTACTCTGCCTTGAGGTGACATAAAGTATAGTGCAAAATTGTCCCTCATTACTGAAACCGTCACAGAACTTCTAGTGGTAATGTCATGGTAATCTTGCAAGGTGGTTTCTTCAGAGGTGTCCTCAATCGAAATGGGTTCCTTGCAGATAACAAAATTGTGGAGTACCATGCAAGCTTTGATCATCTCGTCCACAGTTTCTGTCTTGAGGTTGATCGCGTCAATAGGACCCGCCATTTGGCTGTCAGAATACCAAAGGTACATTCAACCATTCTTCTTGCTCTTGTGAGGCGGTAATTAAAAATGTGTTTTGTTCTTGACAATCCTCTGCTACCGTATGGTTTCAAAAGGTGTTCTGACAGCTGGAAGGCTTCATCCCCTACACAGACAAATGGCATAGGTGGACCAGATGTTTGCCGCAGCGGTCTAGGGGATGGGAACTGGAAGGTGTTTCCATACAGTTTATGCCCCATGGCAGACAGTTTGAAAACTTGAGAGTCATTGGAGCGGCCATAGGCCCCAATATCAACAGCAATAAATTTGTATTCCGCGTCAGCGATGGCCATGAGGACAATTGAAAAATATTTCTTGTAATTGAAATATTCTGATCCCGATCCAACTGGCTTTACAATGCAGATATGTTTCCCGTCCACAGCGCCCAAGCAGTTCGGAAACTGACATATCTGTAGAAACTTTTCTGAAATTTCAATCCACCTCTCTGTTGTGGGCTCTGGTAAAAACTCTTCAGCTAAGGAGTCCCACAGTGCACGGCATGTGTGCTTCACTATTCCAGATGTGGTGGAAATCCCGAATCTGTACTGGAAATGCAGTGACGAAAGGGATTCTCCAGTTGCAAGAAATCTGTGGGGAATTAAAAAACAATCAATTAGTTTAAAATCACAGAATTACATACCAAAACTCAGCTATAACACTTGGAGATACAAACTACCACCAACAAGATTGCAGTGAAAGTGTGCTCTGATGCGAGCATATCCAATAAATGTGGCTTACCTTAAAGTCACCATCAGACGCTCTGCGGGTGAAACAGAGAAGCGGCAATAGGTGTCCGATTTTCTTATGAGGTGTGCAATGCGCTCCACCAAGTAATCAAAATTCTCCATTTTTATCCGAACATATCCAAAAAATTTCTCCGGGTTTAGTCTAAGGTCCATGCAGAATGTAGAATAGACCCCACGCGTCATTCTCTTGGCTGTGATGAGGTGGATCCACAAACGTCGTCTACGATGCCTGATGCGCTGCTGTCTCGCTCTCTCCTTCTCCAGAACAATCACCCTCAAACGATTCGCCTCCGCTGTAAAATCCGCCAAATTCTTCAAAATATTTCCAATCACAACATCCATCTTCGCCAGTCACTTGCTCTTCTCTCCAACCTGCACTTTCTCCTCTACAACCTGTCAAAGAAGGGCTGTAGGAACACGGTATATATAGTTTTTCAGTAGCCAATCCCGTTCGGAAGGCCACAAGGGGCCTTTTTAAAAACCGGATCCGGCGTAATCCGTCGAAAAACGGATCGAAAACCGGATGAGACGGATCCGGTTTTGGCTGTCATGCGCAAGACGGATCCGGCAGAAAACCGGATCTGTCACATCCGGTTTTACAAAACATTTGACATTTGCCGGATCCGGCGCTCCGGCACGACGCCGGAACGCGCCTGACGCCGAAATCCTGATGTGTGAAAGTAGCCTAACCGAAATAAACACTTGAAATTGATCACTCTGTTTGTATTGACTCCATATAATATATGAGTTTCACTTTTTGTATTGAAGAACTGAAATAAATTAACAGTTTGATGATATTCTAATTTTGTGAGAAGCTCCTGTACCTTAACTGCTAAATGGAAGTTTAAATACTGTATGTACAGTTTGCAAGCATTGAGCTTTGCTAACATAAGTATCTGACTTTTAAACTTTCTTAATTGTCTAAATAGTCTAAAAAGTATCACTTTTGGTGGGGCAGATATATGCATTGCTGTTGTTTATAGACAGCGTTGCAAATGGAAGAATCCATGGCATTTCCACATGGTTGGAGGAAGGAATAGCATGTTCATAAACCTTCCAAAAATTATTCCTTTATTTATCCTTTAATTAAGGAGGGAAAATAGGTGTGCTGAACTGTTTTGAATGAGAAGAGAAACTTGAAGAAAAAAGATCTTGTTTAGGGTCCACCACTGGTTTATTAATCACAAAATAATTAAGCAATTCCAAAGGCTTTTTATCAAGCTGTCAAAAATGTATCCTTTTCTGGAGACAAAACAATTGTATTGTTTTTGAATAAGAAGAATAGAGAGGAATGGATCTTTTGAAATTTGAATTTGACGATTTTGCTGAATTTCCATCCAAAATTAGATTTGTGGGAATTGCATAAATTGAAAGACTTATTGCCTGGAAAATATGTGTAGAACAATGTGAGTTTCCCTTAGATTTAATTTAGTATATTTTGAGCTGTGTAAGGCTGGGGTTACATGGCGTTATGGCAGAAGGAGCAATAGCAACAGTGCTAGCGGTGCAGTATTAGTGGGACTGCAGTTGCTAGAGAAGACTAAGCAGAACGGGCAGGTCGCTCACCATGTGGCAGCTTATTGCGTGGGCTTATGCCCTCAGAACTGGGGCAAAATGGCTGAGGGAGTCCCCAAACGGAGTAAGGCTGGACAAAGAGGACACAGAGATCGAAAGGTACGGTCCGTCCCGGAAGCGAGCTGAGTGACAGAAAGAGAAGGACAGGGACAGAAGAACAGTTGTGTGTTGTGAAACCTGATGCTGATGCTGGACAGAATGCTAGTATGCTGTGTACAAGATCCAGTAAAGTTACCTATTTGAAAGTTGAGTTGGACTGTGGCTCATTTTTTACAAAACTGGACCGAGAAAGCCTTCAGAATTGTACAAAGGATCCAGATGGTGCTGATGAAGGAGCCACAGGTATGCAGAGTTATGGATGGAGTGTTCATGTGATGAGAGTTCATGTCGCGCTAACGCAAATGCTATCAGCCACGACTACCACCCTGTACCTCCCTCTCACAAGCTTTGCAGAGCAACTAATAGAGCTTATTCTGGTAGTAAGCCAAATTGGTCTCCCTTTCAGAAGCTGGAAAAATTCCCCCACTTGTTGTTGTAGCAAAGATCTAAAAGCATGGTTATTAAAAAGTCATCACCTTAATTCATGTTCACAATATGCTTGTCCTCCCATAAGCATTGCAGCACACAGCTTGCCATGCCTCCTGTAGTTCGATTATTGTAACACCAATGCAATGGTTTGTTGTCATGGCAATTATTCTAGTCATAATAATTTTCACACTGACTGTTTGCCACGTCTCCTGCCTGTGGCAAAACTAGGTCCTCCTCTGCTTCCACTTGCTGCAGCTTCTCTTATATCTCCTCCAAATCTTGCAGCATGTGATGTAGAGCTTGAGGGTCCTTAAGGCCTCTTTCACACATCAGTTTTTTGCCGTCAGGCGCGATCCGGCTACTTTTTAAAAAACCGGATCCGGCGAAATGCAATGCCGGATCCGGTTTTCCCCCATTGACTTGTATTAGCGCCGGATCGTGCCAGATGGCCATGCGGTTGTTCCGTTTTTAACCGGATCCGGCAATATGTCTCAATCCGGCGTCTGGAAATAATGGCAACTGTAGCGTTTTTTGTCTCCGGCGAAAAAGCCGGAACCGCCGGATCTGGCACTTCCGGCTTTTTCACACAATGAAAGTCTATGAGCGCCGCAATGCACTTGATCTGGCCAAAGCCGGATCCAGTTGCCGGATCCGGTTTTTTGGTTCTGAGCATGCTCAGTAGCCCTGCCCACAGCAAACATATATAAAAACATGACAGTGGGACCCTCAGCCACAGCCAACATGCCAGCCAAAAGAGGAGCCAGCCGCAGGAGAAGGCAGGAGAGTACTGCACCACCAGCACCACCCCAAATGGAGCCAAGGGACCTTGCTGAACAGGCGGAGGGGAGTCCACCAGCAGACGACAGATGGTAATTATCACATCCTGTGATATGTTAGGAAGAACTCCCAGAGTGGACCCGCTGGACCGTGGCAACGAACCTCCCACGGATGAGCTGACCAGGTGGACCACCCCCTATACAGGGAGTGTTAGGGGCAGGCCCGCGGGTAACCATCACCATGGCAGCTGGTACCCTGGGGAGGACACAGGAGTCACGACAGGAGGTCGGAGAGACTGGCGGGGGATCTCCCCAAGACAGGAACACAGATGGTGATCAGGACTGGAGTGATGGCAAAACGGCAGGGACCGGACACGGACTGGAAGACTGCACAGGATGGAGTGGAGCCCCGGAGTACTAGGACTTAGAAGAGAGAACAGCGGAGAGCACGGGTAAGATATAGAGCAGAAGCTGCAGGCAGGGGAGCGAACAGAGGGACGAGGGGCCAGAATCACTAGCTAGGCACAAGTGATCATCAGGCACTGCCAGGAGGAAGAGGCGGCCTGATATAGGGAGTGTGCCTGGGACTTCCGGGTCATGACCTCCTCCCAGAGCAGAGAGAAGAAGAGGGCGCGCGCCTGCAGGGGAACTGGAGCGCGTGAACGCTCCTGAGCATAGTATGGGCGCACGTCCGAGGAGCAGGAAGCCAGGCAGGGGCACGCGCCCGACGGAGATCAGGAGACTAAGCGGGAGCGCGTGCTGGGTGAGTGCGCCGGGGAGCTGGGAGCTGCGGTGAGGACCGAAGCGGGCGTGGCAGCGGTGTAGGAGCCGAGAGTGAGTGGGACGGCTGAGGCGGCGGTGAGGAGGCCGGCGGGGATCGCGGCAGCAGCCGCAGCAGAGGCGTGACACATCCCCCATTCCTCAAAACTAGGGCCATGGAATATCAATATATTCATTGGTCCTTTGTTTCTCTTTATTCACCAGCAGAAGCAGCTCTATAAAAGCAGCAGCACCAGCAGCAGCAACAGTAGCGGAGTCTGGCCAGCAGCAGGACACCACATCTTCTTCTGGGAGCCCTCCCTCGCATCGTCAGTGTTTAACGGTAAGTTTTTATTTCCACAATCCATCATCTCTGGAATATATGTCTATTCATTGGCTTTTATTTCAAAACAGGAATCACAAGCTGAAGAGGATCTCCCAGAAGAAGAACGAAGGGGTGGACAGATACCTGGAAAGGGCTCGCAATTGGTAAGTTTCCTGCCTCAAACGCAGAAACACAACATCACACTACACACAACACATAGAAATCAATTTAGTGCAGACATCACACAACAAACAACACATATGCCTACATCCAAGCACATAACTTATCTTTTTTTTCTTTTCTAGTCTTCCGAATCTGGTGCTCAGCCAAGAGGTCCTCGCAGTGCCTCCCAGGGTCATTGGCGTGTGGGACGTGGTGGTCACCATCGTGTAAGTATAATTTTTTTTTTAGTTTTTTTTCCCTTTTTTTACATTTCTTAAGTGTGGAGGCTAATTTTTTTTTGTTTTCTCTGTTTCTTTAACAGGCTTCACTGCGTGCTCCCAACACTGACGGTGAGGAGGGGATTGACGTGGACCTCCTCATCGATCTGGTCAGAGAAAGGAAGCCGATGTGGAATATGGGGGACCGCCACCATGCTGATCTTATTGTGACCCGTCGGCTCTGGGAGGAAATCTGTTCGCTCCTCGTGGACCGCTGGGAGGACCTCGATGCTCGGGCCCAGATTCAAGAGCGTAAGTATATACAGTTCCGGTTGCTTGATGTAAAGCAATGTTTCCCAAACTCCAGACCTCGTGGTCCGCACGGGTCATGTTTTCAGGATTTCCTTTTGAGCAACACTATGGAAATCCTGAAAACATGACCCTTGGGGTGCATGAGGACTGGAGTTTGGGAAACACTGATGTTGTATACTAACCACTTTGTGCTTTCTCGTTTCAGGGGAGAGAATTGTGAAGCGGTGGCGGTCTGTGAGGGATCGTTTCAAGAAGGAGTTCAACAAAGAGATGTGGGCCCCGAGTGGATCTGGAGGATGCAGGAGCAAGTACAAATACGCACGAGCCCTGTCGTTCCTCCGGGCAACAATGGTCACCAGAAGGTAAATATTACATACCCCATGTCAAAAAATAATGTTTACATGTCTAATTTTTTTTTCAGCCAGGGCCATGCCATGTCACTATATTAATTGTATTTTTTTCTCTTTATTCCACAGCACGGTGACCAGCACTCAGGAGCCTGCACGCTTGGACCCTTCTGAGGCGATCCCTGAGGAGACCGCCACCGAGGGACACTTCGACCGCCCCGGCCCATCTTCACCTTCCCAGCCTTCCCTCCCATTCGATCCATCTCTCCCATCCACCAGCGCAGGAGCATTGTGGCCGCCTACATTACATGAATCCACTGGTGAGGAGATTGCTTTCCCTTTACCCCACCCTTCTGCCGCTGCCACCTCTAGTACACCTGCGGGTACTGGACGGCAGCGCCAGAGGGGTCAGGAAAAGAGCTATGCGCCAGAGTTCTTGCATCTGAATGCATATTTCAGAACTGTCTTAAAGTGTTGTCAGAGCAAATCTTCGCAGGCTTTCAGCAGCTCAACTCCGCCTTTCTAGAGTTGAAGACACTTCTGCAAACCATGCATTCAGAAGCAAGATCTTCGCCAAACCACACCTTTTTAAGGTCTGTTGTGGAGCGCATGGAAACGCTATCTCCTAGCCAGCAGATGCATGTAATGTATTAGTGCCACGGTGCTCTACTGCAGGTTACCTCCCAACCTCCTCCTCCCACCACAGTAGTTCCTCCACCTGCACCACCTCCAGCCACTGTCCCTCCTCCCCCTCCTATTCCATACCAGCCACCTCCCCAGTACCAGCCACCTCCCCAGTACCAGCAACCTCCCCAGTATCAGCAAACTCCCTAGTATCAGCAAACCCTCCACTTCCAGCAACCTTCCCCATACCAAACTCCTGCCCCGTACCACACTCCTTCCCCGTACCACTTCTCAACCACATCATCTGCTACTCCAGTCCCTGCTCAACCCTCCACCCACCACCTGTTCTGCCTCCCACATGTCCACCCATTCTATTGCTTTTTCCACACCTTCACCTCTAACTGTTCCTTCCCCACCCCCATCCCAGTCCTCTCTCAACACTCCCAGTGTCGAAGTGTACCGCAGCCCCTCCAGCAGTATTTTCACCCCACACTACACTAATTTGTGATTTTGTGCCCAAAATAAAAATTAAAATTTTTCTGGTTGTAAAGCTTTATTAAAAAAGTTTTTCTTCAAATTTACAAAAAGTTTTAAAAAATAAAAAAATATTCAATAACAGTTTAATATTTGTTTTACACTTGTTGTCTGTCATTTATTTCTGCGGCGAAATATGCTTTAACAAAAGGTAAAATACTGGGTAGAGAAAAGGTAAAAATTTGTAGGTATACTAAACAAGGTACATAACTTTGGGTAAAATGTAAATAAATTTTACCTTCTGGCCACAGTTGTGTACCTGGTTTTGTTTTAGGCTAAGTATTTCACCGTTTAGAAAAAGTTGTGTATCTTATTGGGGATTACCTAACAATGTACACAACTTTTGTTAAAAGGTGAAATACTTTGCCTAAAACACAACCAGGTACACAAGTGTGGCCAAAAGGTAAAAATTGTCAAATCACAACAAGATAGCCAACTTTGGTTGGCAAAGATATACTGTTGGTACAGAAGGTACACGACTTTGGTTAAGGGCAGAAATTTATCAAACTCTGTCATCCTGCCAGTGTATTCTACCTTGAGGTGACATAAAGTATTGTACAAAATTGTCCCTCATTCGTGAAACCGTCACAGAACTTCTATTGGTAATCTTGCAAGGTGGTTTCTGCAGAGGTGTCCTCAATGGAAATGGGTTCCTTGCACATAACAAAATTGTGCAGGACCACGCAAGCTTTGATCACCTCATCCACTGTTTCAGTCTAGAGGTTGATCGCAGTCAATAGGACATGCCATTTGGCTGTCAGAATACCAAAGGCGCATTCCACCATTCTTCTTGCTCTTGTGAGGCGGTAATTAACAATGCGTTTTGTTGTTGTCAATCCTCTGCTAGAGTATGGTTTCAAAAGGTGTTCTGACAGCTGGAAGGCTTCATCCCCTACACATACAAAAGTCATAGGTGGGCCAGATGTTTGCGGCAGCGGTCTAGGGGGTGGGAACTGGAAGGTGTTTCCATACAGTCTATGCCCCATGGCAGTCAGTTTGAAAACTTGAGAGTCATTGGAGCGGCCATAGGCCCCAATATCAACAGCAATAAATTTGTATGCCACATCAGCGATGGCCATGAGGACAATGGAAAAATATTTCTTGTAATTAAAATATTCTGATCCTGATCCTGCTGGCTTTACAATGCGGATATGTTTCCCGTCCACAGCGCCCAAGCAATTCGGAAACTGACATATCTGTAGAAACTTGTCAGCAATTTCAAATCCACCTCTCTGTTGTGGGCTATGGTACAAACTCATCAACTAAAGAGTCCCACAGTGCACGGCATGTGTGCTTCACTATTCCAGATATGGTGGAAATCCCAAGTCTGTACTGGAAATGGAGTGACGAAAGGGATTCTCCAGTTGCAAGGAATCTGGGGGAATTAAAAAAAAAAATTAGTTCAAAATCACAGCATTACAAACCAAAACTCAAACCAAAAGCTATTACACTTGGAGATACAAATTACCACCAACAACATTACAGTTAAAGTGTGCTTTGATGCGAGCATATCCAATAAATGTGTCTTACCTTAGAGTCACCATCAGACGCTCTGTCGGTGAAATGGAGAAGCGGCAATAGGTGTCCGATTTTCTTATGAGGTCTGCAATGCGCTCCACCAAGTAATCAAAATTCTCCATTTGCATCTGAACATATGCAAAAAATTTCTCTGGGTTTCGTCTAAGGTCCATGCAGAGTGGAGAATACACCCCACGCGTCATTCTCTTGGCTGTGATGGGGTGGATCCACAAACGGCGTCGACGTCGCTGATGCATGATGCGCTGCTGTCTCGCTCTGATGGGGCACCTAAAATGGTTGCCCCACTAAAATGGCTACGCCTTCTTATAGTTCTCCCCCTAACCCCGCTTTGTAACCCATCCTACCTCCCCACAGCCTTGTCCCCTCGTTATTATTCAAATCCCTTAACCCTTCCTTAACCAAACCTCCTTACATATATTCTCTCCCTATAGTTCCCCTCAACCCTGTCATGTCGTCCTCCCTTCAATGGCCTGTGGCCTAGTATGGCCTCACTTGACAATGGGTATTCGTGATTCCTATAGACTTCATCCCCCACCATTTTGAAACTGCAATACCCGCTAAATAATGACTCACACACCTTTATTTGGATAAATTGGCCACAGCAACCTTTTATTAACATTTAACATAACAAATATAAAAAAATGCCCACAAAGGAGGGGCGGTCCTCAAGGCCCCAAATTGTAACTGCCACAGGTCAATGACCCCAGAAACCTTGTCCCCAGGACGAGTCCTGTCTCTAGCCGCTAAGCACCAGCTCAGAGACACTAAGAGACTCGACCGGACAATATCCGCCCGAAATACCCACGTATTCCAGATTATGTCCTCGTTGTGACCATTATGTTCCATTCCACTTAATCCACCGAAGGGGGAGTTCAGGACCTTACAGATACCCCACCTCTAAACCGCCATTTCCTAGCACCACCAACCTCGAGGACCACCCCCACCACGCCACCAACACAAATGTTCTGACCCCTCAAACATTTGTGTCCCGCCACACCTTCAGACATTTTTCAATGCCCTCCAGTATTGCCAAACACCACAAATCCAATCCAATCCAATCGCATTCAAATGGATACCATCCTTCCTGCAATATTCCCCCTCGCCCGATTCCAAATCCATATGATGCACCACAATCGCCCTATTCCTTACCATAAAACAAGACACTGCACTATTCAATTTTATCCTATTAACACCTTGGACTGACCTTGCCCCGTACCACACTTTCCTGGGAATGATGTCCGACCACACCACCAACAGCTTGGGAAACATGGACCACAGCCTCAACATGTCAAACTAAATATCTTTGATTAAGTCCCTGCACGGCCGCTTACCCGAGTCGTTTCCACCTAAATGGATAACCAATACATCAGGTGTCCGATCCAGACGAACAAATCTATGAAATTCTGGTAACAGTCGCTTCCACACCATACCCCGTTTACCGATCCATCTCAAGATTGCTAAAGTCCTCGGTACACCTAGCTGCCTCTCATCCGGATGAACATCTGCACTCAACGCTGCCCAAAAGACAAAGGAATGACCCATAATCCAGGCTAACAGCTGTCCCATCTCTGAAACAAAGAACAAAAAACACCACAACCAAATCAATTAGACCCTGCAGACATATTCCAGAATCTAGACCAAAGTTGGGCGAACATATGAACGAAATCTCACGGATTCCCAGCGACCGATCCTCCTTACCATGTCCTCCCCCAATCCTCTCCTGGCAGCCTCCATAGCCGCCCCAATCCGGAATGAGTGCCCGCTGTAATCCTCTGCCGGAATGCCCCCTTTTACCAAACAACGCCTAAATATTGTTATGAATTGAAAACGAGACAGAAATGAGCCATCTACATTAACTAACAACCGGTCAGTATCGCTTCCCCTTCTTGACCTGAAATTCCTCATGCAGCTCACAGGGAATAAAAGAGAACCGTTCACCTTGAAAAGTACCACCTTACAACCCCTACCTTCAGTATCCGTCTTAGAAGATCGCAAAAATATCTCCAAGCTATCCCCATACACATCCACATCCTGTCTAAGCAACCCCCCTTTTTTAAAACAGGAAGGGCTCACCAATTCCCCCAACCGAAAAGCCCCAAAAAATGTCAGAGAAAAGGCCAATTTAGATAAAACAACCTCCCCTTGAGAAGAACATACATCTCTCAAATGCATGCCCAAAACCAACAGTACCTCATAAGACACCGGACGCCTCCTATTCGCAACCCTCCAGCCTTTTCTCCATCCCTTCACCATTTGAAGAACCAAAAATGACTTTGTTAAATCCTGTAACCCTGTAAACTTAAAGCCGAAGGCTAATCCTGACAAAAAATTATTACGTTTCGGAACCGACCAACCCGATTCCCAACTATGATCTATTAACAATAGCAACTTGCTCTCATCTTTCAAATCCCCCCCCAACTTCAGCTTCCAATCTTCCCAAATACCCCAAGTTTTTGAATAATGTGACCACGTTCAAGCCGCCAACAACCAGGAAAACAATTCTCTTACTGCCCCTACAGAAGGTTCCATTATTCCTCCGGACATGCCAACCCTGTGGATTGCGCTTGAGGTGCCAGCTCCTGAAATCGATCCCACTGCGAACAAAAAAGAGCTTCAAGAATGGGGCAATTTTCATTAGGCCGGATTTCTGCCGTAACCCACAGGTTAAAATTCAAACCCACCCATACCAGGTGCTGTAGCACTTTTACCACGATTCGATCGGGGGATGACAACGAATTTATGGCCCTCAATGCCCCCATTGACTCGCAGCTGAAACAAATTTTTCAGTCCCGTACAAACCCCCCCACAACGACAGAGCCCCAACTAACGGAAACACTTCGCACAGTACCCAATTGACCAACAAATCCTGTGGCCACTGCTCCACCAACCACATACCACGAAAGAACATGCTAAAACCTCATTCACCAGCTGAAACAACAAGAATGCCTAAGGACTCAGCCGACACCACCGGTGCGATCCAAATCGACTTCCTGTTTTAAGAATCCAAGAAAAGCGCCCAAACGCTCAAATCGCCTTTCCACTCCTTCTTCAGCCGTATAAAATGCGAAGGTACCATAATCCCCACTGTAGCCAACGAAAGTTTCCGACAAAAAGCCCTCCCCATCGGCATAATCAGACAAACAAAATTTAGCTTGCCTAGCAGCGACTGAACCTCTCTCAAAGTTGCCTTCTTCAAACTGAACATCCGACTCACTGTAGCTCTCATATCCAACAATTTATCTTCTGGAATCCTGCATTACATTGCGACGGAATCAATCTCAATACCCAAAAAACTTAGTGATGTGACTGGACCCACCGTTTTTTCCACTGAGAATGGAACCCCGAATTTTTTAGCCACACTCTCCATAATGTGAAGCAAAACAGAACAATCAGTCGACTGCGCCGAACCAATGAACATAAAATCATCTAACTAATGAATACAAGAACTGAGCCCAGACACTTCCTTAACCGTCCACTCTAGAAATGTGCTAAATGTTTCGAACTACACACATGACAGCGAACAACCCATCGGCAAACAACGATCCACGTAGAACCCCTCATTCCAAAACACCCCAGACAAATGCATGCTGTCTGGGTGAACCGGTAACAAGCGAAAAACCGCTTCAATGTCAGTCTTTGCCAACCGAGCCCCCTGACCACATTCCCTAACCAAAGTCAACGCCAAATCACAAGATGTGTACGAAACTGAACACAACTGAGGGTCAATCCCATTGTTAACCGACAAACCTTTTGGGAATGAGAGGTGGTGTATCAACCTGAATTTGTTAGGCTCTTTTTTTGGTACTACCCCAATGGTGAAACCCTCAAATTATCCACCAACACAAACGGTCCAGCCATTCTACCTAAGGCCACTTCTTTGTTCAATTTTTCAGTGACCACTTCTGGGAACTCTTTGGCCGAATTTAAATTCTTGGTTGATAACCTCAACTCAACATCAACAAAAGGAATCTGAAACCCGTCCTAAAATCCATCGCATAATAGGTCCGCCGCCTCCTTATCTGGGTACCTATTTAGAAAATGCTCCATCTCTGGCAGGCGCACTGGAGTCACCCCTTTTTTTAATTCCCTCAGGCCCTTTTTTTTTCCCTGCCTTAAAACATTTTGATTCCTCGTGACTACCTCCACAGGAAGAACATTCATGTTTAAATTTATATTTTGCCCCAAATCTGCATGCACCTTCGTTAAATGAAAAGCACAGTCCTTTCTGCGATGCCACCGAGTGACCTCACTGTCCCGAGCCCCCGGTGCCCTCGGAAAAAAGCTGCGATCCCTGCCCTGATCTGACCGTAGCCGTTACTTTCATCCATAAGCAATGTCCTTATGGTCCCAGCGGATGCTAGGTCTGACTGCTTTCCGTTGACGGAATTGCACATCGTATCTAAGCCATCCCTGACCCCCATAAATTCTATAAGCCTCCCCAATTGAGTCCATATAACAAAAAAGGGATGAACAATTCTCTGGTGATTTCTCCCCAATCACACTAGCTAATATAGCAAATGCTTGCAACCAATCAGAGAATGTTCGGGGGATAAGTCGAAACCTCCTCTTCTCCTCCTCTTCTTTTTTCGACTCATCTCTCCGAACCCTATCCAAATTGAAGCGGTCCAGCGAAAGCAAAGAAAAAAATTCCACATACTCCCCTTTCCATATTTTTTCCCTAACCTCTTGTTTCAAATGTGCCCCCAACGGCCCCTCGAAACAGACGTACACTTCCCCTTTTGCAGCGTCATCCAGACATGCTGTCTCATCCTTATCCTTCTCACCTCCCTCCCCTAAAGATCCTCTTCCCACCGTCTCATCCCCCATCATTGCTTCCCTTGTTACTGTGCTCGGTATCATGCTTGATAAACCCGGTGGCCCATTATTGCCCAATAATTCACTATCCCTTACAGACCCTACCCAAGCTGACAGCGGTGACGATTCACCCTGACCCCTCCCAGCTTCCCATAACCTAACCAATTCTTTCAAACCATGAAAAACAATACCTATGCCGGCATTATCCCCCCCCGCAGACATTCCCCCTATGCATTTACATTAGAGGCTAATGACGGTTGTAAATAATATATCGAGTTCTTCTCACCTAGATGCCTGGGTGCTGTGTTCTCAGCAGCTGCCGATCCGGAATCCTGATGTGATTGATCCATGCTTGACTCTCCAATGCTCTGGGGAATCGCATCTGTGGGAGCTCCATACAGCCAGCCAGGACTGACCGCTGCGTCCACTGCAGGTATCATGCGCTGTTGTGCTGCGTCCTGTCCTCTTGATAGCGCAGGGGGAGTAGAATAATGTCCAGGGGCCAAGTAACCCCCAGCGCCCCACCCAGCTGCGCCATCCCCCCATCTGACAATAACAAACCCCTTTGCGAACCCTATATCCCTACCTTCCCCCCCGATTTCTCCCCTGTAATCACATTATGCTGCCCGTTATCCTGGTACACAGAAGCAGCAGCCGGCGGGTGGGCGGGGCTACCACACTGCCACTCACCGCTCTGCACTCTGAGGCCTGTACCGCCAGTCCTACTGGTGTAACGGCATTCAGCAGGGTAGCAGCCTGTGCACCCGGTGCTCCTACTGCCTCTGTGCTCCGATCCCTAGCTGCAGACACGGTGTGGGCTGATCCTCCCCGCCGGGTCCCGCTTGAAGGCGCCAGACGTGCCGGCCCCTGTGCGCTCTCTTGATGCTGCTGAGCTGGGCCCGTTCCTGGTTGGGCACCAGCCGTACCAATTCCTGGATCCCCTGCGGCCACTGACACACATGTCGAGGGGGAAGCCGACACCTCCCCCGCTGCAGGTCCCGCCTCGATGTAGGATTCCTCCCGGCTCTTGACTCCCATGCCCTAGGCCTGCGGCACATGACCCCAGCCGGAGGGTCCCCGGAGGGGCTCCTCACACAGCGCCAAACCCGAGGGTTACCTCAGGGCTGAGGCGCTCCAGAGGCCTAGTTCTTCGAGGCCGTTGCCCGTCACTATGGCTCTGAGATTGTGTGGCCCCCCATCCTGCAGCAGGCCTTGAAGAGAAGCCTGCAGCCATCCTGCGCCCCTGGAGCCAGCAGCTACCCTCAGTTGCTGTAGGATCGACTCAACATCCAACCCTCAGGTATAGCTCACAGCTTGTTTCCACTGTGATGGGGCACCTAAAATGGTTGCCCCACTAAACTGGCTATGCCTTCTTATAGTTCTCCCCCTAACCCCCCCTTTGCAACCCCTCCTACCTCCCCACAGCCTTGTCCCCTCGTTATTATTCAAATCTCTTAACCCTTTCTTAACCAAACCTCCTTACATATATTCTCTCCCTATTGTTCCCCTCAACCCTGTCATGTCGTCCTCCCTTCAATGGCCTGTGGCCCAGTACGGCTTCACTTGACAATGGGTATTCGTGATTCCTATAGACTTCATCCCCCACCATTTTGAAACTGCAATGCCCGCTAAATAATGACTCACACACCTTTATTTGGATAAATTGGCCACAGCAGCCTTTTATTAACATTTAACATAACAAATATAAAGCAATGCTCACAAAGGAGGGGCGGTCCTCGAGGCCCCAAATTGTAGCTGCCACAGGTCAATGACCCCAGAAGCCTCACTTGACAATTCTAAGGTGCAGTTTGTAGGCAGCTAGCCAGCAGGTGAGTTGCCTTTTAATGCACAGCAGCAACTCTTCCACTATGAGGCTTTTCTCCCTCAAGGTCTGTATTCTTCAAAACTGCTTTGCCTTGCATGAGTGAAAACAATGTGGGCACTGTGTGGAATCCATGATGTATTCTGTGCTTGTTATAGCTAAATTCATGTAATTTGAGAAAAATCGAGAGGAGGAGTAGGAGGAGGCAGATATTAGCTGACTGGCGGTGGAAATAGATGTAGCATAGAACTGAGTCATGGAGGCCTTGCCCCCTTTTCCAGATGCAGTGGCTCATTGCTGCTACTGATACCATTCAATCACTCATTCCCTGACCAAAGTTGCTCCAGGCATCTACAGTCTAGTGCACTTTCCAGCTCAAGCACTTGTCCAGAGAGGGGTCTATGTTCTCGATTATGTGTATAGTTAAATGGAACGTTTTTTATGGATTCAGTGCGCTGCTTAACGTAACACACAAATACTCGTGCATTAGAAGATCTATGTTTTATTCATTTCTTTTTACCAACGCGTTTCGAAGTACAAATCACTTATATATATATATATATATATATATACGGTATATATATATATCTTCCCCTGAGGAAGAAGTGATTTGTACTTTGAAACGAGTTGGGAAAAAGAAATGAATAAAACATTGATCTTCTAATGCACAAGTATTTGTGTGTTATGTTAAGCAGCGCACTGAATCCATAAAAATGTTCCATTTAACTATATGTCTCAGCGGTCACTGGTTTGACCTTTGGATGTGCGGCAGCTGACTGTTAATTTCATGCGCTATACCTCTCCTATATCAGGTGAGTAGAATTTTAATACGTTTCTTACCCTGTTTCTCGGATAAGACCCTATTTGAGCTTTTCTCCGTTCCTATAGTGTGAAACAGTGACTCGATTATGTGTAAACAGATAGTTGGCATCCTTTTCTGTGAAAAATAATACAGCACAATCCACAAGTTGGTAAGGCAGCAATTTCATCACCAGCAACTTGACATATTGCAAATTTAATTGGCAGGCCAGTGAATGACTAGGAACGTATGGTTGTTTCCTTGATACACAATCGGTAATAGATATTTGCTATTTTGATAGAGAAGTAGGAGGAAGAGGCATACTTGGTGCACAACAAGCAGTAGATGAGGATGATAATGATGATGGTGATGATGACACAAAACAGGTGCTCATATACCCTACAACACAGATTGTTATTTGAGTTATGTTGTCCATCTCCAGTGTCTTCTCACTACAGAGACTGACTGTTCATATCTTCCAAAATATACACTGTATGAAGTTTTCATGGTGTAGTATGTTATTTAAAGTACTGTGCTTTAGAGGACTTTGGCATAGAGCATAAACAGGTTGTCACGGAGCGACTGGCCCAGTGTGACACGACCCAGTGATTGATAGGTCACCAAAAAAATTAACGGACACTACGCAGATGGAATTGGGGAGAGGAAGGCCCTGACAATGGGGAACCAGGGACAGTCACCTCCTGAGCTCCAACCTGAGCCTGTCCCTGCTCTCACCTATCAGGTCCTTACCCCTGCCGACGTCAGGATACCTTGTCCCTAAGCTGTCACCTCCAACTGCCTTTTTTAGGGCACTGGCCTGCTTAGGATGCTAGCCTAGCCACTACTACTAAGGAATACAAGGGAACGGGAACAGACACAGGAAGGACAAGGTAACAAAAGTACAGCACTTATCTTTAGCACCACTACAAACTCCACAACACAGATAGCACAGCAACAGGACTCCAATACAACAGGCTTGGCTGAACACAAGAGAGCTGATTCTGCTTGGTTGGTATCCAGAAAGGACCTGTATCACCAACAGTCAGCTGATGCACCAGGTGACCTTTTAAAGGAAGGTGGGAGTGTCACATCTGCATCAGCAAACCCAGCAGCAATGCAATTACACCAGCAGGCCAGCGGGGGGAAAAACTGACATTAACCCCCAATGGCCTAAAAGAAAAAAAGTTTTAATATGAAAAGCTAGATCTACCACAGATCTAAAAATGGCTCGTGACAGTACCCCCTTTAAATGAGAGGCCTCTGGACCCTCAACACTGGACCTCACCAGAAAACAACCTACAGTGAGGATGCCTCAATCCACCAGAGTTCATCTCGGCAGGCACCTGACTCTCAGGTTTATCGCAAACGTGGACTGACGGAAGTGACAATAACGTATGCTCCGGAGGTGCCAAAAATCTCCAAAGCGCCGACATGAGGAATGATTTGTGTACGGGCATTACTGGGAGTAACTCCAGCTGGTAAGTTCCCGGCCCGAGAATGGCCGACACCAGATACGGCCCGATTACCTGAGAACTCCAGGCCCTAGCAGCACACTTCTACCCGATGCTTTTGGTGAACACCCATATGTACTCATTCACACACAGGTCCAGACCTGAATGTTTATTGCCAGGCATGCATCTGCCACAAGATGCTGAACTCTTTACCGAGCCGACAACAGAGGGTTAGCTTGTGGTGAGGGTTGAGACTTTCCCCTACTCCCTGGCAGCACCTCTGCTGTCCCCACTGGAGAAGAAGGGGATGGTTGTAGGAACACGGCAGGGACAGTAGCCCTCGAGCAGCAGCCCTCACACAACTGATCCCAGTTGACTACTTCCCTGGACCCCCAATCTATGACCGTGTTGTGTCTTTTCAACCAAGTGAGGCCTAAAACGATGGGTGATGGCATTCCCCCCAAGACGTAGCACGGCAGGGACTCTTCATGATGAGTCCCTATACGCAGATGTATATCATCCACGACTTGGGTCAACCTACCCTGGCTAAGTGGGACAGAGTCAATGGCCTGGTTGCTTAGGGGTTTTGCTAGCATCCTACACCTCAGGCCATGTGTCTGGACAAAGGGAGCATCCACCAGATTGACACCTGCTCCACTGTCTACAAGCACCGATATACCCTCAGTTACCCCACTAACCACCACTTCAGCAGACAAGGTACACTGAGGGGGAAAAATGGAGGAAATTTACACTCCCTGGTCACCTCCCTCCACACGACCAGGGGGACATGACTTCTTAGATGTACAGATATTTTGGTATGAGCTGGGCAGACTCCGATGAAATGACCAGTCTGCCGACCATAAAAATATGCCCCCACACCATGACGAACTGCAGGCAACCCCATTTGGGAACCAACTCCTCCCACCTGCATGGGCTCGTCCACCTGCACTGGTGTGTCCTCCTACCTAACAAGGACTACAGGGAGCAAATTTGGTGTATGTCTCTCCCTCAAGTGTCTATCCACCCCAATGGCAAGGGACATGGTCCCTCCAACAACCTGGGGGCAGCATACTGCACCAGAGTATCCTGCAACCTTGGAGACAGACGCCACATAAAATGGCTCCTAAGAGCAGGGTCGTTCCACAGCGTGTCAGTGGCCCACCTCTGGAACGCTGAGCAGTACTCCTCAGTCGGACTCCCCCCTGCTTGATTTTATGCAGTTCGGATTCCGCCAGGAAGACGCCATCAGGATCCCCATACACAAGCACCAATGCCGCAAAAAACTCATCCACCGGCCATAAAGATGGAGAACCGGTTGGCAGGGAGAAGGTCCAGGATTGTGGATCACCCTTGAGAAGGGAGACTATAATCCCCACACACTGTTCCTCACTCCCTGATGAATGAGGGCGGAGCCTGAAGTACAACTTGCAGTCTTCCTTAAATACCAAAAATGTATGTCTCCCTCCAGAGAACCAGACAGGGAGAGATATCTTGGGTTCTGGTAGAACCTGCAACTGAGCCGTGACCCAGAGGGTTTGCTGGCTACTACCGCGGCTTCATCCCTCATTTTGCGCAAATAGCAGAACCCCTTACAAAACTGCTACGAGGTTGCCCTAGAGAACACTATGACAGAAGACTTCCAAATGATTGGTCTGAGCGACAAGAAACTGCCTTTCAGATGCAGAAAATCTTGCTAACTTCCCCTCCAATTCTGGCGTATCCTGACTACTGCCACCCTTTCCATCTCTACACGGATGCCAGCTATCAAGGCCTCGGGGCGGTACTATCACAAGTCGAGAATGGCAAAGAGAGAGTCATTGCCTATGCCAGCCGAAGCTTGAGAGGTGCTGAGAGGAACGATAACAATTACAGCTCATTCAAGTTAGAGCTGCTAGATCTTGTGTGGGCAGTCACTGAGAGGTTCATAGATTACCTTGCGGCTTCCCCCTTCACCGTTTACACAGACAATAATCCTATCGCTCACCTTAATACTGCAAGGCTAGTTACTCTGGAACAGAGATGGGCTACAAGATTGGTGAGTTTCTGCTTTGACATTAAGTTTTGCAGTGGCAAGATCAACATCAATGCAGATGTGTTATCTCGTTTGCCCATAGGAGAAGAGCCTCCTGAGGAAGATCTGTGGAAAGATGTCAAAATGCCTCCCTTCTTTCAAAGATTTGCTACACAGAACGCCATTGCTGCTACACAAACTGATGAAGTCTCTCAGCCGAAACCGGATTTGTCCCAAGATTCATTGAGATGGCAAACCCTTCAAAATGAGTCTCGTGTCCGAGGAGAGATCTATGAATACCTGACTACTGGGAAAATACCTGCCCGACGATGCAGACGATGTCCTGATGTTGAGCTTAATCATCTATGGAGACAGCGCAAAAGACTCTTTATTCAAAAGGGCTTAATCTTGCGCAATTCCCTGGACCCTGTTTCAGGTGAAAGATTACATCAGATTATAATCCCACGGCAAGATGTCAGAATTGTTCTTGATGCCTACCATGACCAGTCTGGGCACTTTGGCATACACAAAACTGAAGCCACCGTACACCAACGCTTCTATTGGATTGGGATGCATTCAGATATAGAGAATTAGTGTAGCTCATGTTCAACTTGCAACCTCACTAAAGCTGGTAAGAAAGATGCCAGAGCTACTCTTCATCCAAACCATTCTCAGAAACTTAATGAACTAGTTGCTCTTGATCACGTGAAGCTAGGCTCCAACTCGTTCGGGCTACACGTATGCCCTTACCATGGTGGACCACTATACTAAATGGGTTGCCGTAATACCGATGAAAGACCTTACAGCTCGGACTACAGCTATCACCTTCTACCACGAATATGTAAGACATTATTGTTGCCCTGAAGCAGCCCTCACAGACCGTGGACCTGCCTTTGAGTCCCAACTATTTCAAGAACTCTGCCAATTCCATAGATGCAAGAAGCTAACAACCACTGCCTATCATCCACAAGGGAATGGCCTTTGTGAGAAAGTCAACCAGACCTTCATCAATATGCTGTGAAAAGCATCTGTTACCAAACAAGCTGAATGGCCTCAACTACTTGATGAGTTAGTGGAAACCTACAACAATACTGTCCATTGTTCTACCGGCTACTCACCATATTACTTGATGTTTGAACGATAAGGTCTACTCCCAAAAGATTGTGCTTTGGGAATCCAGGTTCCCGATGTGATCAATCCCCTGCCTAAAACTGATTGGGTCTCAGAGCATCAGCGAAGAATACATGAGGCCCAGAAGATCGTCGATGACTGCATGGGTGAAGCTCACTGTCAACAGGAAGAGAGCTACAGTCAAAAAGCTATTGCTTCCCCACTTCACCTTGGAGACAAAGTATGGCTAAAGAAGTGCCACCGTACAGGGAAACTTGATTCACTCTGGGAAACAGAGCACTACACAATTACAGCTATCATATATCCGGAATCCGATGTGTATGAAGTGAAGAAACCCATAATGGCCCCACAGACAGTGCACAAAAACCGCATGAAATTATGTACCAAAGAGGATCAACTGGTGATGTCCTCCTTCACAAACCATGCTGGTTTACACACCAATTCCTACCTTGGAGCCACCACCTAGACAACCCATGGTGGAAGAGTCTCCTTTCAACTATCAATTTATCCTCTCGCGCTATCAATATGTCCCCGTCTCGATTCCTGCTCCAGTTGTTGCTCCTTTGCAATCCTACCTGAACCAGCAGACTGTTTTATTCCTGCTCAAGAGGAAGATCAAAGGTTGAGGCATTCAGAGCAAAGCAAAAAGGGACCACTTCCAGCCCGCTACAGAGACTAATAAGTATATATATCCTTTTTCATATGTATATTTAGTTAGCTAGTCAGTTTAGTAACATTTACGCCTCTGCACCTAGATAATACCATGCGCTTTGCTTATTGTTTGCATTATTTTCATATGCAGCCATGGACTGGTGGTTGCCACTAAATTGCCTTTCCAGAGCCTTTCATATGGACAACAGTATATTGCGAAAAGAGACTCTATTTCACACTGGCATTTCCTTTATGTTTTGCAGTTGTATATTGCATATTGTTCTCCCATATATCTGAGGATGCTTGCCTTGGTGTTGCTTTACATTACCTGTATACTTCCTTCTTTAGTAGTCCTCCACTCGCGCAGTCACCGAGGATGGCTTATCTTCAGAGGGGAAGTATGTAGTGACCCAGTCCAGAGTTTGTCCGTCCCTTTAAGTAATCCTGGATTATGAGTGGCTTCTGTACACTACTGCTCACTCTCTAACTGCCCCTCTACATTATTCCCTGTATTTGTGAGCTGTAATTCTCCATCTCAAGTCACCTCCATTTTAGATGCAATGCATTTCTCATTTACTGTGTTCTGGCGTCATCTAATGGTGAAAGTGTAAAATGACTCATAATTATTGTTTTGTAAGGATCTGAGATGTGAATTCGGTCTCCTATTGGCCAGCTCCTAGTCACATGGTCAATAGGAGGAGCTGTTTTCCAGGCAAGTCTAGAATGTTCTTTAGTCTGAGGGAGGCTGTTTTTACCTCAAGATCTCCTGCAGGCCTAAGAACCTGAGTTCCCGCTAACCTGTACAGACATCATTCTAAAGTCTTTCTGACTGGATTCACCACAGCTTTTACATTCACCTGTGCCGTGACACACTGTGGAGCTAACCCAGAGTACAGGTCTGTAACCTCTAATTGCTGCATCTACCTCCTTCTGTAAACTACCAAAAGACACTGTCCAGTGCTTAAAGCTCCAGACCTCACTCACATCTCAGTATCTAAGTGTAAGCTGTAATTGCCGTGGACTACCCATGAGAGACTGTTCCTTATTTGTTCCAAGTTATAATTCCTGTTTCTGCTGAAGTAAAAGCAACTGTTATCCCCGAGACCGGTGTGTGTCATAATTCCTTCGGCTGCGGACACCGTGTGGGGTGGATAGCAGGAAACATTCAGCCTGGTCATTACAATAGAAAAGGACAAAGATATGGTTTCCAAGGGTCCTCTTATTTCTTATAGAGGAACCACCAAGTTAAAGGACACGTTAGTCCATAATCGCCTAAAAATGGAATCAAACAACTGGCTAACAACAAGAAAAATAGTAGGTAATTTTATATGCGGACACTGTAATTTTTGTCCATTCCATCTGACAAATAAGTGTCTTCAAATAGGCAGCATATCCCATGAAGTCCTTGACTTCATCTCTTACAGGACTTGCTTTGTTGTCTAGGTTATTGTTTTCTAGTGCACCTTATTTTGTATAGGGAAATCCATTCGGCCCCTGTTTGCTCGTTTCAGAGAACATTGCAAATCCAGGGAAAGGCTCATCACGTCTAATAAAACATATGAGGGAGGTTAATAGTGGCAATGCGGATGCATTGCGTTTCGCAGGGCTAGAAAAAATTAGCCTACCAGCAAAGGGTGGTGATCTCCACAAGCTACTTCTGAGTAGGGAAGCCAGGTGGATTCTGAGCATCAGAGCGCAAGGTGCTGCAGGGTTTAATGATAAACTTGACATATCAGTATTTTAACAATATCGTAGGAATTGCATATCTGCTTTCTTTATTGTTTGTATGCTCCTCAACTGTTTTTAATATTGCGGTGAGGATATTACAATGTAAATGTTTGCTACCTAGTGGGGTGGAGCCATGTTAATACCATGACTTGTTGAAACGCAGGAGATGTGAAACGGCCGCAGTCCATTGTGGTCCACAGGAGTATCTTCCTGCTAGTATGTTTTTAAGATGAACCAATAAAAGGAAATTTTATAAAGAATGGTGAGTGCCACCTCTCACTTTTCATGGACAGTATTCCACTTGCTGTTTCCACGGTGTGCACCCTAGATTCTAGGGATAAGGTGCTAATTGATTTCAACTGCAAGTGAGCTTCAGGTGCAATAGCAGTGCCGGTCTTTTTTGCTTCATTGCCAGGACATAATCACTTGCTGAGCTGGCCGTCTTTTGATAGTGGCCGCTGAAGGGTTCTATATCTGCTTCCTATTGATTTGAATAGGAGGCAGATTTGCAGAACCATGCCTCGGCCACTAGACAGAAGACGGAGCAGCTTGGCAAGTGAGTATTTCCGGCTGACACCGATAGCAGCTGATCGGCAGGGGTGCTGGGTGTTGGACCCTGCCAATCAAACATTGATGACTTTTCCTAAGGATAGGTTATCAATGTAAAAGTAGTGGACAACCTTTTTAACCAGGATACACCTATAATGTTTATCAGAGAGAAATATTTTTTTTTCTATTCTTAGCAGTTCAGGTATCCATTATTTTCAATGGGGTTTGGTTTCTGGTGGAAGTTCGGGTAGTGTTCTGGTACCTAAACCGAACTTTCTAAAAGTTCGGGTCAGGTACCAGAACCAAAACTCCTCACCATTACTGTATGAATAGGTAATTAAATTACTTTGTGAGTAATTTTTTGGCAGATATGGTTTCTCTGTTTACTCTGTCAAATCTAAAGCACTCTGGAATATCCTGAAAATGTAACAAAATAAGGGAAAAATATGTAGTCATAAATTCCTCTTCACTGAATTTTCTCAATGTTCTCTCAGCAAATGGAAGAGAACATTGTGCACATCTCAGCAGCCCTGACTTCTTAAATTGGACAGTGACGTACAGGTTTTCATCTAATAAGACAAGTATTATGATTTTTATTTCTTGCAATCTATATCCTTGTTGGATAATAGGCATGCGTAAAAAGACATTTTCTACAATATGAATAGGCTTGCACCAAAATTATTTGTAGAAAGCTCTAAATGTATTTGCTCTAAATGTAGTTAGGGCATTATCACGCTCTAACTACATTTTTTCCTCACACAATAATAAAGTAAATTGAGCTTTTTAATGATAATTGGCATGTCAATGGCTTTAAATTTATAGCGGCCTTACCATATAACCATAAAGGATTACAGTGCAGGACAGATATAATAAACTTTCGTCTGCTCTGTATAGTGAATTGTACATTCTCTTTTCACATTACTACTTGCCGTAACCTATTTCAGAGTAAGAAACTTTAGCATTATTCTTAAATGTATGTCAGTGACTGTCTATTGTATAATTTCCTTTTTCCCAGCATGACACTTAACACATATGGTTAATGTCATTCCCATAATCTGCGTAATTTCCTCACAGAATAGTTAGCATTTCTCTACCCCTCTTCCTATTTATCAATGCACATTTACTCTATCTGAACCTATTATGGTATGTCTTGCACAGTGTACAGTATTTATAATTTTAGCTGAATTTTCTCTAAAGTTATTTGCATTCTGTATAACCTTTGTTACCATCCAACCTTGATATGTGGTTTCAGTGACTGGAAGAGCAATGAAGTCAATTGTTTGAATGGCTGATATACAGTAAGTGCAGTAATTACACATTCATTTGTGCAGCAAAAAAAAAATATCCTTCTGTGTAGCTGAGCAGCTCTGCCGGCATCTGCATTATGATAACATCAATTCTAAAGATAACAAAGTTTTAATTATACATTTATGGTGGTGTTATTCTACAATACACAGAAAAATCTAAATTTATTAAACAGTTTCTTCAATGTATTCACAGAAAAAAATGAAATAAAGAGGGAAAGAGTAAATTCTCCATTGGCTCCTTCATGACATGTGCCGTATAAATACGGCGCTGGTGTCGCAGAGTTCCTGCAAACCACAGTATATATACAGTGTGATGATCAAGTGGGCTAATGCTGAACACAACTGCGATCAAATGCAGATGTCAGCTCAATATGAGAGATAAAACCCTGCAGCAATGCCCACGATCAGCATCGATTGCGGGCTTCTAACCCCTCTGATGCCACTGTCAATACTGACAGTGACCTCAAGGGGCATCGCAAAGGGAGGGAGCTACCTCTCTGCTCCCATCTGCACAATGCGATTGCGATCGCGTTGTACAATTTGACTCCATGGTGACTCCGGGCCAAAAGATGGCCATGGGGTCACCCACGGATGGTGGCATCTAATGATAATGAATGGTTAATTTACTGAGAGTCTCCGCTACATAAATTGACATGCTGGAAAGATGCGCCGTATGTGCGTCTCGGCAGGGAAGCCGGAGTCGTCCATGCACGCACAGTGGAGATTGGATTTCCACTATGCTGTAACAGCTGGATGCTGCGGGTTGGACGCTGTGGATGTATGCAGGGTCCAACCTGCAATGTTGACTGACCATGGTAACATACCCTAAATCTCTGAAATACATGATTCAGAGAGAACTCCCAGTGGAAGATAACCTACGGGGTGGGCCATTTATATGGATACACCTAAATAAAATGGGAATGGTTGGTGATATCAACTTCCTGTTTGTGGCACATTAGTATATGGGAGGGGGAAAACTTTTCAAGATGGGTGGTGACCATGGCGGCCATTTTTAAAGTCAGCCATTTTGGATACAACTTAATTTATTTCAATGGGAAGAGGGTCATGTGACACAAACTTATTGAGAATTTCACAAGAAAAACAATGGTGTGCTTGGTTTTAACGTAACTTTATTCTTTCATGAGTTATTTACAAGTTTATGACCCCTTATAAAATATTTTCAAAGTGCTGCCCATTGTGTTGGATTGTCAATGCAACCCTCTTCTCCCACTCTTGATATACTGATAGGGGATCAAATGCTTATGTCTCACTGCAAAATGCAAAACATTTATATAATTTATACAATATGATTTTCTGGATTTTATTTTTGATATTCTATCTCTCAATGTAAAATTTAACCAACCCTTAAAATTATGTATATACTGTTCATATCTTTGTCAATGGGCAAATTTACAAAATCAGCATGGGATCAAATATCTGTTTTCCCCACTGTATTAGGGTCCCCCATTGTTTATGATACCTCCACATCACACCACACATTATTAATTAAAAAATATTATGATACATTCACATAATGCAGGATCCTAATGAGTCCAGCGGCAAGCCAACATGTGATCATAGCGCCGGTGCACAAATAGAATTTCAGAGTCCCGGCACGGTGCAGTGACATAAAGCTGCTTCACACAAAATTAGAATATCATCAAAAAGTTATTTTATTTCAGTTTTTCAATAGAAAAAGTGAAACTCATATTATTTAGAGTCATTACAAACAGAGTGATCTACTTCAAGTGTTTCATTGCCAATATTGATGATTATGGCTTATAGCCAATGAAAACCCAAAGGTCATTATCTTAGTAAATTAGAATAATTAACAAAAAACACCAGCAAAGGCTTCCTAAGCATTTTAAAAGGTCCCTTAGTCTGTGTTTAGTAGGCTCCACAATCTTGGGGAAGACTGCTGAGTTGACAGAAAACCAGAAGGTAGTCATTGACATACTCCACAAAGAGAGTAAGCCACAAAAAGTCTTTGCTAAAGAAGCTGACTACTGAGATAAACACTTGAAATAGATGACTCTGTATTGACTCTATATAGTATATGAGTTTCACTTTTTGTATTGAAGAACTGAAATAAATTAACTTTTTGATGATATTCTAATTTTATGAGAAGCACCTATAATAGTGCCAGGACACTGACGTTCTGTGCATGCACCAGCATTTCTGCCTTTCTGTAGACTATAGATCAGTAATGCAGGGAAAGCATATCCCTGTTCTACCACAGGGATTAAGTGTAATGGGACACTGCTCACATTGGAACAGTTAGGGGTAGCATAGCTCCTTGTGGGCCCCTTTGTGCACAGGGCCTGGGGTGACCGCACCGTCTACCCCCCTCTCGGGTAGCTACACACGAGGTCAAAATTTGTTTTACCCCTCTTTTAATGACAGAAATACTCAAAATGGTAACAGAAATAACTTGAATCTGACAAAAGTAATAATATATAAAAAATCTATGAAAATGAACAAATGAAAGTCCGACATTGTTTTTCATCCATGCTTATAGTGTCCATTTTAGGACATGATCATATATCAAAATCAAACATCAGAAATACTCTGTCTGATACCTGATTCTCATACCGGATACCTGACCTTCATACAGAAGTTTTTAAAAATAAAACCCATAAAATAGGCCTGGACAGAAATGATGGTAACCTTAACTTAATATTTTGTTGCACAACCTTTTGAGGCAATCACTGCAATCAAATGATTCCTGTAACTGTCAATGAGATTTCTGTACCTCCCGACAGGTATATTGGCCCACTCCTTAAGATCAAACTGCTCCAGTTGTCTCGTGTTTGAAGGTTGCCTTTTCCAGATGGCATGTTTCAGCTCTTTTCAAAGATACTCAATAGGATTTAGGTAAGGGCTCATAGAAGGCCACTACAGAATAGTCCAATCTGTTCCCCTTAGCTATTCTTGGGTGTTTTTAGTTGTGTGTTTTGGGTCATTATCCTATTGCAAGACCCATGACCTGTGACTGAGACCAAGCTTTCAGACACTGGGCAGCATATTTTTCACTAGAATCCATTGATAGTGTTGACATTTCATTGTACCCTGCACAGATTCTAGACACCCTGTGCCAGATGCAGCAAAGCAGCCCCAGAACATAACAGAGTTTACTCCATGTTTCACAGTAGGGACAGTGTTATTTTCTTGATATGCTTCATTTTTCCATCTGTGAACATAGAGCTGGTGTGCCTTGCCTAAAAGTTCCATTTTTGCCTCATCTCCCAGAAGCTTTGTGGCTTGTCAACATGTAGTTTGGCAAATTCCAGTCTGGCTTTTTTATGATTTTTTTTCAACAATGATGTCCTCCTTGGTCATCTCCCATGAATTCCACTTTGGCTCATACAACGACGGATGGTGCAATCTGACACTGATGTTCCTTGTGCTTGAAGTTCACCTTTAATCTGTTTTGAAGTTTTTCTGGGCTCTTTTGTTACCATTTGTATTATCCGTCTCTTTGATTTGTCATCAATTTTCCTCCTGCGGCCACGTCCATGGAGGTTGGCTACAGTCCCTTGGAGCTTAAATTTCTGAATAATATGTGCAACTGTAGTCACAGGAACATCAAGCTGCTTGGAGATGGTCTTATAATTTTTACCTTTAACATGTTTTCTTTCTAATCTACTGAGACAACTCTTTCCTTCGTTTCCTCTTGTCCATGTCCCCAAACAACACAATGAGCATCTGTAGCCCTCTATACAGGCCCACTCACTGATTCCAAGATTGAAGACACCTGTGATGCTAATTAGTGTACACACCTTGATTTAACATGTCCCTTTTGTCACACTATTTTCAGGGGTACCATCATTTCTGTCCAGGCCTATTTCATGAGTTTTATTTTTTTTAAATTCTTTGGAAGCATGGTTAAAAAGCAATGACTGACTTTCATTTTCATAGAATTTTGATTCATCATTACTTTTGTCATATTCAAGTTATTTCTATGACCATTGTGGGTTTTTCTCTCATTAAACGAGGGGTACCAACAATTTTGACCACATGTGTACACTACTGTCTATATTAGATGTGAAGGTACAAATGTAACCAGACCTGAGGGTCTAAACACAGACTGGCCAGGCTGGAAAACATTATCTCCTGCGGCCTTTCAGCAAGTATAATACTTATATACTGTACGTACAGAAATGTAGATGTGCATCCACATCTGGGTCGCTCACATTATTTGTAAGTCGAGTATAGTTGTGAAGGGCTGTAGTGACCCATCTCAGCCGGTATAGTTCTCACAAGAAGGGAAGATGAAGGTCCTCACAATAATTTGCTTTTTCAGTGTAACAAGCAATGCCAGAAATGTATTTCCACATTTAACTATTAACTTCTATGCAGAAGATGTATTCTTAAAGTCCCATGCCTGCCACTGGATGCACACGTTTTACCAGTTTGTTCAGTAAATAAAAGTTAATTTTGTACACATTTCTTTCTCAATCATCTCTTATTCATCAAGTCCTGGCATGCCTTGTTAAGTGGCAGCATGCGGTGTGCCGTGGCATATCACTAATGCATCAGCACACACATCCAGCTAGATCCCTTTTTCTGTAGGGTTCATTATACCTGCAGGTCACAGAAAGTTGAATTAAATTATACCTTGATATCTGCGATCTGATGTGTTATTCCAGGGAAATCTATGTTTTTCTTAATTTGTAAATGAGCTGTTAAAATCTATGAGCCAGACAGATCTCCCTGAGAATCTTCCTCCAGATATTTTAACTGAAAAGAGGTGTCATCAGTGTAAAGTGCATGTAGAAGGGAAACGATCCAGTCTTGATGGCTAAATTGAGTTAAGGAACACACCAGATGTTCGAAACATGTCCAGTTTCTCCATTTTTCTGCACCCTGCATACCACAACTATATTTATACTGATGTAACAACAATTGCCTTTAATAAAGATGTTAATTTTTTTTACCATGGGTTGTTTCCTTCTACGTGCATTTTTCCTGTATATCTGGCAGAGACTTGATCTCATGTTTCGTCCCTTGAAACTTGATGGGAATCTACTGAGGGTGAGCTGAAAAATCTTTTTACTTTTGCTGTTATCATTGTGAGACTTGCAGATCAGGAGAGGAGACAGTCAGTCATTATATATGTCATAAAAGTGCATGTCTCGTACATTTAAAGTAAGAGCTGGAGGCATATTCTCAAGGAAATCTATGTCCGGCCCATAAATCTTAATAGTTCATTCACATATTATGAAAATGTTGGATTTCTTTGGAATAAGATTTTGTTAAGTTTTCTGTGACCTGCATGGGCATACTGTATACTGCAGATGGCTTAGGAGAGTTAACCCTATTGACTGGTTCTCTTTAAGCAAAAATAGAGGTTACTTTAGTATTTTTTAAAGAGCAACTCATGGTATTTAACCAGATAACTTTTAATTTTTTGCAGGACAAGTTACAGTTTGTAATACCTCCATTTAATTAATCATATAATGTTCTGAAAAACAAAAAAAAAAAATAGAGCTGAAATTATAAAAAGGACAAATGAGTTGACACCTTTAGTTTAGACTAGCTATGTGACAATGCCATATCTATATATTTCTATAATTAATGCTTATAAATAAAATAATTTTTTTTTTATAAAAATGTATCCTGTCACCGCATTCGAAAATCATAACTTTTTAATTTTTTCTGACAAGCTGTTTGAGTTTTAATTTTAAATTATTTTGCTGGGTTTTTGAAGAAGACAAGGCAATTCAAAAACATTAATTCATGAATATTTTGTATTTTGTTTTTGCAGCATACATTATGTGGAATGAAAATAGCATCTTCGAAGCTTAAATTTCTATGAATGTGGAGATAGGCATATATGTTTATGATTTTACTTCCTAAGACAATTTTTTACTTTTTTCTGCTCAGCTAGTGAAACTGTGATTGCTTCTTAGCAAGTACAATGTGATGCAGTACTTCTCTGCTTGGAAATAGTATGTTTATATAAAGACAAGGTACATATTGGACTTAAAAAACATTTTTAAGACATACAATTGGTGTGTACTTTACCAATTTCAAGGTCTAAACAATATAGTTAGTTTATGATATTTTCTGCTGTGGACTGTTGGCATCGGATTATTCAGGATACTCTCCAAGCGTGTGACAACAGAGCTTCTTTATTCAGGAACAAACAGGAACAATGTATGATAAGCTTAACAGATCAGGAATAAATCATTTATGTGTCTCTATCTGTGCGGCATCTGCAGCAGGCTGCTTCTCTCATACACAGACACAGGAAAAACAGGAAATACAGTCACATGCTCTCCCTGTGTGAGTCTCTGGGAGTTTTTTTTGTTCTAACTTTATGAACAGCATACAAATCTAGCAACTAAACACTCATAGACAGGAATGGAGTTGTTGCACCAACATATTCCAACACCCCGACTTAACAACTACTTATCCTGTTAGTCCCATTGCAGTTCTGAAATCCACAAACTTGGTTCTTGATAATGGCTTTGTCATAACATAGGCTATCATCTTGTCAGACTCGCAATAAACAAACTCGAGTACACCACGTTCCACTAAGTCATGTAAGTGGTGATGTTTTACATCAATGTGCTTAGTCCTTGCACTAACCTTCTCACTGCTGGCAAGTTTAATTCATCCTTGGTTGTCCTTATAGATAACTGTTGATTGAGCTAATGGCTTACTGAAATCTTCCAAAAGTTGTTTCAAACAAATTACTTCCTGACGTGCATAAGCAGCAGACATATATTCTGCTTCTGTAGAAGATAATGCACCTGACAATTGTTTTCTGCTGGACCAAGAAATTGAATTTTCTCCTAACTTGAACAAGTAACCACTTGTTGATTTCCAACTGCATGAATTTCCAGCTCAATCTGCATCCACATAACCTCTGAGCGTGAGATCTCCTGATGCAGATATCTTAAGATTTAGCCTTTCTTTAAAATATTCAAGAATTCTCTTAATTGCATTCCAGTCTCTTTGGCGTGGCTTGCTTACACGTCAGCAGAGAATTCTAACTGTGTCTGTGATATCCAGACGAGTTGTGGTTGCTATGTATGGAAGTGCCCCCTCTGCTTGTCTGTAACGCTCATTGCTGGGTAGCAGATCTTCTTCTCCTTCCAACTTTAAGTAGGATGGATCCATTTGTGTTGACACACCTTTGGATTCTGACATTCCAAACTGGTTTATTATTGCAGAAATTTTAGAACTTTGGTTGAGAAGAAAACTTCCTCTCTCTGGATTTGGATTCCCAAATAATATGTCATATTTCCAAGGTCTTTAGTCTCAAAGTGCTGATTGAGAATTTTACATAGCTTTGCAATTTCTTTTTTATCTTGATGACACATGATTAAATTGTCTACATACAGGAGAACATATATCCATTTCTTCACTACATTTTTTGTATACAAACATGAATCAGCTTGAGATCTTTTAAATCCTTCATCCATCAAAACATTGTTAATTTTCAAGTTCCAAGCTCTTGTCAAACTGCTTAAGTCCACAGATTTTTGCATTTTACAAACAAGGTGCTCTTCACTCTTTTTAATATATCACTCGGGTTGGCTCATGTACAACTCTTCTTCAATGTCACCATGTAAGAAGGTTGTTTTGATGTAAAAATGTCTCACTGTCATCTGTTGAATTGCAGCTATTGACATTAAAGTTCTGAATGTGGTTTGCTTCGCAACTGGAGAAAATGTAGCATCTTAATCTTTACCATACTTTTACGAGTATCCTTTTGCCACCAATCTTGCCTTACCTTCTGAGTCATATTTGTTTTTTAAGACTCACTTACATCTGATAGCTCAGTGAGCTTCCATGTCTGGAGTTGGAGAAGGGACGATATCTCCTCATTAGCGGCATTTATTCACTTCTGCTTCTCGTGGACAGGCAGTTTTTCCATCTCTTGCCATGACTGTGGCTCTGATTCAGGAAGTGATCTGGCTATATAGGAAAGGCGTCTAACTGGGATACCTTCATTGGCCTTTCTGAACTCCTTACTGGAAGTTGACTTGGTTCTTCTGTGTCTTCTTTGGTGGCTTCAGAACTTATCCACACTTCAGTGTTTTCCTTTTCGGCATCTGGGTTTGGTGACTGAGGTTCTTGTTCTTACTTCATAGGTTGAATAACTGGTGTAACTTCATGGAATTTGAGCAATACAGAGTTTTCTTCAATCACTACATCTCTGCTGATTGTTACTGTGTTGGTCTCTGGGTGCAGGATTCTGTATCCCTTTTGAGTTTTGCTATAGCCCACCAGGACTCCATTGCTTTGCGTGATTCTCACTAGGAATGTTTTTCTTTGGGAACATACATAAACATTTTGCTTCCAAATATCCTGAGATGCTTCAGGTAAGCCTAGGTTCATACAGTATTTGCCTTCAGGAGGGCTGCAGATGGCTGCCTACTTCCTCCTTTCTTCCTCCCTGAAGCCCCACCTACGCTCCACCTACTTCTCTATGCGTCCTGCATTTCCCTGCATACCTATCTTTAACATTGGGTACGCAGGGACAAGCATTGTATGCAGATGCGTCCATATGCATGCGACGATTTGATGTGTGTGGCCAGCGACCGCATGGAAACGCAACATGTTGCGCTTCCGTGCGGTCGCCGCACAAGTCAAATCGCCGCATGCGGACGCATCTGCATACAATGCATGTCCCTGCGTACCCAATGTTAAAGATAAGCATGCAGGGAAGTGCAGGACACATACAGAAGTAGGCAAAACATAGGCGGCGCTTCAGGGAGGAAGAAAGGAGGAAGTAGGCAGCAATCCGCAGCCCTCCTGAACGCAAATGTGAAACCAGCCTTAGGCTTCTCGCAGTTTCATAGCTCATATGGAGTTTTATTTGTGGCTTTACCTGGCACTCTGTTTTGAAGATAGCAAGCTATCATGATGGCTTCTCCCCAATAAGTTGTAGGTAGATTCACATCAAACAACATACTTCTTCCACTTTCACAAAGAATATGGTTCTTTCTCTCTGCAATGCCATTTTGTTCTGGATTGTATGGAATGGTAGTCTGGAACATGATTCCATGTTTTTTCAAAATGATTTGCACCTTACCACTTGTATATTCGGTTCCATTATCTGTAGGCAGGGCTTTTGGTATTCTTCCAAATTTGTTAAACACTACAGCATGATATTTTTTAAGTTTCTGTGGAACTTCATCCATACTGTGAAGCAGGTAGGCGGTTGTATATCTGGAGTAGTGATCAATAAATGTGAAAAATATCTCTTCTTGCTTGGAGTTTGAACACTCATTGGACCGCATACATCTGTTTGTATCAGATCCAGCGACTGTGCAGATCTAGTGATGCTTATTTTAGGAAAGGATTTTCTGAAAATGTTCTGTTTAAGACAGCTAGTGCACTTCATCATTTGACTACACTGGTTGATTTCAATACCATTTGCAAGTTGAGCTAGCTTCCTTACTGCTTCTGGGTCTCTGTGCCCAAGACATCTGTGCCATACATGGATACAGTTCTTATGTAGATCTTGTCTAGCATTGTACACTTTCTTTGAATTTTAGCTAATTAAGTTCATCTTGGATTTTTACATCTGCAAGAGTGTGACCTTTCTTTGAGATGATGCAGCTGTTATCTTTAAAAGTAACTACATTCCCCTTTTGCGTGAGCTTCTTTACTGACAGAAGATTGCTTTCAAGGCTGGGAACATACTTTACTGGGATTTTTCTGCTTTGTGCTGAGGAAACTGGACAGTGGAGGTAGCAATCTCCTACTCCTTCTGAAGTCAAATAGTGACCATTAGCTAAGATGACCATTTCTGACTTGCTTTCATTAAGGTCACTGAAGAAGTCCTTGCTATTTGTCATTTGTTATTTGTTATATGGCTGCTTGCACCAACATCTATACACCATATGATATATGCTTTGCAGATGGGCCTGTACTGGCTATATGCAGATTCAAAACATGCAGAATCTTCCTTTACAGCTGTTTTAACCCTTGGTTGACTGTTCTGCTTTTAAGCTGACTCATTCTTGCTTTTCAAATTCTGCTGTCTGATTTAAGGTGGCTGGGCTTTTTACAGACAAAATGTTCATGAGTTTCTCTTAAATTGCTCTTATATTTAGTTCAATCCTGTGTCTTTAATGCTGTTTATGCTCTGGATTCATTACTGCTGCTTACATGCTGTGTTTTTCTCTTGAATTCATCCACAAGTTTGCCTTTAACATACTCTAGTGTCAGCGCATCATCTGGCCGTACATCTAGTGCAGTCACAAGTGTGTCACAACTTTCTGGAAGACCACTTAATAGAAGTGCAGCAACATGAAAATCTTTAATTTCTTCTCCAATACCCCTGATATGCTCCACAATCTCTAGGTTATTTCTTATATAGTCTTACATATTCTGTCCATCACTTAGCTCAGACTGATACAGCTTTCTCATGAGATGAAGCTTATTGCTGAGATTTGATCTTTTGTGTACTTTCTGTAACTCATCCTACTTCGCCTTTGCAGTTGCACACTTGAATATATGCACAATCTGATTATCATCTACACTGAGGGAGATCGTGCTTTTGTGCTTTCTGTTCCTTCTCTAGCAAATCATCTGGTAATGGATAAGGTACTTGTTCCTGAGTATATTTCCATATACCTTCTCTTATGAGCAGCATCTTCACCTTGAATTTCCAGGACTGGTAGTTTTGGTTAGTGAGGCTTGGCACTGAGAACTTGACAGAATTCCTGCTAGTGGACATCTTCTCAGTTGCTCTGTGCTGCTTTTTCTCTGTACTTCTGCTGCTGTGTTACTCTGGGGTTCTGTGTCACTCTGGGACAGTGGATTATTCAGGATACTCTCCAAGCATCTGACAACAGGGCTCCGTTTTTCAGGAACAATATATGATAAACTTAATTGATGAGGAATAAATCATGTGCTTCTCTATCTATGCGGCATCTGCAGGAGGCTGCTTCTCTTATACATAGACACAGGAAAAACAGGAAATACAGTCAAATGCTCTCCCTGTGAGAGCCTCTGGGAGTTTTTTGTTTTAACTTTTGAACAGCATACAAATCTAGCAACTAAACTCTCATAGACATTAATGGAGTTGTTGCACCAAACATATGTCAACATGGACATTTGGGGAAATGGTGGTATATTTTAATTTTTAAGTAACTTTCTCTGTAAAGTGAACTAGTCTGAACAGTATGCTTGATTCTGAAGGCCAAAGCTATGGTGATGGACTGGCCAATCAGATCCAGTGAGCTGATCTGTATATCTGAGGTCTCATGATTGATCAATCTTCTTGTAAGTCCAATATTATAAGGAGGATGGACAATGAATGAAGCTCTCATTAATATTCAACAGCCATTTTGCTGAGGTATAGAAATAAAATGCAGATAAAATGGCATTCATAGAGCAGAACATATTTATTATATGATTCTATAATGATTGCTCCAAATAACAAGAAGGGCAACAATGTGGTGATACCTTCCATACATTTTAATTAAATGTCAAAGGAATGCATAAAACAATGTTCTATACATTTTATTAAACACTTTATTAATGTAATTTACAGCACAAAAATATGTGAATGTTGATGTATATTAAAGTAATTTTAGCATATACATTACCTTTTCCCATGTTCACTTTAGATATCTCTAGAGGATACAAGAATAAGCCATTAGATGTAACACATTTGAATGTATAATTCTGTTATTAACCCAGCAACCTTCCCAACAAGGGCAAAAAATAACTAGTGTATATTATTAATACTGTAGATGGGGAAAAAGAACGTCCTTGGGCTCATAAAAAGTGCATTACCTATGTTACATCTTGCTTCAAACGAGAAACTTCAAGACCCACAGAAGGATTCTGTTCATTCCCTGGAAACCAATTACCAACATGTAGTAGCTGTGTAACTTAATAATACACCTGGAATATGAGCAGGGCTATGTCCCCAAAATTTCACAGACTTAAAAAAAACTCTCTTGTCTTGTTAAAACACTGATGTCAACTTCCACTATATGTAGCTGCAATGTCTAATGTACAATAATGGTAATTGCTTAAGGGTTCGTTCATGTCAGTTCTTCACATACGAGTGGTATTCGATTTTTTTTTCATGGATAGCACACATACACTTTCAGGTTCCAAATCTGACCATCCATTACTGCTTTGAACCTGAGAGTACCATCATTTTATAGACAATCATCCTAGCTAACTCATACATAAATTTGACTTGCAACTATTTAGCATATGATTATTTATGCAGATTCTTGTTATATCACTACATTGTTACTGTTTTGCTGCTCAAAATATAAACTTTAATTTTGTTAGTATTTTTCAAATCCACCTTTAGCTTTCAATGCTGCCTGAATCCTTCTGGGCATGGTCTTAATCATACTCAAACATGTCTTGACTGACATCTGATCCCAGGACTCTTCTACATGTTTCTAAAGTTGGTGCATACTGGTTGACTCACTTGGGTATGTATACAGTTTTTTCTTCAACTCCACCCACAAGTGTTCAAATGGGTTGAGGTCTGGGGACTGTGGGGGCCAATCCAGCACCTCTATGTCATTGTAATTAAACCATTTCTTTGCCAATCTCTATGTATGCTTAAGGTCGTTGACCAGCTGGAACAGTATGTTGTCCTTTTCATACCCATTGTACTTGAGTGTGCGAAGTAACTCATTTTGTAGGATACTAACATATAGCTCAGAACTGAGACCATCGTCGATCCTGGTCAAGTATCCAATGCCTTTGACTGTGAAAAAACTCCATATCTTCAGGCTTCCTCCACTGAACTTGACAGTTCCTTCATTTTCTCGATTCATTAGCCCCTCTTTTTTCTTTCTTCCAGACCCATTTGCACACATCCGAGCCTAGTCTATTGACTTTTGTCTTTTCACTGCAAATCACTCGTTTCCATTTTTCTACTGTCCACTTTTCATACTTTTTTGCAACTCAAGCTGACACTTCTTATGACAATATTGAAGTTGAGGCTTCTTGACCTTTTTTCATGCCATCATTTCAGACTTGTGTAACATGTGTCACACATTGCTTGGATGTCTGTGATCTCTTTATTATTATTAAGCAAACGAGCCACCTTCACTGCCATGTTTGTCCCGACAGAACTGATAGACCTTGAGATGAGCTGACTTGTTGACTCCGATATTTTGCCTGGACGTCCACCCCTTGCATTTTTTAATGGATGATGGACTTCATGTCATATTCTTCCAACTGTCATGGCAGTCGCATGATGCAGTTTGGCAATTTTCTTGGCTGAGAGACCGCTATCGATGAGCTGGATTATATTGTTTCTCTTTTCTTGGGAAATCTTCTTCATGACTGCTCTTCAATTCGAACCAATGACCTCTCACTTAGGAATCAACCTAATAACACACTGCGCTATAAGGGTATGTTTCCACTTGCCAGATTACATCCGGATTAGCTGCGGGATGAACGCTGCATACAGCCGCAGTGTTCAATCCGCAGCATCCAGATGTTACAGCACAGTGGAGGGGATTTTATGAAATCCCATCTCCACTATGCGTCCTAATATGCGGGTGACACACCCACAAAACTGGACATGCAGTGCGTCTTTTTAGAACGCAGCATGTCTGTTACCTTGGGGAGATACTCAGTCTCCACAAGGTAAATAGCATACTCTATGTATGTACATTTGACAGTCTATGGAGCTCTTCTCATGTCTATGTATTTTTGCAAACCAAGTGGTAGGTGCAAAATCACAGAGGCATGTCACTTGGAAGCCATCCATGTGCTGTCCATTGATTGACAAATAGGAGATGGTGGAGAAAGTAAATAAAGTATACCAAACTCTGATGACACTGTTGAAAATTACTTATGAAACGCAATCAATTTTTCTCATATCTCTAAAAAACTAGTGTCTGAATGAGCAAAAAGATGGGGAAAGATTCCAGCACAGCCATCCAGGAATAAAAGGTAAATTCGTTATTTGTTTGTGATTAAAACATTAAAAGGTGAGGCCTCGTACCTGACGCGTTTCACGTGTTTAGAACACAAAGTCAATGCCCATAGGTTGTAAACTGTGGCTAGTGAAGGAAAAAGGCTCACACATGGAAACAATATAACAACTTAATGAGAGGCATGTAGCTATACATACATATGCCCAAATAAGTTCTGACCAGAAAACAGAAAAGAGGGGAGATAAACACTGCACACATAAAAAAACAAAACCAAGGAACAAATTATATAATGAAAAAAATCGAAATAATACAGCAAGAAATGTACAAGTAGATATGTATACACTTGAGAGCATATGCACACATCCCATGAGTGATTGAACCAAGGACTATGCCTTAATGCACACACTGCTTTCGAAAGAGAGAAGAAACATATACATTTTTATTACAAAAAAAGAAGTAGAAATATGATTGAATAGTGTAATGGTTGTGCCTGAAAATGCATTGCAAAGGTTTTTAACAAAATATTAGGAGGGAAAACAGGACAAAATTAAAATATGAGAAAATGAAACAAAAGGGATAATGCACAATACCTAAAAAATAAATGAAGAACTATAGCTGCGGACAGAAGGGGACAAAAGGAAACCAAGGTTGAGGGGAAATCCTGATGAATGTATTTATAATCCTGTGTGACAAGGTTAACCTGTGATGAAGGGTGTTCTAAACACCTGAAACGCGTCAGTTACAAGGCCTCGACTTTTAATGTTTTAATCACGTTCAAATAAAGAATTTACCTTTTATCCCTGGAAGGCTGTTGCTGGAATCTTTCCCCGTCTTTTTGTCTATTATTCTGTGATCACCAGTGGAAACGACACCCTCAGGGGGAACTCCAGAGTAATTCACACCTACACACTTCCAATGTGGTAAGCTCTGATGATCGACTGTATGTAGCAGAGCCGATCGGACAAGAGCAGCTTCTAGTCTCCCATGGAGACTTTTGAAGCATGCAAACAGAAAAATAAAAATGTTTTCAAAAATATTTAAAAAAATATAAAAGTTCAAATCACCCCTATTTTGCCACATTCAAAATAAAACAATAAAAAAATCAAACATACACATATTTGGTATCACCCGATCTATCAATATAAAAGAAAGAATTTCCCCTATAGTTTAATGGCGTAATAAGAAAAAAAGTCAAAACGCCAGAATTACATTTTTTTGGTTGCCGCAACATTGCATTAAAATGCAATAATGGGTGATCAAAAGATCATACAGTTAGGTCCATATGTATTTGGACAGAGACAACATTTTTCTAATTTTGGTTCCAGACATTACCACAATGAATTTTAAACAAAACAATTCAGATGCAGTTGAAGTTTAGACTTTCAGCTTTCATTTGAGGGTATCCACATTAAAATTGGATGAAGGGTTTAGGAGTTTCAGCTCCTTAACATGTGCCACCCTGTTTTTAAAGGGACCAAAAGTAATTGGACAGATTAAATAATTGTAAATAAAATGTTCATTTCTAGTACTTGGTTGAAAACCCTTTGTTGGCAATGACTGCGTGAAGTCTTGAACTCATGGACATCACCAGACGCTGTGTTTCCTCCTTTTTGATGCTCTGCCAGGCCTTCACTGCGGTGGTTTTCAGTTGCTGTTTGTTTGTGGGCCTTTCTGTCTGAAGTTTAGCCTTTACCAAGTGAAATGCATGCTCAATTGGGTTGAGATCAGGTGACTGACTTGGCCATTCAAGAATATTCCACTTCTTTGCTTTAATAAACTCCTGGGTTGCTTTGGCTTTATGTTTTTGGTCATTGTCCATCTGTAGTATGAAACGACGACCAATCAGTTTGGCTGCATTTGGCTGGATCTGAGCACACAGTATGGCTCTGAATACCTCAGAATTCATTCGGCTGCTTCTGTCCTGTGTCACATCATCAATAAACACTAGTGACCCAGTGCCACTGGCAGCCATGCATGCCCAAGCCATCACACTGCCTCCGCCGTGTTTTACAGATGATGTGGTATGCTTTGGATCATGAGCTGTACCACGCCTTCACCATACTTTTCTCTTTCCCTCATTCTGGTAGAGGTTGATCTTGGTTTCATCTGTCCAAAGAATGTTCTTCCAGACCTGTGCTGGCTTTTTTAGATGTTTTTTACCAAAGTCCAGTCTAGCCTTTTGATTCTTGATACTTATGAGTGGCTTGCACCGTGCAGTGAACCCTCTGTATTTACTTTCATGCAGTCTTCTCTTTATGGTAGATTTGGATATTGATACGCCTACCTCCTGGAGAGTGTTGTTCACTTGGCTGGCTGTTGTCAAGGGGTTTCTCTTCACCATGGGGACTATACTGCGATCATCCACCACTGTTGTCTTCTGTGGGCGCCCAGGTCTTTTTGCATTGATGAGCTCAACTAGTGCTTTCTTTCTGTCTCAGGATGTACCAAACTGTAGATTTTGCCACTCCTAATGTTGTAGCAATTTCTCAAATTGTTTATTTCTGTTTTTGCAGCTTAAGGATGGCTTGTTTCACCAGCATGGAGAGCTCCTTTGACCGCTGTTTCCTTCACAGCAAAACCTTCCAAATGCAAGCACCACACCTCAAATCAACTCCAAGCCTTTTATCTGCTTAATTGAGAATGACATAATGAAGGGATTGCCCACACCTGTCCATGAAATAGCCTTAGAGTCAATTGTCCAATTACTTTTGGTCCCTTTAAAAACAGGGTGGCACATGTTAAGGAGCTGAAACTCCTAAACCCTTCATCCAATTTTAATGTGGATACCCTCAAATGAAAGCTGAAAGTCTGAACTTCAACTGCATCTAAATTGTTTTGTTTAAAATTCATTGTGGTAATGTCTAGAACCAAAATTAGAAAAATGTTGTCTCTGTCCAAATATATATGGACCTAACTATATCTGCACCCAAATGGTATCATTAAAAACATCAGCTCGGTGCACAAAAATAAGCTCTGATCCAAACCGAGATTGCGAAAAATGGAGATGCTACGGGTATCAGAAAATGGGGCAACTTTTTTTTAACAAAGTTTGGATGTTTCTACACCACTTAAATGAAAAAGAACCTAGACATGTTTGGTGTCTGTGAACTCATTATGACATGGAGAATAATAATGTCTAGTCAGTTTTATCATTTTGTGAATATGGTAAAAAAAAATTGTGGAGTTGCACTTTTTTTTGCAATTTCACAGCACTTGTAATTTTTTTCTTGTTTTACAGTACATAATATGCTAAAACTAATGGTGTTTTTCAAAAGTACAACTCGTCCCGCAAAAGACAAGCCCTCAAATGGCCATTTTGACCAAAAAATAAAAAAGTTATGGCTCTGGGAACAAGGGGAGCAAAAAATGAAAATGCAAAATCAAAAATACCTCTGGTCGTGAAGAGTTTAGTACATCTGACACTATTTATAATTCCATCAATTATTATTTATAATTATACTATTTATAATTCTATCAATTATGTATGTATGTTGTATGAATGTAGTATATATGTAGTATGTATGTAGTATGGATGTATGTTGTGTGAATGTAGTATATATGTAGTATGTAGTATGTATGTATGTATGTTGTATGAATGTAGTATATATGTAGTATGTATGTATGTATGTTGTGTGAATGTAGTATATATGTAGTATGTATGTTGTATGAATGTAGTACATTATATATGTAGTATGGATGTATGTATGTATGTTGTATGAATGTAGTATATATGTAGTATGTATGTAGTATGTATGTATGTTGTATGAATGCAGTATATATGTAGTATGTAGTATGTATGTTGTATGAATGTAGTATATATGTAGTATGTATGTAGTATGTATGTATGTTGTGTGAATGTAGTATATATGTAGTATGTAGTATGTATGTTGTATGAATGTAGTATATATGTAGTATGTATGTAGTATGTATGTATGTTGTGTGAATGTAGTATATATGTAGTATGTAGTATGTATGTTGTATGAATGTAGTACATTATATATGTAGTATGGATGTATGTATGTATGTATGTTGTACAAATGTGGTATATATGTAGTATATACAGTATGTATGTTGTATGAATGTAGTATATATGTATGTTGTATGAATGTAGTATATATGTAGTATGTATGTATGTTTTTTTTTTGTTTTTTTTTACATTCAACACATTAGCCAGATGATGGGACTACTACTGTCCCATCATTGGCTAATGTGTCAATCACTGTCATTGTAGCAGGCATCGCCCGATGGGACTTGTAGTCCCATCGGACGATGCCTGCACACACACACAACCCCCGGTAGACCCGCACAGACCCCCGGCAGCCCGCACAGACCCCCGGCAGGCCCGTACAGACCCCCGGCAGGCCCGTACAGACCCCCGGCAGGCCCGCACAGACCCTCGGCAGCCCGTACAGACCCCCGGCAGCCTGCACAGACCCCCGGCAGGCCCGCACAGACCCCCGGCAGCCCGCACAGACCCCGTCCGCGCACACAGACATGCACAGTGTCCGCCCACGCACCGCCCACACTCTTCCCCCCTCCCGAACTAGATGTACAAGTAAAGAAAGGTTTTTATTAATTCCGATATTTCTGTCCCATTGACTTGAATGGGGTTTCCGGTATCGGAATCGGCGATACCCTATACTTTTTGGGTATCGGTCCGATCCGATACTTCACGATATCGGATGGTATCGCTGAACACTACACATGACACAATTACATCAATGAATATATTCCTTGAGCAACAGGTGTGTGAAAACAGTCAATAGTGATACATGGTTTCTCTTTTTAGATATAAACCTTTAGGGCTTCTTGAATCCAGATTGAATATTGAGTATGCTTCTTTTGTTAATAATTCACATTTAATATCTCCTCCTCCTCTTGTATGTGGAAATAGATTTTGTATACCTAAAACTTTGCAAAGAAGTCATGTCACAATTTTGCTCAACAATAAAATGCTTTGCAATAGCAGAACTGTTTCTACTGATGTTATTTGCATTGAGTATAGCATTATAATGTTCATTAAACCTAGCTTTTAATTTATGTGTAGTGCATCCTATGTAAAATTTATTTCATATGGTGCAATTCATTTTGTATACCACGTTCTCTGAATCACAATTAATATACTGTTTAATTTTATACTCATTTGAATAGTCAGAATCATAGAAAACAGAACTGCACAAGGTGAATGAGCACATACGACATCTCTGTGAACCACATTTCAAGTGTCCTTTTCGCTGCAGCCAAGTGCTTTTTTTTGGTTGTGGATCAGAAAAAAAGTTGGAGGAAGTGAGCTACCTAATGAAGGTGCCTTTTTTGCTACAACATTGTAGCCTTTTTGCAAAAAGTGTGCTAATGTCTGATCTTCAAAAAGGATTAATAGATGTTTATTAAACAATTTTTTTTTAATTCTGAAAATTGTGCATTGTATTGCAGCGAAATGACAGGTTTATTTTTCAAAAAATCCTGTTTTGCTTTTGTTTTAGGGTGCAATGGATCCGTTCGTTTTTTTATCAGAAATTATTTTCTTACCCCTATCCAATACCTATTGGGGATAACCCCTTTCTTTTAATCTTTTTGATGTTGACATTATTTCATTTTTAAACACTGCAGGGTCTTAACAATTTCTGACAAACCTTGTGAACTCACCTGCTGGTATAGCCTTAGTCACATGCTGCGGTTAGCTGCTGGAAAAATGCATAATAGAATTACCTGCAGACGGTTTGTGATGGATAGCGGTGGATACAATTTCACCTGGAATGCCCATAAGAATCAAATCTAAAAACACCAAGGTTTTAGAATCATAGGAAACAGTAAAGCGCAAATGAAATGAATTATCATTCAAAAATGTGACAAATCCTGGTATGGCAGATTCATCCCCCTGCCAAATGAATACCATATCATCTATGCATCTACCATGCCAGGATAATTTGGAAATGTAAGGATTACTGTCTGAATACAAAAAACAATGTTCCCAATATGACATGGTCAAATTTGCAAGAGAAGGTGAAAAACGAGCACTCATCGAAACTCCTTGGATTTGTAAATAAAAAATTCTGTCAAAAACAAAATAATTATGATTTAATAAATAATTGGTTACATCTAATATATATTCTTGCATTATATCAGGATACAGACTGAACTTCTCTAAATGGAACCTCAATGCTTCCATAGCTACAGTGCCTTGCGAAAGTATTTGGCCCCCTGGAACTTTTCAACCTTTTCCCACATATCATGCTTAAAACGTAAAGATACCAAATGTAAATTTTTGGTGAAGAATCAACAACAAGTGGGAGACAATTGTGAAGTTGAGCGAAATTTATTGGTTATTTTAAATTTTTGTGGAAATTCAAAAACTGAAAAGTGGGGCGTGCAATATTATTCGGCCTCTTTACTTTCAGTTTAACAAACTCACTCCAGAAAATCATTGTGGATCTCTGAATGATCCAATGTTGCCCTAAATTACTAATGATGATAAATATAATCCACCTCTGTGTAATCAAGTCTCCATATAAATGCACCTGCTCTGTGATAGGCTCAGGGTTCTGTTTGATGCACAGAGAGCATCATGAAGACAAAGGAACACAACAGGCAGGTCCGTGATACTGTTGTGGAGAAGATTAAAACTGGATTTGGATGCAAAATGATTTCCAAAACTTTAAACATCCCAAGGAGCACTGTACAAGCGATCATATTGAAAAGGAAGGAGTATCATACGACTGCAAATCTACCAAGACCCGGTCGTTCCTCTAAACTTTCATCTCAAACAAGGAGAAGACTGATCAGAGATGCAGCCAAGAACTGCAGAGATCTACAGCTGAGGTGGGACAGTCTGTCCATAGGATAACAATCAGTCATACACTGCACAAATCTGGCCTTTATGGAAGAGTGGCAAGAAGAAAGCCATTTGTCAAAGATATCCATAAAAAGTGTTGTTAAAAGTTTGCAACAAGCCACCTGGTAGACACACCAAACATGTGGAAGAAGGTGCTCTGGTCAGATCAAACCAAAATCAAACTTTTTGGCAACATTGCCAAGCAATATGTTTGGCTTAAAGGCAACACAACTCATCACCCTGAACACACCATCCCCACTGTCAAACACGGTGGTGGCAGCATCATGGTTTGGGCCTGCTTTTCTTCAGCAGGGACAGGGAAGATGGTTAAAATTGATGGGAAGATGGAAGGAGCCAAATACAGGACCATTCTTGAAGAAAACCTGTTGGAGTCTGCAAAAGACCTGAGACTGGGACAGAGATTTGTCTTCCAACAAGACAATGATCCCAACATAAAGCAAAATCTACAATGTAATGGTTCACAAATAAATGTATCCAGGTGTTAGAATGACCAAGTCAAAGTCCAGACCTGAATCCAATCCAGAATCTGTGGAACGAGCTTAAAACTGCTGTTCACAAACGATCTCTATCAAACCTCACTGAGCTCGAGCGGTTTGCCAAGGAATAGGTAAGAATTTCAGTCTCTCGATGTACAAAACTGATAGAGACATACCCCAAGCGACTTGCAGCTGTAATTGCAGCAAAAGGTGGCGCAACAAAGTATTATGTTAAAGGGGCCGAATAATATTACACGCCCCACTTTTCAGTTTTTGAATTTCCACAAAAATTTAAAATATCCAATAAATTTCATCCAACTTCAAAATTGTGTTCCACTTGTTGTTGATTCTTCACTAAAAATGTATATTTGGTATCTTTATGTTTGAAGCATGATATGTGGGAAAAGGTTGAAAAGTTCCAGGAGGCCGAATACTTTCGCAAGGCACTGTATATGGCATGATATGGAAATATATAAAGAGTTACCATCACAGCCTATCCAGGTGTAATCTAATGACCATCTTTTGTTTTACAACTGATCTAGAATATCCTTAGTGTCTTTAATGTATCCAGGTACACGCTGTACCATAGGTTTTAAGAGTGAATCCAACCACTCTCCAAAGCGTTCATTACATGATCCAATTCCATTGATTATCGGTCGCATAGGGGGTGGAAGGATTTCTTTATGCACCTTTGGTAGGGCGTGCATTGCAGGTATTACAGGATTCAATGATATTAAGTATTCACTCATTTTTTTTTGCTAATATGCCTAGTTTTACACCTTCCGCTATTAAAGTATTGATTTGCTCACTGAATTTTTGAGTTGGATTAAATTTTAAGTGGGAATATGTGTTTTCTTCAGACAAAAGCTTCAAAATCTGTGCCTAAGGCCTGTTTCACATTTCCGTTGTCGGCTGTCAGATGAAATCCGCCAAAGGTAAAGAAAAACGGATCCGCCTCTGTTTAGTGACATACGGGTGTCAGCGGACCACTTGTTAGAACAGATCTGCGGAAGATGCAAAGTGCCGAAATTTAAAGCGACCGCGGTCTGGAAAAGGAGAGAGAGAGATTTCAGGATGGTATTTCAGGACGGTATTTCAGGGTTAAAATGTTTCCCGGAGCAAAGTATCCGGGCATGCGCACTTAAAAATAGCGGACCGTCAATCAAAAAAATGTTGCAGGGTCCGTCTGGTCCGCCCGGGAACCGCTTAAATTTTCACGGATCCGTCTAAAAACGGATCCAACGGACAACCGTCAGTCAACATCTGCCACTAATACAAGTCTATGGGGGAAAAAAGCGGATACGCCCAAAAAGGGGCGGATCTATTTTTTTCCGCAAACTGGTGGATTTTGACTGACGTCAAAAAACGGAAATGTGAAAAAGGCCTTATAAGTTTCGGTGTCTAAAACAACTATCTTGCCACCTTTATCTGCCCTTTTCACTGTGATATCTTTCATGGATTTTAACTGATTAAATGCTTTGACTAAACTTGGACTTGGATTTTTAGGTGAGGTGTTTTTATTGATTTTTAGGCTTAAACTGCGTGATTCCCTCTCCAAAACCTCCTAAAACTGCTCCATACAATCAACCCTTGAGTTAACAGGATATAAATAAGGATTTTTCATCAGAATATTGTCCATCTTTGAAACGGCATCTTCAGATAAATTTCCTCTTAATTCTTCTAAATGTAGTACAGCAATCTGTTCTGAAAAATCCAATCCTCAGTAAACGTTTTCATAAACATTTTTTTCCTGTTCAGAAACTCCATCTTCTTCACCTGCAAAATGTTTTTTTTTTTTTTTAGGTATAGAAAAACTATTTCCACATTCAAGAGGCGGAGAAATTAAAAATGAATTAAAGAAGCGTATTAGATATTCAATCTGGATTCAAGAAGCCCTAAAGGTTTTAATCTAAAGAGAGAAGCCATGTATCACCATTGACTGTTTTCATACACCTGTTGCTTAAGGAATGTATTCATTGAAGTAATTGTGTCATGTGACTTGTTCCAACTGTTTTCATTGGTACTTTTTTAGTATTTTAGCAAATCCTTTTAGCCAAGCTGTGTTAAAGAACGCAAGTGAGCGTTCGAAACGCGTCTGGCTCCATTGCCCTGTCTATGCAACCTTTGTAATTTTTGTAAATTTTTAAGGGACTTAACATAAAGAAAGAACTATCTTACCAGATGCTGGAACAACAACTTTTTTTTTCCTTGAGCACATTATCTGGTGTGGATCCACCTGGTTCCCTGCAAGCTGGACTTCGATTACTTGGTGAACTGACTTTCTCTTTACTATAGCCGAAGGTAAGCCCAATTTACAGAATCATTTTAATACATTTTTTGCTTTCTTAGAACATGCAAATGCAAATGTAGCCAAGCTGTGATAAAGAATGCAAGTGAGCATTCGAAACTCATCTTGCTCCCTTGCCCTGTCTATGCAACCTTTGTAATTTTTGAAAATTTTTAATGGACTTAAAATAAAGAACTATTTTACCTTTAGCTACATTGAGAACTGCTTTCTTCCTGTGTCTGCCCAGATTCTTTTTTCTTATTCATAATTAGGTGATGTTGTAAATTATTGTAGAATTCTTGCAACGTCTCCTTGATTAGACATGAACCCGGTCCTGTTGATAATTTATCTCCTTATGGATTGTCCTCTTCTTGTGGTAAAAAAATCCATGAGATAATTCTGCAGTCTCTCAGATGATCTGTAGCAAAGTTTCTATGAAAAATGGGTAATGCAGGTATACTTTTTGGATTCCTTATCATGAGGCCTTTAGGGATTAAGTTTTCCTTCTTGCATCTGGATAGAATGAAGATGTCGCTGTGCATTTGTGCCAGTTTCTTCAGGAGGTTTTTCAGATCCATCTGTGATCGGTACATTTGGGTATCTTCCATTATCATGATGTACAATAACAAATTATATTGTGGTACCATGTTAGCCAGAAAAATCAATGTAAATACTTTTCTGCCCAATGATGACAAAAGTGTTCTTGGAGTGATATCTTTGCAAGCTTTCAGAGCACAGAGATTCCTTCTTCAGACAGGAAAAGGCACAACATTTATGGGATACTAGCCGAAGAGCCCGGCGATGCCCGGGCATAGTAACTAACTGTGGTTAGTTATAGCAAATTATAATTATCCTCCATCCCATAATCCGGTGCCCATATACCCATCATACATATCCACGATCCCATAGGCCTTTGCCCTTATACCCATCATTAGTGTTGAGCATTCTGATACCGCAAATATCGGGTATCGGCCGATATTCGCGGTATCGGAATTCCGATACTTTTTGCATATCGAATACCGGAATCGGAAGTTCCCATAATGCTATGAGCAAGTTTGATTTGATTCAGCCAATGACAATCCTCAGAAGTGTGGGCACATCCTGTTAGGCATGTAGGCATGTTAACTTATGACATGGCTGTGATTGGCTGCTGAAATTATGTCATGATGCACTATAAAAGCCGCCGCCGCCATTTCGGGTTCACTCTGCTGTGAATTCAGTTAGGAACAGGCTGCTGTTCAAGACTCTGAGGGACAGTTAGAGATAGCGATTTTCAAAATAATATTGTGCTTTACCCAGGCTGCATTATCAATCAGTGTAGCTTTCTTTTGCCTTGCAGCGCTGTTCACAGCTGTCTGCAAGGTCTGTGTGAGTGCAGCTCACGCTGTGTAGTGTGTCCTGCAGCCACGTCTGGTTGTAGACCGCTCAGCGTACGTCACTACCTCATACATATTTTTCTTTTATTGCTGCAAATTTTTCATTCATTCTCCTATTAATGTGCATCCATCCGTATCCATATACATTGGTTGCAAACACTATAGGAGTAGACAGCGGAGTCTTTCTGCAGCCTTTCAGTGCTAGTGCCCAGTTGTCTGCACTGTTCACGGTTGTCTGAGAGGCCTCTGTGTGTGAGTGCAGCTCACGCTGTAGTGTGTCCTGCAGCCACGTCTGGTTGTAGGCCGCTCAGCGTGCGTCACTGCCTCATACCTATTTTTCTTTTATTGCAGCTCATTTTTCATTAATTCTCCTATTATTGTGCATCCATCCGTATCCATATACATTGGTTGGTTGCAAACACTATATAGGAGTTGATAGAGAAGCTTTTTTTCTGGCTTGTGCCCTGCAGCCACAGCCAGATTAGTATTACCCTATTTTTTGGAGCCTCATCTATTACATTGTAGGTTACCTTCCTGCATTGTAATAGCTCCAAAAAGTTTGTGATACTATCGCTTTCACATCTTTGGTCACATCCTTTTAGTTTTTTTTAAAAAACAAAACAAAATAAAGTTCACCAAGCACTCTACTTGACAGTTCTGTAGGCAACATTAGCTCATATTAAAGTGTAGTCCACACACTTTATAAAATTAGTGCTTCTTATACCTGTTAGCAGCTGTTCAGGAATAAGCACACTAAGCCCCCTCTTTGTACTTTTCTGTCTATCTTTATCAGTCTACCAAGATGAAGAAGGCAGGGAGTAAGGCACGTGGTCGTGGGCATGGAGTTGCAGCAGGGAGAAGACGTGGGGATTCAGCAGGGAGAGGACGTGGGGATTCTGTGCCTGCTGCGGGCACCAGTGACTCAGCATCCCCCAGTTTTACCGGGCAACACTCCTTTATGCGCAGCTTTGTAGGGCCTCGCCGTACCGCCCAGCCTGGTTCCAGCACGCCAGCTGTTTCCGGGAAGTGTCAACGTCACTTTGTCACCAATACGTTGTCCTGTCGTGTTGCGGTCGGGTTAGCCGAGTCTATGGTGCCTGCAGTTTAGGTGCTTCCTATGTGGGCTGCGGGTTCTGGTAATAAAGGCTGGTTCCATAGTGCCAATAGGACAAGCACCCCCTGTAAGGACTGTGGGTTTCGGTAACTGCAGCCGGCTCGCGGCCTTGCAACTTTGTTTTTCATGGGTACCTTCTGCTACCCATCCGGGTTCCAGTACCGTCAGCTGGTCCTCGCTAGTTCCATTTGCTCTTGCAGCTTCTGCTACCCATCTGGGTTCCAGCACCGTCAGCTGGTTCTCGGCAGTGCCTTTGGCTGAGGTGCCTCCTTCTCGGTATCCGAGTTCCAGCAAAGTCTGCTGGTCCTTGGTAGTGTATTCTAGCACAGGTACCTCTTGCTTAGTAACCGTGTCCCAGCACTGTCAGCTGGTCCTCGGTAGTGCCAATCGCTCTTGTTCCTTCTGCTGCCCCTCCGGGTTACAATACGATCAGCTGGTTCTCAGCAGTGTCTTTGGCACGGGTACTCCCTCCTGCCCAGCCTGGTTCCAGCACGCCTGCTGTTTCCGGGTAGTGTCAACGTCACTTTGCCACCAACTCGTTGTCCTGTCGTGCTGCGGTCGGGTTAGCCGAGTCTATGGTGCCTGCAGTTTAGGTGCTTCCTATGTGGGCTGCAGGTTCTGGTAATAAAGGCTGGTTCTGTAGTGCCAATAGGACAAGCACCCCCTGTAAGGACTGTGGGTTTCGGTAACTGCAGCCGGCTCGTGGCCTTGCAACTTTGTTTTTCATGGGTACCTTCTGCTACCCATCTGGGTTCCAGTACCGTCAGCTGGTCCTCGCTAGTTCCATTTGCTCTTGCAGCTTCTGCTACCCATCCGGGTTCCAGCACCGTCAGCTGGTTCTCGGCAGTGCCTTTGGCTGAGGTGCCTCCTTCTCGGTATCCGAGTTCCAGCAAAGTCTGCTGGTCCTTGGTAGTGTATTCTAGCACAGGTACCTCTTGCTTAGTAACCGTGTCCCAGCACTGTCAGCTGGTCCTCGGTAGTGCCAATCGCTCTTGTTCCTTCTGCTGCCCCTCCGGGTTACAATACGATCAGCTGGTTCTCAGCAGTGTCTTTGGCACGGGTACTCCCTCCTGCCCAGCCTGGTTCCAGCACGCCTGCTGTTTCCGGGTAGTGTCAACGTCACTTTGCCACCAACTCGTTGTCCTGTCGTGCTGCGGTCGGGTTAGCCGAGTCTATGGTGCCTGCAGTTTAGGTGCTTCCTATGTGGGCTGCAGGTTCTGGTAATAAAGGCTGGTTCTGTAGTGCCAATAGGACAAGCACCCCCTGTAAGGACTGTGGGTTTCGGTAACTGCGGCCAGCTTGCGGCCTTGCAACTTTTTTTCATGGGTACCTTCTGCTATCCATCCGGGTTCTCGGCAGTGCCTTTGGCTGAGGTGCCTCCTTCTCTGTATCCGAGTTCCAGCAAAGTCTGCTGGTCCTTGGTAGTGCATTCTAGCACAGGTACCTCTTGCTTAGTAACCGTGTCCCAGCACCGTCAGCTGGTTCTCGGTAGTGCCATTGGCTCTTGTTCCTTCTGCTGCCCCTCCGGGTTCCAGCACCGTCAGCTGGTTCTCGGCAGTGCCTTTGGCTGAGGTGCCCCCTTCTCGGTATCTGAGTTCCAGCAATGTCTGCTGGTCCTTGGTAGTGCTTTCTAGCATAGGTACCTCCTGCTTAGTAGCCGGGTTCCAGCACCGTCAGCTGGTCCACGGTTGTGCCATTGGCTCTTGTTCCTTCTGCTGCCCCTCCGGGTTCCAGCACCGTCAGCTGGTCCTCGCTAGTTCCATTTGCTCTTGCAGCTTCTGCTACCCATCCGGGTTCCAGCACCGTCAGCTGGTTCTCGGCAGTGCCTTTGGCTGAGGTGCCTCCTTCTCGGTATCCGAGTTCCAAGAAGCAGAAGACCAAGAAGCAGAAGACCAAGAAGCAGAAGACCAAGAAGCTGCAGAACAAAAAGCAGAACAACATTAAGCATAAGACTAAAAATCAGAGCAAAAGATATTATCTAAAGTATAAGCAGAAGAAGACTAAGCAGTGTATGGGGGTGAGTCCGTTCCTCCTCGTGGTGCCCCTGGAAAATTCCTGCTGCTGCAGGCCAAACTGAACGCGGACAAATCCTGTTGTAAATCTTTTGTGACAGGCAGAACGGAAGGTGTAATCTTGAAACTTTGATAGATAACAACTACAGGAATGCCAGTCACAAATAAGAATATGATGAAGAAGAAGAATAGGAAGAAGATGAAGAAGTAGAATATGAAGAAGAGTAATAGTTGAATAAGAAGAATATGAATAATGTGAAAAAAAAGAATAATAGGAAGAAGGTGAAGAAGAAGAAGATGAATAAGGTGAAGAAGAAGTTGATGAAAAAGATGCTGCTGCTGCTGAGGATCATGAAGGAGAAAGTGTGGGAGAAGTAAAAAAGAAGGTGAGGAGCATGGAAGTAGTGAAACATACATATCTGACAAAATATAAAAAAGGTTAACATAGTCAATATCTTTGTAACTCCGAACGTCTTAAAAAAAATTAATTCCTGCTATTCCATTTGATTGGGCTAAACCTCTATGCCTTTAATTTCTCCTCCACCTCCCCCAATACATATTTGGCTTGGTTCCTTGTGTGAAGCATGTATCTATAGTGCAGAGCAGCCCGCCTGCTAATACTATGGGCGTGATCAATAGGCTGCTCAGACACTTTTGCATCACATTTATCAGTGTGACTTATGCCTTATGCAAGCCTCATCTGTGTGCATTTCCACTAGGCAGCCGGACCACAAATGGTTACTGGCTGTCCTCATCAGTGGAATGCACCTGTGCTGCCTAAACCTTTATCAATGGGGTTCTGCTGCGTCCTGCCAGTGCATCAGTCAGGGTTTGGTGAGTTACCTTTCAAATGATGATTTTTGTTTTATGGATTTTTTTCTGATTAGTGTTCGTTTATATTTAGTGTTAGGGACTCACAATATCTGGGGACCCTTGACGTTGGGTTGTGAGCTTATCTGCTTTGGCCAAAATAGTAACCAATACCCCATATCTATTTATCTTTTTTGCACTTTTCAGCATGGCGCAGTCAGAACCCTTTATATTTGGCTTGGTTCCTTGTGTGATGCATGTATCTATAGTGCAGAGCAGCCCGCCTGCTAATACTATGGGCGTGATCAATAGGCTGCTCAGACACTTTTGCATCACATTTATCAGTGTGACTTATGCCTTATGCAAGCCTCATCTGTGTGCATTTCCACTAGGCAGCCGGACAACAAATGGTTACTGGCTGCCCTCATCAGTGGAATGCACCTGTGCTGCCTAAACCTTTATCAATGGGGTTCTGCTGCGTCCTGCCAGTGCATCAGTCAGGGTTTGGTGAGTTACCTTTCAAATGATGATTTTTTTTTATGGACTTCCGGTATCGGAATTGGCGATACCCGATACTTTTTGGGTATCGGCCAATCCAATCCGATGCGATATTTCTCAATATCGGATGGTATCGCTCAACACTACCCATCATACATATCCTCCATCCCATAGTCGAGTGCCCATATACCCATGACACATCCTCCATCCCATAGTCCCATGCCCATATACCCATCATACATATTCGCCATCCCATAGTCGAGTGCCCATATACCCATCACACATCCTTCATCTCATAGTCCCATGCCCATATACCCATCATACATATCCTCCATCCCATAGTCCCGTGCCCATATACCCATCATACATATCCAACATCCCATAGTCCCATGCCCATATACCCATCAAACATATCCTCCACCCCATAGTCCAGTGCCCATATACCCATCACACATCCTCCATCTCATAGTCCCATGCCCATATACCCGTCATACATATCCTCCATCCCATAGTCAAGTGCCCATATACTCATCACACATCCTCCATCCCATAGTCAACTATTATGACATCATAATGAGCGGTGGGGCTTGCAACCTATGATGACATCAGCGTCGCCATGGCAAACTTTATGACATCATAATGAGGGGCGGGGCTTGATACACACACACTTTTTCCCCAGTATGTAGATAGGGGCAAAATTGTTTGGTGAATTGGAACACGTGGGGTTAAAATTTCGCCTCACAACATAGCCTAGGACACTCTCGGGGTCCAGACGTGTGACTGTGCCAAATTTTGTGGCTGTAGCTGCGACGGTGCGGATGCCAATCCCGGACATACAAACATACATACACACACTTGAGCTTTATATATTAGATTACAGCAGGACATTTGTTCATGAGGTGGGAGGGGTGATGCCTCATAAATATAAGCCAAGGAAATCAAATTAGGCATTTTCTTACAAATGGAGAGGCAGTGGGAATGTTCTCCTTAGTTATCTGATGTCCATCTATTAGAGGTGTGAATTGTATCCTTGTAGTGAGTCATAAATCCATTTGTTAAATTGACTCCTAAGGTCAAAGAATTGAACATCTTTATCAGTTTGAATTCCCAAATTTTTCTCTCTCTGTTGTCCTTAAATGACCTTTTTAGTATTTAGGCGATGGGCCCACGTAGCGTTTTAAAACTCACAATGAAAACCAGACTCCTTCCCAGAAATCGCGTGGGTTTTTCCGCGCGATTTCACCGCGATTTCACCGCGATTTCACCGCAATTCTGTTTGCGATTTTGCCGCGATTTTCTCAAGCACTTTCCAAGCGATTTGAAGCATCGCTTGGAAAGTGATTGACAGGTTGGTCACACTCGTCAAACATAGTGTTTGACAAGTGTGACCAGCTTTTTACTATTGAGGCTGCCTATGCAGCATCAATAGTAAAAGATAAAATGTTAAAAATGATAAAAAAATAAAAAATTGGGGTATATTTACCTTCCGACGTCCCGCGCTCCCATCCTGGGCCTCAGCGTTCCCAGTGATGCCTTGTGAGACCTGTGATGACGTTGGTCTCGCTAGAGTCACGTGAGACTATGTCATCACAGGACCTTGCCGCTAGGCATTACTGGGAACGCTGAGGCCCGGGAATGCAGCGCAGGACGTCGGAAGGTAAATATACCCCGATTTTTTATTTTTCATTCTTTTTTTTACAGGGGTATGGTACCCAGGGCCTGGAGGACAGTCTCCTCTCCTCCACACCGTGGGTACCAACCGCACATGAGACGCTTAACTTCCCGCATGGTGAGCATAGCCACATGCGGCAAGTAAGCGATTCTCATGCATTCCTATGGGTGCGGAATCGCAGCAATTCTTTGCGATTCCGCACAAAAGAATGATCATGCTGTGATTTTTTCCGCAATGCGATTCCGCTGCGGAAAAAAGCGCAGCATTAGCACAGCATGTGCGGAATGCCATAGGAATTCATGGGGTGCGTCATGTACAAGATTTTTAAACGTTTTTGCAGCATTTTCGCGCCGAAAATCGCAGCAAAAACGCTTAAAAATCGCATCGTGGGCACACAGCCTAAGACTTTTAAGTCTGTCATACAGTGTCCTGGTCCAGAGAAATGTTTTCCCACAGGTGTGTTCATTTCATTCCTGATTGTGTGTCGGCGTAGATTCATCCTTGTTTGTAGTTTTTCCATGGTTTCCCCAGTATAGATACTTCCAGGGCACCTCGTACATTGTATCATGTACACTGCATTGGAGGATGTACATGAAAACAAATCCATGACCTTATAGTCCTGATTTGTGTTTAGTATGCGGACTATATCTGTGGGTAATATGTTGGTATAAGTTTTTCATTTTTTATTGTTACATGGCAATGAACCAGTCACTGATGGTGATGAGAGGACACTTCTGACAAAGAGATTCCTTACGCTAGGGGGCTGTTTGTGGGAGAGAAGTGGTAGTTATGGGAATATTTCATTCAATTTGTGGTCTCTGTGGAATATGGGTTGGAGATCAGCACCAATTTTCCTTACGATGTTCATGTGGCGGCTGTGTGTAACCACAAGAAGTACCCTGTTGTTGTCCGCTCTTAGTTTGTAATCCATGAGGTGTCTTCTTGGGATCCTTGTAGCTCTGTGAATCTGTTCATCTATTACCAGTGGATGGTATTCTTGTTGTAGGAATGTAATCTTCAGTGAGAGAAGCTGGACAGCCTCACTCTGAGATCCTGGGAGCCTTTTTATAGCCTCATTGTGGGCTCATTCCTCGTCGCTTATACTCAGACCCTTGGCCGAGTGTGTGTGACCCTGGTGTGCTTTGTGCCTGTGATACTTTATGCTTGTTTGGTTTTGATCCGGTTCTGTCCCTGTTACGAGTTTTGCCTGTCCCTCTTGTACTGCGCTACCCTCTCTGTGTGTGACTCATTGCCTATGACCTGACTATTCTCTATTCGCCGCTCTGGTACTGCGCCACCCACTCGTGTATGACCTCTGCTTGTCTGACCTGAGTTTCCCTCGCCTCTACTCAAGGATTCCTGTAGTAGAATCCTACAATCATCTCCAGCAGTGGGATGCTAAGCCCCGCCCCCTGCAGTCACATGATTGTAGGTCCTTCACTGCTTACCACCTTCAGTGGTAGGTCCCGTCTGCCTGAAATTTCCCTGCAGTATAGGACCCCGGGCCCTTCCGCAGTGTGGGTGAGTCACCCTGCTCAGCCGTGGCAGTTCGCCTGTGCTGACAGGAACCCGATAGTATCTGTTTGGGGATTGTCTGGTATTAGTTCAAGTAGTGAGGATGAATTAGAATCCAACCCATTGATAATATGTGTTAGTTCCTCTGTGTATTTTTGGTGGGATCTTCCCGAAGTGGAGGGTAGTATTTTATATCAAAGAGTTGTCGATGAGCTTCCTGGATGTAATCTGACATATTCATGATGACTACAGCCCCTTCTTTGTCTGCTGGTTTGATGATGATACTATTGTTGGCTTTTCAGGATTGTATGACTTTTCATTCCTCCATACTGATATTGTGTTTGGTTGTGCCCAGGTTGTGGGGTCCAGTGTGTCCTCATTCTTTTTTGCTGTGTCGTCCACATTGTCCTGTGATCTCCAACCGCGCATTCAGTGTCTCCCACTCCCACACTACCTCCTCATCCCACCCTCTCTCTGTTGGAGTCCCCCAAGGCTCTATTCTAGGACCCCTACTCTTCTCAATCTATATACTTGGCCTGGGGCAACTCAAGAAGTCCCATGGATTCCAGTTCCACCTTTATGCCGATGATACTCAGATCTACCTCTCTGGCCCAGACGTCACCTCTCTGCTCTCCAAAATCCCGGAGTGTCTATCAGCCATATCCTCCTTCTTCTCCTCCCGCTTCCTCAAACTGAAAGTGGACAAATCTGAGCTGATCATCTTTCCCCCATTTCACAGATCTTCCTTACCTGACCTATCTATAACAATTGACGACATCACGCTTTCCCCCGTATCGGAGGTCCGCTGCCTCGGAGTAACCCTTGACTTTGCCCTGTTGTTCAAACTGCACATCTAAGCTCTCTCCACTTCCTGCCGCCTGCAGCTCAAAAATATTTCCAGAATCCGTCCCTTCATCAACCCTCACTCTACTAAAATGCCTGTGCATGCCCTCATATCCAGTCTCGACTACTGCAACATCCTTTTCTGTGGCCTCCCTGCTAACTCTCCAGTCCATCCTTAAATCTGCTGCCCGACTAATTCATCTCTCTCCTCGCTACTCCTCCGCTTCTCCCCTCTGCAAATCTCTTCACTGGCTCCCATTCCCCCACGTATCCAATTCAAATTACTAATACTGACATACAAGGCCATCTATAACCTGTCTCCTCCATATATCTCTGAATTAATCTCCCGATATCTTCCCTCATGTAATCTCCGATCCTGCCAAGACCTCCTTCTCTCCTCCACACTTATTTGCTCCTCACCCAACCGCCTCCAAGACTTCTCCCGAATAGCCCCCATCCTATGCAATTCTTTGCCCCAACACGTACGGCTATCAACCACACTCGGATCCTTCAGATGGAACCTGAAAGCCTACAGCCTGCAATGATTCCCGCTGCACCCTCACCACTACTGGAGCCACCGCCTCACCATCACTGGAGCTGCTGCAACCCCCCAGCCAACTGTCTCCTTCCCCACCATCCTGTAGAATGTAAGCCCGAAAGGGCAGGGTCCTCTCTCCCCTCTATATCAGTCTGTGATTGTTAGTTTGTTTACTGTAAGTGATATCTGTAATTTGTATGTAACTCCTTCTAAATATTAATAATAATCTGATATATTTCACCTAGCACAGTCACACTTTACTCTCTGCTACAAGTGCCAAATCCTTTGTCCTCTTCACTAATGTACAAAGAAGCAAAAACATCCTCACTCTGAGTATGCTAAGATATATGTAAAAATTGATTATATGAATTACTACAGTTTGAGATAATTAGTTAACATTTTGATCAAATTGAATGAACCATTCTGCCAGGGACAAGGCTACCTCCTTAGTTGGTAACCTACATTAGCATGTTTACCTCTCCTGGGCCCAGATATGCAAATGTATTGGGCAGGTAGGATCCAGCTTTAATTACAAAATTTGCCTTTGCTAGATAATAATAATCTTTATTTTTTATATAGCGCTAACATATTCCGCAGTGCTTTACAGTTTGCACACATTTTCATCACTGTCCCCGATGGGGGCTCACAATCTAAATTCCCTATCAGTATGTCTTTGAAGTGTGGGAGGAAACCGGAGTACCCGGAGGAAACCCACGCAAACACGGAGAGAACATACAAACTCCTTGCAGATGTTGTCCTTGGTGGGATTTGAGCCCAGGACCCCAGCTCTGCAAGGCTGCAGCGCTAACCACTGAGCCACCGTGCTGCCCATAGGAGATAGGAGGAGTGCTCAGCCAATAGGGAGGCAGTGAATTACCCCCAAATATACACTACAAACAAATGACAAGCACTCCCAAGCAAAATAAATGTACATATGCAGACTGCTGTGATTCCATTCTCCCTCCAGCCAGTGTTGTGGCACAATCCTGTGCATCACAACCCTTACCAGCATCTTAGTGTCTGTACTAATACTTAGCCCCATTTTTGGGGGGGAAGTTGGCAGCCAGGAAACAAAATTTAAAAAAACTTAAAAAAGAGACCAGTTTCTCCCCAAAATATACACACAGTTGTGGCCAAAAGTATTGACACCCCTGCAATTTTGTCAGATAATTTTCAGTTTCTTCCTGAAAATCATTGCAATCACAAATTCTTTGGTATTATTATCTTCATTTAATTTGTCTTAAATGAAAAAACACAAAAGAGAATGAAGGAAAAAGCAAAACATTGATCATTTCACACAAAACTCCAAAAATGGGCAAGACAAAAGTATTGGCACCCTCAGCCTAATACTTGGCTGCACAACCTTTAGCCAAAATAACTGCGACCAACCGCTTCCGGTAACCATCAATGAGTTTCTTACAATGCTCTGCTGGAATTTTAGACCATTCTTCTTTGGCAAAACTGCTCCAGGTCCCTGATATTTGAAGGGTCCCTTCTCCAAACTGCCATTTTTAGATCTCTCCACAGGTGTTCTATGGAATTCAGGTCTGGACTCATTGCTGGCCACCTTAGAAGTCTCCAGTGCTTTCTCTCAAACCATTTTCTAGTGCTTTTTGAAGTGTGTTTTGGGTCATTGTCCTGCTGGAAGACCCATGACCTCTGAGGGAGACCCAGCTTTCTCACACTGGGCCCTATATTATGCTGCAAAATTTGTTGGTAGTCTTCAGACTTCATATGCCATGCACACGGTCAAGCAGTCCAGTGCCAGAGGCAGCAAAGCAACCCCAAAACATCAGGGAACCTCCGCCATGTTTGACTGTAGGGACCTTGTTCTTTTCTATGAATGCCTCTTTTTTTCTTCTGTAAACTCTATGTTGATGCCTTTGCCCAAAAAGCTCTACTTTTGTCTCATCTGACCAGAGAACATTCTTCCAAAACGTTTTAGGCTTTTTCAGGTAGGTTTTGGCAATCTCCAGCCTGGCTTTTTTATGTCTCGGGGTAAGAAGTGTGGTCTTCCTGGGTCTCCTACCATACAGTCCCTTTTCAATCAGACACTGACGGATAGTACGGGTTGACACTGTTGTACCCTTGGACTGCAGGGCAGCTTGAAATTGTTTGGATGTTAGTCGAGGTTCTTTATCCAACATCCGCACAATCTTGCGCTGAAATCTCTTGTCAATTTTTCTTTTCCGTCCAAATCTAGGGAGGTTAGCCACAGTGCCATGGGCTTTAAACTTCTTGATGTCACTGCGCACGGTAGACACAGGAACATTCAGGTCTTTGGAGATGGACTTGTAGCCTTGAGATTGCTCATGCTTCCTCACAATTTGGTTTCTCAAGTCCTCAGACAGTTCTTTGGTCTTCTTTCTTTTCTCCATGCTCAATGTGGTACACACAAGGACACAGGACAGAGGTTGAGTCAACTTTAATCCATGTCAACTGGCTGCAAGTGTGATTTAGTTATTGCCAACACCTGTTAGGTGCCACAGGTAAGTTACAGGTGTTGTTAATTACACAAATTAGAGAAGCATCACATGATTTTTCGAACAGTGCCGATACTTTTGTCCACCCACTTTTTTATGTTTGGTGTGGAATTATATCCAATTTGGCTTTAGGACAATTCTTTTTGTGTTTTTTCATTTAAGACAAATTAAATGAAGACAATAATAACAAAGAATTTGTGCTTGCAATAATTTTCAGGAAGAAACTGAGTATTATCTGACAAAATTGCAGGGATGTCAATACTTTTGGCCTCAACTGTACATTCAAGCCTACCTGCATCTGCAATATTTGACATTCTTTGTGACTTATATGCATTGTGCACATGCTTTGCTTGGCCAGGCATTATTATATTCATGTCAAGCAGAATGGACATTCCTTCAAACATCAAATAATTACTCCTGGCCACCAAATTTAGCCTGTTCTATTATTCTGCTTTATAAGGAATCTGTCAGAATGATCAACCCCCTTAAACTGCATGCATGAGCTTGTAGATCTTTGAAATGTAAATTCATCAACATATTTTTATTCATTGACATCTATATTGCTTGACAGTAAAGCAATACGTGGCTGAAAGAACCAGTATACTCCCTAATTCCTCTGTGACCTTCAACAATTGGGTTTCCAAGCTGAACACCAGGCATGAGCTGTACATGTCTGTCCAGCTTCTATTGAAGACTTCCAAGGAAGGAGAATTCACCACCTCTCCCGGCAGCCCATTCCACTCATTGTTCACTCTCACTGTCAAAAAGTTTTTTCTAATATCTAATCTTTATCTTCTCCCTTTCAGTTTCACCTTGAAGGTGTTGTGCTGCAATGCTGCTAGCGTCTTGTCTGAGTGGGTTTTTAGTGCGGCCAGGGAGGGCATAACAGAAAGAAGCTTTCGGCTGTCAATAGAAAATTCTGACAGTCTTACTCGGATAAAAATGAACAAAACATGGATTAGCCCTGACTTTTCCACACCACCAGATGACAGCAGCACATGAAGTTTTTTAATCTTCAATATTTGAACGAGGCCATCCAGTTGTTGCATTTAAGGGTGCATGGATGACCCTCCCTAGAATTTTTTTTTTTCTGGCTTTTCGCTGTGTGCAGAGCCTTTATAAATGTAGTACCACAACTACACTTTCCTAATTTAATTAATGCTATTAATGTAGCAACAAATAGAAGATATAAAGATGTAGATGAATTTACATTTCAAAGATCTACAAGTTCATGCATGCAGTTTAAGAGGGTTGATCATTCTGACAGATTCCTTATAAAACAGAATAATAGAATAGGCTAAAAATGGTGGCCAGGAGTAATTATTTGATGTTTGAAGGAATGTTCACTCTGCTTGACATTAATATAATAATGCCTGACCAAGCAAAGCATGTGCACAATGCATATAAGTCACAAAGAATGTTGAATATTGCAGATGCAGGTAGGCTTGAATGCATGTACATTTTGGGGAAAAACAGGTCTCTTTTTTAATTTTGTTTCCTGGCTGCCAACTTCCAAAAAAGGAGGGGCTAAGTATTATCACAGGCACTAAGATGCTGGTAAGGGTTGTGGTGCACAGGGTTGTGGTAATTGACTGCTTCCCTATTGGCTGAGCACTCCTCCTATCTAGCCAAGGCAAATTTTGTAATTAAAGCTGGATACTACCTGCTCATTACATTTATAAATCTAGGCCAAGGAGAGGTAAACATGCTAATGTAGGTTATCAACTAAAGAGGTAGCCTTGTCCCTGGTAGATGGGTTCATTCAATTAAACGCTGTGCACGCTGTGAGAATTCAGAAGTCTGCAGTCACATAGAATGACTGCAGACTCATCACAAACATGGACAACCCCTTTAATGCTCCTAACATAATTAAAAAGATAGTAACTCTTAACTTGTCAGATGGCTCAACATTGACATAGTCAAGTATCACACAATCTTTCAAGTTATGGATTGTTACATGTGTGCAAGATCAGAACCAATAACAGCACAATAATCCATCACCAGAACCACAATCAGTACAGGATTACATCACCAGGACCACCATTAGAACATGAATACATCACTAGGACTAGAGATGAGCTTTCAAGGTAAAATTTGGACTGGCAAATGTCCCTATGTTCACTGAAAGGTTCATCGAACATTTCTGAAGCCCATTAAATTCCGTTAAAGGCAAAACCAAACACATAGACAATACCTTCAGGAGAGCCTAAAAACTGCCAAAACAGCTCAAATTAGGGGCAGACACCAAGAAAAGTGGCATCAATTGACCCAGAGAACAAATAGTATATTTGCACAGCATGGATGCATGGGACAGGGCTTGGACCAACATTTCAAGGTTAAACATTGATTAGGAACAGGTGAAAGAGTGACAGGTGTAGGCATAGTGCTCTGAGAGCCCTTCCAAATTTAGGCAACACATATGAAGGAGACTCAACTTGGAGTCCAAACATTTCCAAAAATTAGGGGCAGACACCAGAAAGTGTCATCAATTAACCTACAGTAGAAATTTGATAATGGCACAGTAGCAGTCCGCCAGGGGCCATGCATGAGGTATCAGGGTCAGGGCCACAATTTACAGCTTTGAATTTAAGTTTAGAGTAAGACGAGGTGGGTGAGGGACCCGTGTAAGCCTGCTGTGCTGGGAACCACAATAAGTCATGTAACCGCTCAAACTGTTTTTTTGCTCAGCCACACTCAGAAAGGACAAATATCAGTTTGCTAGGCTACTAACATTATAAAAATGTAAGGATAGTAACACAGGTAGTTGACTGATAAATTCACACACAGTAGAAATTTTATAATGGTACAGCAGCATTCAGCCATGAGCCATGCATGAGGTGACAGGGTCTGGGCCAGCATTTAGAGCTTTGAATTTCAGATTAAATTAAGACAAAGTGGGTAGTGAAACGGTGTAAGCCTGCTGTGCTGGGAGCCCTGATAACTCATGCAATAGCTCAAACTGCTTTTCTGCTCAGCCACAGTCAGGTGGCACACATATCAGCTTTGCAGACTGCTATTGTTAGAAACATTTAAGGATAGCAACACAGGTAGTTGACTGAAAGTAAGTGCAGGCCTGCTAGTCTGAAAGCCCTTCTGCTACAGGCAACATACATGAAGGAGACCCAACTTGTAGTCTAAACATTTTAAAAAAATATTGCCACACACCACTAAAGTGGCATCAATTTGCCCAGAGAAGAAATAGTATAATATGGATCTGAAACTCCTTCCACTATAGGCAACCCACCAGATCGAGACCCAACGTAGAGTCTCAATATTTCAAAAAATTGTTTGTAACATCAGCAGCAGTAGCAACAGTAGGCACAGAAGCTACGACAAAGGTGTCACAGACTGCAATAACATGAGAGCAATGCAGCACTCTAATACTGTCACCTAGTCTACCCAGTCTGCTGCTGGGGAACAAAAGTCATTGGAGATCCATGACATGATCACCTTGATGAAAGCTAGGCAGTCTACAATTTCAGGGGACAGCCAGATGCGCTTATCCATCAAGACACCAGCAGCAGCCCTGAAGACACATTCTGAGAGACCGTTGGCTGCCGGGCATGATAAAACCTGCAAGGTATGACATGCGAGCTCAGGCCACTCTTCCCTTTTTGAAGACCAAGATGCAAAAGGCTCCAAACCCCCCTGATGACTTTCTTACTGAGCTTCAGATACTCCTACACCATCTTTTCCAGTCATTCAGAATGTGACACATCTGTACTCTGTTCTGCTGGTGCACCGGCTAGTCTAAAAATGTGTGAAACGATTTGTAGAAATTGCTTCTGCCACTTACACCTCTGCAGCTGCTAATGTTTTTGCATTGACGACTCAACATTCCCGGCCTTGTAAGTCTAGAACTGTGATGCACACTGTGTGCCTGATTACTGTCTTGGAGAAAACCACACTTAAGATTGTCTACAAGCGTGTTGTGATACTCCAGCATGCGTGCATCCCTTTCCAGGGGGGAAGCATCAGGCAAGATTTACTCTTGTACCGTGGATGTAACAAAGTGACAACCCAGTAGTCAGCACTCTTTCTAACCCTAAGAGAAAGGGCGTCATATTGCTGATAGTCCAGCAAGAAGGTGCTCATGTGTTGGGCACTTCCATGGGTCCAAATCCATGGTGTGTTGATGGCGAGGTAACACTCAAGATTGCTTCCTCCATCCCCTCCCACCATCCATGGAGAATAGAGAGGGGATCATTATCCTCCTCATTTCTTGACTGTCCATCACCTCTTCCTCCTTGTCCTCCTCCATTTGTTCCTCAGCTCCTGCACATTCACTAACAGTTTTTCTGGAACCATGAGCCCCCTCTCGATCGCTCTAATCCACCCTCCCATGGACCCGTCTGTGCGACGACAATCCGGAACTTAGAGAGATTGTTATCCCTTCCGCATCCTCCTCTGCTTCCAAGTGTGATTCAGCATGTAGTTGACCAGAATAGTGATGCTGATGATGGCATCGTCAGTACTAACCATTTTAGTAGACATTTTAAAGCTGTGCAGAAGGGTGCAGAGGTACATCAGTGCCCATTCCACAAGCATTATTTGCAAGACGTCCATACTACAGTACATTGGCTCAGGCTATGCAAAAGGACATACTGTACCAGGGCTCATCACTGCTGCCACAGTCGCTGCAACATGTGCAGAGTGGAATTCCACTGTGTCAGCACACCGCATATCAAACGTTTAACCATTAGGTTGAAAGACCTCTGTATCGATGCAAGTCAATGACCTGCAGGGTGCGAATGGTGGAAGAAAGCACACAGTGACCGAGTGTTCTGCAGCAGCGCATCCAGGCCAGGATAGTAGCAGAGAAATTGTTGTACTACAAGGTTGAGGACGTGAGCCATGTGGAGTTGCCCTGGGGTAGAGCCATCACCAAGTTCGCACCATTATCACACACGGTCTTCCCTGGCTCCAGGTTCAGTGGAGGCAGCAATGGCTCAAAGCTGTCCACAACTTTTGAGCTGTGTGACTGTGATCTCCAAGACATATTAATTTAAACACTGGCTGATTGTGGCAAGCCCTGGCTGCACAGTAGGGAGGTGGGAGAGATTCTCTCTGCACTGTTGAAACACGTGTCTCCTTAAGAGAAAGGTTGAGTGTGCAGTTGATGGCCCTAGATGAGGTGGAGGAGCCAGAAGCAGTGGAGGAAGTATTACATACAGAGATTTGTCCTGGGGATTCCAAGACTTGTGGAGCAGCCCTTTAACCTGCCTATACCCACAGTCACCAGAGTGACCCAGTTCCCAGTTAGCGAGATGTAATGCCCCTGACCATGTTTGTACGTCCAGGTGTCAATGGTGAAATGCACCCTGGTAAACAAAGATTTCAAGAAGCGGGTGAAATTGTCTACTACATGCTAGTGTAGTGCAGGCATAACTTTCTTCTAGAAGTAATGGCGACTGGGCAACTGGTACTGGGGGACTGTGACGACCATCAACTTTCTGAAGTCGTCTGTATCCACCAGGCGGAAAGACAGCATTTCCATGGCCAACAGATTTTAGATGGTGGAGTTCAATGACCACAACTGCAGGACCAAGGGCTGGCTGCTGTGCTGAGAGATGGTGGAGTATGATGAACACTACAAACTGCTGGACTGTGAGTGAGGTGCAGGTGGAGATGTTATGGTTAGAGTTGAGCGACTTTTGGTTTTTTAGGGTCGCGTTTCGTTTCGTGAAACCCGACTTTTCCAAAAGTCGGGTCGAGCAAGATCGTCCGATTATAGGGAAAAGTCGGGGTCGTCCCGAAACACGAAACCCAATGTAAGTCAATGGGGAATAAAAGTCGGCAGTGAGAGGAGGACAGGAAACACACCTACAGTGCCCATTTGAATGCCAAAAGCATCAATTCTTTCTTAAGCTTGTCAACCTTAATTAACTTCATAATACAAGTTACACACTGAAAAATGGGGGTTATTTGGCTAAAGTTGTGGGGGGGAGGGCTGGCTGCAGGTTTTCATGTGCCCTGGGCGAAAGAGCGCCCCTTTAACACATACCACAACTCATCATGCTCTGATACGGCAGAGAAATAGCGGTATAGTACAATGAAAAATACCTCACTTTTTACATCTCATGACGAGGCCCATCTATTTCTCCATACAGAATCATTGGTCCCATATAATGTTTGAAACAGTATATGATGAGCTCCACATAATGCTACAGTATATGTTGGTCCCCATGGATGAAGCTCCACTGTCTTATGGGCCCAAATAATGCTCCAAACATAATGGGCCTCATTTCTAATGCTCTAGTGTATAATGGGCCCTGTAAATGCTGCTCCAGTGTCTGATGTCCACCTTTGGAATGTTCCAGTGTATGGTGGGCCCCATCTATCATTCTCCAGAGTATAGTGCTCCCCAAAAATTGCTGTCCCAACATTGAAAACAATCAAATAAGTCTCCTCGCTAGGGAATCCCTGTACTTGTCTGGACAGGTGCTGTAGCTTGCTTAACAGCTCGCCAGCCGTTCTCACGCCCAGTATGGATTACACGTGATTGCACAAAGGTGAGAAAGGGTACCGTATCCCCAGATAACATGTATGGATAGCGTACACATTCAAAATATATGTCTCAGGAGGCAGGCTCAGACGGTGTTAGGCCCAGTATGGATTGCACGTGATTGCACAAAGGTTAGAAAGGGTACCGTATCCCTGGATAACATGTATGGATAGCGTACACATTCAAAATATATGTCTATACAGCATGAGGCAGGCTCAGACGGTGTTAGGCCCAGTATGGATTGCACGTGATTGCACAAAGGTTAGAAAGGGTACCGTATCCCCGGATAACATGTATGGATAGCGTACACATTCAAAATATGTCTATACAGCATGAGGCAGGCTCAGACGGTGTTAGGCCCAGTATGGATTGCACGTGATTGCGCAAAGGTTAGAAAGGGTACCGTATCCCTGGATAACATGTATGGATAGCGTACACATTCAAAATATATGTCTATACAGCATGAGGCAGGCTCAGACGGTGTTAGGCCCAGTATGGATTGCACGTGATTGCACAAAGGTTAGAAAGGGTACCGTATCCCCGGATAACATGTATGGATAGCGTACACATTCAAAATATGTCTATACAGCATGAGGCAGGCTCAGACGGTGTTAGGCCCAGTATGGATTGCACGTGATTGCACAAAGGTTAGAAAGGGTACCGTATCCCCGGATAACATGTATGGATAGCGTACACATTCAAAATATATGTCTCAGGAGGCAGGCTCAGATGGTGTTAGGCCCAGTATGGATTGCACGTGATTGCACAAAGGTTAGAAAGGGTACCATATCCCCGGATAACATGTATGGATAGTGTACACATTCAAAATATATGTCTCAGAGGCAGGCTCAGACGGTGTTAGGCCCAGTATGGATTGCACGTGATTGCACAAAGGTTAGAAAGGGTACCGTATCCCTGGATAACATGTATGGATAGCGTACACATTCAAAATATATGTCTATACAGCATGAGGCAGGCTCAGACGGTGTTAGGCCCAGTATGGATTGCACGTGATTGCACAAAGGTTAGAAAGGGTACCGTATCCCTGGATAACATGTATGGATAGCGTACACATTCAAAATATATGTCTCAGGAGGCAGGCTCAGACGGTGTTAGGCCCAGTATGGATTGCACGTGATTGCACAAAGGTTAGAAAGGGTACCGTATCCCTGGATAACATGTATGGATAGCGTACACATTCAAAATATATACCTCAGGAGGCAGGCTCAGACGGTGTTAGGCCCAGTATGGATTGCACGTGATTGCACAAAGGTTAGAAAGGGTACCGTATCCCTGTATAACATGTATGGATAGCGTACACATTCAAAATATATGTCTATACAGCATGAGGCAGGCTCAGACGGTGTTAGGCCCAGTATGGATTGCACGTGATTGCACAAAGGTTAGAAAGGGTACCGTATCCCTGGATAACATGTATGGATAGCGTACACATTCAAAATATATGTCTATACAGCATGAGGCAGGCTCAGACGGTGTTAGGCCCAGTATGGATTGCACGTGATTGCACAAAGGTTAGAAAGGGTACCGTATCCCCGGATAACATGTATGGATAGCGTACACATTCAAAATATATACCTCAGGAGGCAGGCTCAGACGGTGTTAGGCCCAGTATGGACTGCACGTGATTGCACAAAGGTTAGAAAGGGTACCGTATCCCTGTATAACATGTATGGATAGTGTACACATTCAAAATATATGTCTATACAGCATGAGGCAGGCTCAGACGGTGTTAGGCCCAGTATGGATTGCACGTGATTTCACAAAGGTTAGAAAGGGTACCGTATCCCCGGATAACATGTATGGATAGCGTACACATTCAAAATATATGTCTATACAGCATGAGGCAGGCTCAGACGGTGTTAGGCCCAGTATGGATTGCACGTGATTGCACAAAGGTTAGAAAGGGTACCGTATCCCCGGATAACATGTATGGATAGCGTACACATTCAAAATATATGTCTCAGGAGGCAGGCTCAGACGGTGTTAGGCCCAGTATGGATTGCACGTGATTGCACAAAGGTTAGAAAGGGTACCGTATCCCTGGATAACATGTATGGATAGTGTACACATTCAAAATATATGTCTCAGGAGGCAGGCTCAGACGGTGTTAGGCCCAGTATGGATTGCACGTGATTGCACAAAGGTTAGAAAGGGTACCGTATCCCCGGATAACATGTATGGATAGCGTACACATTCAAAATATATGTCTCAGGAGGCAGGCTCAGACGGTGTTAGGCCCAGTATGGATTGCATGTGATTGCACAAAGGTTAGAAAGGGTACCGTATCCCTGGATAACATGTATGGATAGCGTACACATTCAAAATATATGTCTCAGGAGGCAGGCTCAGACGGTGTTAGGCCCAGTATGGATTGCACGTGATTGCACAAAGGTTAGAAAGGGTACCGTATCCCTGGATAACATGTATGGATAGCGTACACATTCAAAATATATGTCTCAGGAGGCAGGCTCAGACGGTGTTAGGCCCAGTATGGATTGCACGTGATTGCACAAAGGTTAGAAAGGGTACCGTATCCCTGGATAACATGTATGGATAGCGTACACATTCAAAATATATGTCTCAGGAGGCAGGCTCAGACGGTGTCAGGCACAGTATGGATTTGACGGCCCAGATTACACAGCGGAGGAGCAGGGAGAGGTAAAGATTGCAAATGCTGGGGCCCTGCCCAAGCAAGGGGGCCCACTCGTGGGCGTCGGTACTGGCACTGGGCCCCTCATAGTACAGCGGTGTGTCTGACGGCGGGTGTGCACCACCACCGTCAGACACTTGATTGCACTATGAGGGACCCTGTGCCAGTGCCCGCGCCCAAGAGTCGGCCTACCCACCTGTCCAGGGCAACGGCACTCGCACGGTGTCGTGCGGTAGGTGGTGACCCCGGCCATGGGGGGGAGGCAGCACAGTTAGGGAGCTTTAGAAAGTGGCATATGTTGATGTTGGACATTCAGCTGATGCAAAAGGCGAAATAGGTGAAGTACCAGGAAGAGCTGGACCAAAGCAAGCCATTTTTCTGTCACCCTATGTGTCATCAGGGGAAGGTGGGACAAAATCCTTGGAAACCCATGCGTGGTTCATTTTAATGAAGGTTAGATCATCCACATTTTGGGTTGACAGACGGGTCCTTTTTTCTGTCAGGATTGATCCAGCTGCACTGAAGACTCTTTCCGATAGCACACTTGCAGCTGGGCAAGCGAGCTCCTGTAAGGCATATTGGGCCAATTCAGGCCAGGTGTCCAGTTTAGCGGCCCAATAGTCAAAGGGGAATGACCTGTGTGGGAGAACATTGATATGGGAGGAAAAGTAGTTTGTAACCATAGTTGACAACTGCTGTCTCCTGTCACTTTCCATCGATGCAGTATTACCAGTTGTGTGAGCGGTATTTGAAAAATCAGTCCACAACATTGTCATGAAACCCCTGTCTCCAACGCCACTTCTGCTGTGTGCACCACGAACACCTCTGCCAAGCTGCCCCCGGCCCGTACGGCTCGTGTGAGAACCATCACCGCTGCTGTGTGCTGGGAATGCCTCAAGCAACCGATTTACCAGAGTTGCTTGTTTATTAGCCAATATTAGGTCAAGGTTCTCCTGTGGCATGATGTTTTGTAATTTGCCTTTATAGCGTGGATCCAGGATGCTGGCCAACCAGTAGTCGTCATCGTTCATCATTTTGGCAATGCGGGGGGCCCTTTTTAGGATCCGCAAGGCATAATCTGACATGTGGGCCAATGTTCCCGGTGTCAATGATGCACTGCGAGTGCTGGGTGGAGGAGCACTTTCTGGCAAATCCACATCCCTCCAGTCACGCACAAACCCTGTACCAGACCTTGCCACGCCAACCTTTTCACTTGCCCCACGAGATGCATCCTCCTCCCCTAAGTAATCATCCCCATCATCCTCCTCCTCCTCCTCCTCTTCCTCCACCTCGTCCAGGAGAGGTCCCTGAGCAGACAATGGCTGAATGTCATCAAGGATTCCCTCCTCCTCTTCCTCCTCATCAACATTGGCTGCAGACGCCTGCTCCTTAAGGTGCGTCAAAGTTTGCATGAGCAGACGCATAAGTGGGATGCTCATGCTTAGGATGGCGTCGTCTGCGCTTACCAGCCGTGTGCATTCCTCAAAACACTGAAGGACTTTACAGAGGTCTTTCAGCTTCGACCACTGCACACCTGTCAACTCCATGTCTGCTCTCAAAGTGCCTGGCCGTGTATCCTCCCACAAATGCATTATGGCCTGCCTCTGCTCGCACAGCCGCTCCACCATGTGCAGGGTGGAGTTCCACCTTGTTGCAATGTCGATAATGAGGCGGTGGTTGGGAAGGTGGAGCAATCGCTGCAGCTTCTGCATACGAACGGAGTGTACAGGCGACCGGCGGATGTGCGCGCACAGTCTTCGCACCTTCTGGAGCAGGGCTGTTAACTCCGGATAATTTTTGAGGAAGCACTGCACCACCAGGTTCAAGGTGTGAGCCAATCAAGGTATGTGGCTGAGTTTTGAAAGGGCTATGGCTGCCACAAAATTACGGCCGTTATCACTAACTACCTTGCCTACCTCAAGATGTACACTGCCCAGCCATGACTCAGTTTGTCGCTTCAAGTACTCGGCCAGCACCTCGGCGGTGTGTCTGTCGCCCAAACACATCATCTGCAACACAACCTGCTGACGCTTTCCACTAGCTGCTCGATAGGGGGACACATCATGTGCAACAGTGGCAGCTGCAGATGGAGTGCTCGTACGACTGCGCTCTGTGGACGAGCTTTCGCTTCTGGAGGAGGAGGAGGAGGAGGAGGAGGGTCGAACGCCTACAGCCAACTGTTTCCTATACCGTGGGCTAGGCAGCACTGTCCCACCACCGCTGTCCCCTGTGGACCCTGCATCCACCACATTAACCCAGTGCGCAGTGATGGACACGTAACGGCCCTGGCCATGCCGACTGGACCATGCATCAGTTGTGAGGTGCACCTTTCCGCTCACTGACTGCTTGAGTGCATGGACAATGCGGTCTTTCACATGATGGTGGAGGGCTGGGATGGCTTTGCGAGAGAAGAAGTGGCGACTGGGTAGGTCATAGTGTGGTACTGCATAGGCCATGAGTTCGCGGAAAGCTGCGCTTTCCACCAACCGATAGGGCATCATCCCAAACTAGATTAGTTTGGCAATGTGGGCGTTCAAACCCAGTGTACGCGGATGAGAGACTGAGTACTTTCTTGACCTACTCATAGTGTCTGGGAGGGTGAGCTGGACTTGAGAGCTGCATATGGTGGAAGTAGCGGTGGACATGGCGGACTGAGAGAGGGTTGATGATGGTGATGGAGTTGGTGTTCTTTCTGATGGCCTAGAATCAGTCTTTCGTTGATATAACAGTGGGATTCCCTGACTGCTGTGGTCTTGCAACGACACCTTAACATTTGCTGCTGTGCTAACCGGTGGGCTTACAGTGGGGGAAACAATGTAGCGTTGCTGACTACCTTTGTTGTGATCAGTTGCACATGTGGCACTTGAGGTTTGGTGTTGTGTCCACGCTTGCAAGTGCATGCTGGTTAAATGTCTAAGCATGCAACTGGTATTCAAATTTTTCAGATTTTTCCCTCGGCTAAAGGTCTTTGCGCACTTCTTACAGATAACCTTGGCCTGATCATGAGGATTTTGTTCAAAAAAGTGCCACACTGCACTCTTCCTACTTTGGCAGACATTTTGTGGCCTAGCACGCTGTGATCTTTTGACCCTCTGGACCAGCTGTCCAGCAACTCTTTTGATGTTTGGAACCTGTCTTTTGAGTGCTCCGGGCCTGCCAGATAACAGCTGTTGCGATGTCGATGTCTGCTGTGGATGCTCCTCATCTGAGCTATTGGTAGCAGCACCCTCTTCCCCCAATGGATGCCAATCTGGGTCAACAACTGGGTCATCCATCACCTCCTCTTCTATGTCATGTGCACCTTCCTCTGTGTCACCGTGTATGGTGGTATAGTGTGCGGGAAGGGGCACCTGAGTCTCATCAGGGTCAGAATCTGGCTCTGTACACTGCGAGGACAATGTAGTGCTCTGAGTGAATGTACCAGCAGAATCATCCATCAGCGGCTGTGCATCAGTGCACTCCATGTCAGATTCATCTTGGCCTGGGTAATTCACCATTTGACTTGATAATCCAGGCATGGTATGTGAAAACAGCTCCATGGAGTAATCAGTAGTATGGCCTGCGTCATCCTTCAATCTTGGTTGGGGTGAAGGACACAAGGAAAGGTGTGGTTCATGAACATGAGCCTCCAATGACGACTCAGTGCTTTTACTTTTTACAACTGAAGAAGAGGAGGCGATAGAGCTGGAGGCTGAGTCAGCAATGTAAGACAAAACTTTTTCCTGATGCTCTGCCTTTAAAAGCGGTTTGCCAACTCCTAGAAAACTAAGCGTTCGAGGCCTTATGTAGCCAGACGATGACGCAGGGTCAGCACCTCCTGCATTCGGTCCTATTTTGCTCTTGCCACTACCATCAGATCCACCACCAACACCATCATTACCAGCTGCCAACCCCCGCCCAATTCCACGGCCTCTTCCACCAGCCTTCCTCATTTTTGGTAGAAATGTAGACAAAATCCAACAAACTATATAGTAATGTAAAACAAGGTACAAGGTGTCTATAGGACAGGGGAGATTTTGAATTTCTGCACACACTTTTGGACACTGGACACTTTTGGATTGTGTGAGGCCCACTGATATCTGAGCGCTATGTGACAGGCTCGATGGCACAGCTGTGACAAAAGTGACTAGAGGATAAGGGAGATTTTGAATCTCTGCACACACTTTTGGACACTGGACACTTTTGGATTGTGTGAGGCCCAATGAATATCTGAGCGCTATGTGACAGGCTCGATGGCACAGCTGTGACAAAAGTGACTAGAGGATAAGGGAGATTTTGAATCTCTGCACACACTTTTGGACACTGGACACTTTTGGATTGTGTGAGGCCCAATGAATATCTGAGCGCTATGTGACAGGCTCGATGGCACTGCTGTGACAAAAGTGACTAGAGGATAAGGGAGATTTTGAATCTCTGCACACACTTTTGGACACTGGACACTTTTGGATTGTGTGAGGCCCACTGATATCTGAGCGCTATGTGACAGGCTCGATGGCACTGCTGTGACAAAAGTGACTAGAGGATAAGGGAGATTTTGAATTTCTGCACACACTTGTGGACAGTGGACACTTTTGGATTGTGTGAGGCCCACTGATATCTGAGCGCTATGTGACAGGCTCGATGGCACAGCTGTGACAAAAGTGACTAGAGGATAAGGGAGATTTTGAATCTCTGCACACACTTTTGGACACTGGACACTTTTGGATTGTGTGAGGCCCACTGATATCTGAGCGCTATGTGACAGGTTCGATGGCACAGCTGTGACAAAAGTGACTAGAGGATAAGGGAGATTTTGAATTTCTGCACACACTTGTGGACAGTGGACACTTTTGGATTGTGTGAGGCCCACTGATATCTGAGCGCTATGTGACAGGCTCGATGGCACAGCTGTGACAAAAGTGACTAGAGGATAAGGGAGATTGGATTGCTTTTAAAAAAGCAGTTTGCGGAGCAGTGGGTAAACAGCAATGCCAGCCTGTCAGGAAGCCTTAAAAGGCAGCCCAACAACCAACACCACTGATACACCACTATATAGCCTCCCCTTGCACTGCACACACAGTGACTGGTGTGTTGTGCAGGCCAAATTGCTAGCAGCAGAAGCAGTTTTTTTTTCTTCTCAGCAGGACAAAAAAAAAAAATTGGGATTGCTTTTAAAAAAGCAGTTTGCGGAGCAGTGGGTAAACAGCAATGCCAGCCTGTCAGGAAGCCTTAAAAGGCAGCCCAACAACCAACACCACTGATACACCACTATATAGCCTCCCCTTGCACTGCACACACAGTGACTGGTGTGTTGTGCAGGCCAAATCGCTAGCAGCAGAAGCAGTTTTTTTGTCTTCTTCCCTGCCTAACGCTCTCCCTACAGAATCTGCAGCAACCTCTCCCTATACTAAGATCGGCAGAAGTAAGATGGCGGTCGGCATGCACGCCCTTTTATACCCCCTGTGACGCCCACCAAAGCAAGCCAATCACTTGCATGCCCTTCTGAAAGATGGTGGTGACCCGTGCCTATGTCATCACGTTGCCCACAGTGTCCGTGGATCCTGATTGGCTGAAAAAGAGCGCAAAACAAACTTTTGACTTTGGCGCGTAAGTCGCCGACCTCGTGGCCGACCTCATCCTAGGGTCGGGTTTCGTTTCATGAAACCCGACTTTGCCAAAAGTCGGCGACTTTTGAATTTTTTCGACCCGTTTCGCTCAACTCTAGTTATGGTGCATTGAGATAGATGTGGTGCACATGGTGAAAAAAAAAAAACAGCAGGCATCTCAACTTAACCATAACAGCTGACATGCTCTCACTCACCCTACTGTAGGGAGTGAAGAAGTGGAGGTTCTGCAGCCAGAAACCCGTGTGAGAACACTGGCCATAGTGATGGAGGAGGAAGAAGCAGCAGATGCGGTTGACCAGATGGCCGATAGTTGTCAAGGTCCATTAGTCCAAATTTTAGTGCAATGAGATTCCCAGACTAAGGTGTCATGATCCAGGCCTGGGTTTTGTATCCTGTCTGTCTTTCCCGGTCTGATCATGTCAAGGGTTAACTTTTCTCTGCCTCGTTCTGGCGTCAGGTCTGCTATTTCTCTCCACTGCATCCTGCAGGCGGTGTCAGTTATAGTTTCTGCCTACGGCATGTGTAGCTGACTTTATGCACCCTGATTCCGTCCTGCTGCTTTTGCTGACTGTACCCATGTCTGTATATTCCCCTCTTCAAGTCCTGACTCTGTATTCCCCTTCTTGTGTTTTGACTCCCTGGTATTTGACTTGGCTTGGATCCTGACCTGCAGTTTGTCTCTTGTTTTTGGCATATCTGCTCCTGACCGATATTGACCCATTTGGCTTGTTTCTGACTCTGTGCTTGTTTCTTCCTTTGGTACTGCACTACACACTAATATCGACCCAGCTTGTTTTACTATTCCACAGCCACCTGGTGGTAGCCTCGCTGCTGCGCTGCAAGTCTGCTCCTGCTGTGGGCAGTCCTCCCTCCACTCTATTGCCATCAAGTGGAGCTGCATATACCTGCAAAGCAGCAATGTGACATTAGGCATTTTAATCGCACATTTGCCAGTTAATGCATGTAGTAGTTCTTTCTGGCCTTCATCTACAAGGCATTCCGCTGTGCTGTTGCCAAAGAAAGTCAAGTATCCCATCTATTAACATATGTTGTCAGCTGTCTTTCGATAGGACGAGACAGCGATTTTTTAGTAGAGCTTTCAGTAACATTATCACGTAACCCATGCACAGCTTGAACACCAAGCCTATTCCCATTCCAGGATGACCTCGTTTTTCAAACTCATGTTGGATGTATCCTTCCCCTCTTTTAACCAGCTGTTTCACAAACCTAGGCCCATGCCTGCCAATCACCTGTCACTAAATTAACAATCAGTGTTTATTTGCTGAGATAGTGTGTCTGGACCACACTATTAGAAGAAAGGATTAAGATTCAGAAATGTGGCCAGGTGTCTGGATCACACTATTAGCAGAAAGAACTTAAATTCTGAAATGTGGGTTGGTCTTTGGACCACACTATTAGCAGAAATATAGATTCTGGTATATGGATTCCTGCCTGCACCACAGTATTAGCACAAACCATTTAGATTCTGAAATGTGGACTCTTGTCTGCACCACACTATTAGCACAAACGATTTAGATGTTGGAAGGTCAATTTGACACAGGATCCTATTTAACTAAACTAGCTGACAATAACCCGTCTAACTATCTGACTGCTTGCAGCAGAAGGAGCAGCCTCTCTGCGCTGTTAAGGTATGTTTCCCTGGTCAGGATTGCATCAGGATTTGCTCAGGATTTGACGCAGGTAAAATCTGCACCAAATCTGCACCTGATGTCACTGGCAGGTCATCTGCATTTTTACATGCATTTTTCATAGGGTTTTTTCATGCGGATTTGTATGCTTTTTTTGTAAGCTAAATAAAGATATATTATTTAACAAAAAAAAAAGATTTGTGATGTCATTTCTGGTCCAACCTCCTCTTTAACATTTGTTCAACCCACACTCCATGACACACAGATAGATAGATAGATATGGATAGATAGATATGGGATAGATAGATGAATAGATAGATGGATAGATAGATATGGGATAAATAGATAGATAGATCTATAGATCTATCTATCTTTAGATCTATCCATCTATCTATCTATAGATCTATCTATCTATATATCTATCTGTCTATCTATCTCATTCCATCTATCTATAGATCTATCTATCTATAGATCTATCTGTCTATCTATCTGTCTATCTATCTCATTCCATCTATCTATCTATCTATCTATTTATCTCATTGCTTCTATCTATCTCTCATTCCTTATATCTATCTATCTATCCCATATCTATCTACTGTATCTATCTATCGTTAGATAGATAGATAGATATGGGATAGATAGATGATAGATAGATAGGAATGAGATAGATAGATACATATATCTATAGATACATAGATATATCTATAGATATATCTATCTATCTTTAGATCTATGTATAGATCTATCTATCTATAGATATATCTATATATCTATTAGTGATGAGCGAACGTGCTCGCCACTACTCGGTAATCGAACGAGCATCACTGTACTCGGTGTACTCGGCGAGCACCGAGCATTTTCGGGATTACTTGGCCGGAACTCGGGTCTCCACCCAGCATTTTTGGCGGACTGAGACCCAATCACGCTGCAGAGATTGTCAGGCTATGAAACGCTGCAGCCATCTTTGTTGTGGTTGTGCAGTGATTGGCTGGCCACACAGCATCATCAGGGGAATAAGAGACCGGACGCCGCCCTGCTTGGCGTATTCAGCTCTGGATTGAGAGAGTGTAGGGAGAGCGGCTGCCTTGATAGGGTCAGAATTGGGGATTTCTTAGTTCGTGTGGGGTCTACAATCCTAAATACTCACATCCAGCTAAACAAACAGTCCATCTAAGGACTAATTCCGGAGTATATAGCTTCCAGTGTTAGGCAGGCAGGATAGTGTACGTCGGGGTATACACATCAGTGCAAGGCCTGCAGGCACTGTATGGGTGTATATAGATCATTGCATACATCAAGAGGGTCCATAACCTTCCTGTGTTCTGGTGCTGCTGCTGCTACCTGTGGGATATATTGGCCATATATAGCTAGCCCCAGGTGTAATTGGAATACAGGCCACACATTTATTGGTGTGGTATCTCCGTGCAAGCTCCTATCTGTGTGTGCTCCAAGTTTGGCCAGTTTACGGCAGTGTTCTTTTTTTTGGCTGGCTGTCATTTTCGGTTAAATACTAGCCCCCCCAAAAAATACAGGCCACACATTTTTTGGTGTGGTATCTCCGTGCCAGCGCATATCTGTGAGTGCTCCAAGTTTGGCCAGTTTACAGCTGGTTTCTTTTTTTGCCTAGCTGTCATTTTTGGTTAAATACAGCAGTATTTAGCCAAAAAAATACAGGCCATACATTTTTTGCTGTGGTATCTCCGTGACAGCTCATATCTGTGCGTGCTCAAAGTTTGGCCATTTTACGGCGGTTTTCATTTTTTGTCCTGTATGAAACTGTACTTATGTACAGCACTATTTATCCAAAAAAATAAATAAATAAATAATTCAGTCCGATATCTCAGGCTGAGGCCTGGTGTATCTGTGTGGAAAAATCTTTGCTTCGCAGGCGTACCTTGCATAGTTCTGTATGCTAGCCTTGTTCTACTAATTATTTTGGGTTTTCAAAAGTGAACACAAAACCTCCCAAAAAACAGTCTGTTATCTCAGGCTGAGGTCTGGTGTAAATGTGTTGGAAAAATCTTTGTTTCGCAGGCATGCGTTGGATAGTTCTATCTACTAGCCTTGTTCTACTCATTATTTTGGGTTTTCAAAAGTGAACACAAAACCTCCCAAAACATTAACACAGTCTGTTATCTCAGGTTGAGGCCTAGTGTATCTGTGTTGGAAAAATCTTTGCTTGGCAGGCATATGGGTCGCCCTCCCAGGGCTGTGGGGTACTCGGTACCAGGCCGGTCTCTCAGAGGGGAATGTCACAGCAGCGGTGGCCTGGCCCTGTGCGCCCATGTAAAATGGAATTAAGTGAAGGAATAAAGTTAATGAGTGAATGATTCGTGACGCCACCTGTGGTGTTCGGCAATGAAGATGTTAAGCCGACGCTGCCGACAGACCCTCTGGGACAGATGGTGGGGTGCAGCAATGATGGTGTAGCCCTCCACAGGCAGGGATGTAGTCCCAGGGCAGAGTAGATGAAGAGGGTAGGTGTTGAGGAAGAGGGAGTAGTGTTTGGCACAGAGATGTAGCAGTGCTGGAGAGGTTGCAGGAAGAAGGCAAGGACACAACAGGGTGCAGTTTCTTTACCTTTACTTTGCTTGGCAAATGCAGTCCAGGGTCCAGATTACAGATAGCACAGGAGCTGGCTAGCCTGGGAGCAACTTAGGAATCTCTCTAAGCAGATGGGTTGTGTAGTTTCCTTCCTAGTGCTTATTTTTAGGTACTTGCAGTACTGTGTTACACTGAAGTTCCACTTGCTTATTCTCTTTAGAACTCCCTCGTATGGCAGACAGCTGTAGCCTTTCTCTTCTGGCTCACACGTTGCTGTTGTGCCTCCGAGTCTTATGTGGGAATAGAGCATTTACAGCTTCCTATTCCTCCGGTTTCTGTTGTAGGACCATCAGTGTCTGTACAGCCTTGGAGACCGGGCTCCAGATCATGCGCTATAGCTGGGAATGAGCCTGAACTCTCTGCTCAATCTCCCAGCTCTTCTCCTCACGTTGCCCTCCTCACACGAACTCCTCATTTCCCCTTTCTGACCCTCAGAGAGCAGCTCTTCCCCCAGTTTTGGGTTCAGAGCTCCCTCTGCTGGCCTGGAGTGGGAGCTGTGTTGTGTGTAGTGATAAACTGCCAGAGAGATCCTTTATTGCTTCCAAGCATGATGTCACACTCCCTAGGAGGAAGGCAATGCTACTGTGGCGACCATACTCCAGGGGGCGCCACACATACGTTAATAGTTCTGTCTACTAGCCTTGTTCTAGTAATTATTTTAGGTTTTCAAACGTGAACACAAAAACTCCCCAAAAAATTAATACAGTCTGTTATCTCAGGCTGACGCCTGGTGTATCTGTGGTGGAAAAATCTTTGCTTTGCAGGCATACTGATCACATATAATTTTTCTCTAAATAAATCCATTTGTATTGAGCTTTTAAAATATTTCAGTAGTCCATTTAAAATGGGCAAGGCAAGGGGCAAGGGATGGGGAAGTGGACGGGATGCTGGTGGTGCATGCAGAGGATGAGGCTGTGGTCAAGCTGAAAGTGGGCCACAGCAAAGACCCACATCTTTGCACTCGACCTTCCTGTCCCATTTTCTAGGGGACTGTACCACACCAATATTGAAGCCAGAACAGTGTGAAACAATTGTTGGTTGGATAGCAGATAATGCTTTCAGTCACTTAGCCGCCACCACCACCACCACCATGTCATCCACCTGGTCAAGTCTGAGTAGCCGTGAGTGTGGACCAGATATTATTCATCCTGATCCTCCTTCGTCCCACCATGCTGAGTGCCCTGAGATAACCGATCCCACACTTGGACACTCCAAAGGGCTGTTCAGTTTTCCACTTGAAGCGGGACAAGATGATATTCCATGTAGCAGTGCACAAATCTTTGAGCAGCCACGGTCACAAAAGGTGGACGATGATGAGACACAATTGCAGGAAAGTCAGGAGGAGGAGCAGGGTGCGGATGTGGAAGATGAGGTGGTGGATGACATAGTGACTAGTGTTGAGCATTCCGATACTGTAAATATCGGGTATCGGCCGATATTCGCTGTATCGGAATTCCGATACCGAGTACCGATATTTTTACAATATCGGATACCGGAATTGGAAGCTCCCATAATGCAATGAGCCACTGTTGTGGCTGTGATTGGCTGCTGAAATGATGTCATCATGATGTGCGGTCTGTGCGCATTATGATGCGCGGTCTGTGCGGGCCTGCCGGGGGTCTGTACGGGCCTGCCGGGGGTCTGTGCCGGCTGCCAGGGGTCTGTGCGGACTGCCGGGGGTCTGTAAGGGCCTGCCGGGGGTCTGTGCTGGCTGCCGGGGGTCTGTGCGGAATGCCGGGGGTCTGTGCGGACCTGCCAGGGGTCTGTACGGGCCTGCCAGGGGTCTGTGCTGGCTGCCGGGGGTCGCTGCCGGGGGTCTGTACGGGGCTACCGGGGGTCTGTGCGGACTGCCGGGGGTCTGTGCGAGCCTGCCGGGGGTCTGTGTGGGCCTGCCGGGGGTCTGTGCCGGCTGCCGGGGGTCTGTACGGGGCTACCGGGGGTCTGTGCGGACTGCCGGGGGTCTGTGCGAGCCTGCCGGGGGTCTGTGTGGGCCCGCACAGGCCCGTACAGACCCCCGGTAGTCCTCACAGACCCCCGGCAGTCCGCACAGACCCCCGGCAGGCCCATACAGACCCCCGGCAGGCCCGCACAGACCCCCAGCAGGCCCATACAGACCCCCAGCAGACCCCCGCACACACAGACACGCACAGTGTCTGCCCACGCACCGCCCAAACTCTTCCCCCCTCCCGAACAGGATGTACAAGTAAAGAAAGGGGTTTTTTTAATTTCGATATTTCTGTCCCATTGACTTGAAAGGGACTTCCGGTATCGGAATCGGCGATACCCGATACTTTTTTGGTATCGGCCGATCCAATCCGATCCGATATTTCTCAATATCGGATGGTATCGCTCAACACTAATAGTGACTGACCCAACCTGGCAGGAGGTCATGCAGAGCGAGGAAAGCAGCACACATGGGAAGGAGGCATATCAACCTAACAGGCAGGAAAAAGCAGTGTGGTGGCAGTAAACAGAAGGCGTGCATCCGTTCCCCGTAACACCAAGAGGACGGAAGTTGCCATTCCAACAGTTAGGTCTTCCAGAGTCTGGTTATTTTTTAAAGATTCTGCCAATAACCCCAAACACTCCATTTGCAGCACTTGCCTAGCCCGCATCAGCAGGGGTAGCAAAACTACCAGCCTGACCACCACCAGCATGATTAGGCACATGGTAGCAAAGCACCTGACTTTGCGGTACGAACCCCAGGCTCCAGGAACACTGTCTGCAGGTGACAACACTGCTTCTTCCACTGTTTTGCATACAAGCCAATCTCCAGTTCACTGTGCCTGTCAAGATGCCTCGGGCCCTGCAACCTGTTGTTGCCCACAGTCAACCAGCACCATCATCAAGCCCATCTACGTCCTTGTCCCAGCCCTGCCTTCAGTTATCTATACCCCAGTCATTGGAACGCAAGCGGAAATACGCAGCCAATGCCCCACAGGCCACAGTACTTAATTCGCACATTTCTCGTCTGCTTGCGCTCGAAATGTTGCCTTTTAGGCTCGTTGAGACAGAAGCTTTCCACAACCTGATGGCGGTGGCTGTCCCAAGGTGCTCGGTTTCCAGTCCGGCATTATACCAGCATGTGTCCCACAACATTACCCGTGCCCTCAACAATGCTGTTACTGGTAAAGTCCACCTAATCATGGACACATGGACAAATGCCTGTGGGCAGGGATGGTACATCTCACTGACGGCACACTGGGTTAACATAGTGGAAGCCAGGACACAGTCAGACCTTGGGATGGAACACATCCTCCCCATGCCGAGGATTGCGGGCCCTACATCAATTAGGGTTGCCCCCACAGTCTACAGCTCCTGCACTTCCTCCTCCTCTTCAGCCTCCATCTCTGAAATGAACACATAAGTCAGAAGCTTGGAACTCTACACTGCATATGTTGGAAAGGATTTGTGAGCAGAAGAGGGCAGTTGTTGACTACCAGCATCAACAAGGCCGTCGATATTCAGTTCAGACTCAACACATAAGACCTCAGGAGTGGACATGAATGTCAGATATATGTACCATCTTCCAGAACTTTGAGGACTGCACCAAGATGGTGAGCGACGATGACACCATAATTAGCGTCACCATCCCGCTTCTCAGCATTCTGAAAACCTCTCTGCTCACAATTAAAGAGGATGCATTACAGGCAGAGCATAAGGACATGGAGCAAGGAACCATACAGGATGATTACACTTAACCCAGGCTCATGTCGTCGCAACATGGATTGGTAGACATTGAGGAGGAGGAGGAAGAACAGGAGCTACTTTCATGCACTATAGATGGTAGTACAAGCACAGCTGTCATACCGTCTGTTCAGCAAGGATGGCCTGAGGACAGGGAGGAAGAGGATAAGGATGAGGACAGCATGGTCATTCGTCCTGTTGGTGAGGACACGGACGTCTTGCCTGTTAGCAGTCTGGCACGCATGGCTGACTTTATGTTGTGCTGCATTTCCCATGACCCACGCATTATAAACATTTTCGGTGACACTCATTACTGGTTGATGACACTTCTAGACCCACGCTACAAGGAAAAATTTCAATCTCTTCTTCCAGAGGCAGAGAGGTGTACAAAAATGTTGCTGTACCAGAGGGTCCTTGTAGCGAATTACAGAAAAAATTCCCATGTGAGAACGCTGGCAGCAGACGTCAGAATTTGTTGTACAACCAAGGAGTCCAAGCGAGAGAGACAGAAGTACAATCCAGTTCAGGCAGGGGAACAATGGCAAAGTTCTGGGATAGTTTTCTCAGACACTCCCATTGTGATGCCACAGATGCAAGGGGTGCTGTCACAAGAAGTGCAATGTTTGGGAAGATGGTGAGGGAGGACCTTGCAGATCATACAAACATCATCCGGGATTCCTCTGTGCTTTTTAATTACTGGGTATCCAAGCTGGACACGTGGCATGAACTGGCTCTCTACGCCTTGGAGGTCCTGGCCTGCCCTGCTGCTAGCGCTCTGTCAGAGTGGGTTTTTAGTGCCACTGGTGGAATTATAACAGATAAGCGCATCCGCCTGTCAACTGACAATGCTGACAGGCTGACTCTTATAAAAATGAACAAGGCCTTGATTGGGCAAGACTTCTGTACACTACCTAATGAAAACAGGGAAACAACCTCAATACATTGTCTTTTTTGTGGAGGTGTATTCTCATGCACCTCTTCACAACCACACATGGCTATCCGCCTTCTGATTTGGTCTGTTTGGTGTTATCCTCCTCCTTATCCTCATCCTCATCATCCACAACCAGTAGAACACCAGAGTGAACTTATTCCGTGATGCAAAAGTCACTCAATTTTTGGCAAGGGAGTTTTTATGAAGCCTGTTACTAATTTGAAAAAAATACAAATGTTACTCCCCCAGGGGGAACTGTCATAAACTGAGATGCATGTATATTCTTCCCATTTATCTTATATTTACCATTTTTCCTATCTATGGAACATCCTCTTATGACCTAGTGTATACCTCTCATATAAAAATATTGAAATCCTATAATATTATATTTTTATTTATATCCCTGTCTCTGAGCTGTTGCTAGGGACAAACATATCTTGTTGAACACATTCTGGCTTCATATCTATGAACTCGTGTTTGCCCCTCCCTTTTGTTTTCTTTCATAGGTGGATTCACATTTTTTATTTATTTGTTTGAATTCAGTATGATTTATCATTATGTCTCCTCACGCTCCACCACCAGATGACCAGGGTAAACATGTTCTGTGCTGCTACAGGTAGTCCAATTTTTAGCAACGGTGTCTATGATGCCCATAGTATATTATAAAAATGTACCCCCCATGAGGAAATGTTTGACAGCTCATGCACTGCGTGTATGGGCATTACAAGTCTAGGAGACCCACTCCTTTACATTTGGCCTAGTTTTTAATGAGGCCTTCATCAATGTCTCCTCATTCTCTGCCACTAGATGACCATGATTAACATGTTCTGTGCTGCTACAGGCAGTCCAATTTTTGGCAAGGGTGTTTTTATGAAGCCCACTACTAATTTGAAACCAAAACAAATGTTACTCCCCCAGGGGGAACTGTCATAAACTGAGATGTATGTATATTCTTCCCATTTATCTTATATTTACTATTTTTCCTATCTATGGAACATCCTCTTATGACTAGGGTTGAGCAAAACGGGTCGGTCAAATTGATAAGTTGCCGACTTTCGCTAAAGTCGGGTTTCCCCCATCGAAACCCGACCATAGCGTGAGGTCGGCCATGAGGTCGCTGACCCACGCACCAAATTCGCGTTTCCAATGCTGCTTTCAGCGCCTTTTCTCATCCAATCATCAAGGACGCACACTGTGGGCAACGCGATTACATCGGCAGTGGCCACCACCATCTTAGAGAAGGGCATTCGTGTGATTGGCTTGCTTTGTGTGGCGTCACAGTGGCTATAAAAGCCCTGACCGCCGACCCCCATTTTACTTCTGCCGATCTTAGCATTGGGAGAGGTTGCTGCTGTGCAGACTCTCAATAGGGAGAGCATTAGGCAACAAAGAAAAAAAAACTGCTTCTTCTGATAGCGATTTCAACTGTAGAGTTAGTGTGCAGTGACAGGGGAGGATTTTTGTGTGTGCGGCAGCGCTGGTGGTTATTAGGCTGCCTTATAAGGCTACCTGATAGCTGCATTGCTGTGTGCACACTGCTGTGCAGACTGCTTTTTTAAAAGCAAAAAAACTTTTATTCTGATTTTCTTTTTCTGCACAGTTACAGAGCGTTCATTTTTTCACACACCATATAGAGGTGTACGCTCCTCACACACTACCGTGTACCGGCTGGTATCATGGACATATGCATGCTATCTGTGCGTGACTCCATAAAAAAATAGATGTAGATTTCAACTTTTCCATACATACACCGTACAGAGCTGTCCACTTCTCAAACAGTATCATATATCTGCTGTTTGTATGGCGGTCAAATCTATACAGAGACAGCGTGTGTGTGTGAGTCTCTGTAAATACATATACGGATATTTCAATTTTTCCATACACCGTATAGAGCTGTCCGCTTCTCAAACAGTATCGTATATCTGCTGTTTGATTATGGTCAAATCTATACAGAGACAGCGTGTGTGTGTGATTCCATAAAAAAATAGACGGAGATTTAAAATTTTCCATACATACACCGTATAGAGCTGTACGCTCCTCACACACTACCGTGTACCGGCTGGTATCACGGACAAATACATGCTATCTGTGTTTGACTCCGTAAAAAAACAGACGGAGATATAAATTTTCCATACATACACCGTATAGAGCTTTCCACTTGTCAAACAGTATTGTATATCTGCTGTTTGATAATGGTCCAATCTATACAGAGACAGCACGTGTGTGTGTGAGTGCGTAAATACATAGACGGACATTTCCATTTTTCCATACACCGTATAGAGCTGTCCGCTTCTCTAACAGTATCGTTTATCTGTTATTGACTCCGTCAAAAAATAGACAGAGATTTGAAATTTACCATACATACATCGTATAGAGCTGTCCGCTTCTCAAACAGTATCGTATATCTGGCGTTTGTCTTACGGTCAAATCTATACAGAGACAGCGTGTGTGTGTGACTTTGTAAAAAAAAAAAGACGGAGATTTAAAAATTTCCATACATACCGTGTACCGGCTGGTATCATGGACAAATACATGCTATCTGGGTGTGACTCCGTTAAAAAATAGACGGAGATTTTCATTTTTCCATACATACACCGTATAGAGCTGTCCGCTTCTGATACAGTACCGTATATCTTCTGGTTGGATTAAGGTGAAATACATACTGGGAGAGCGTCTGTGACTAAGGAAATATATATAGAGATTTAAATTTTTACCTACACCTTATACAGCTGTACTCTCCTCATACAGTACCATATATCTGCTAGTATTTTTGTTACATTTTCACAAACATGAGGAAGTATGGTGGAAGAGGCCACGAACGTGGGCGGGGGGGCAACTGGTACTGATGGTGGTGGTGGTGCATCTGCTGATTATGCCAAAAGCACAATAGCAGCTAAGGCAGGAGGTGTTGAGCCTGCATCATCATCTGGCACAAGAAGCCCTGTAAGGTTCCCTTTTCTGGGAGTAGGAAAACCGCTTTTAAATTCTGAGCATCAGGATCAAGTTTTGGCTTACATTGCTGAAACAGCCACCAGCTCTATTGCCTCCTCTTCTGAACTTTCAAAACCTGCAAGCACTGAGTCGTCAGTGCAGGGTTCTGGTCAGGAAAAACACCTTTCCTTATGTCCTTCACCCCCACCAAATGTGAAGTATGCGGCAGCCCACACTTCAGATTACTCCATGGAGCACTTTTCACATACCATGCCTGGGTTATCCAGTCAAATCCTGAATTTCCCAGTCCAAGATGAATCTGACATGGAGTGCACTGATGCACAGCCACTGCTAGATGATTCTGCTGGTACATTGACCCACAGCACTACATTGCCCTCGCAGTCTACTGAGCCAGAATCTGACCCTGATGAAACTCAGGTGCCCCTTCCCGCATACTATACCACCTTACAAGGTGGCACAGAGGAAGGTGCAGATGAAATTGAAGAGGAGGTAATGGATGACCACGTTGTTGACCTGGATTGGCATCCATTGGGGGAAGAGGGTGCCGCTGGCAATAGCTCAGATGAGGAGAAGGATCCGTAGCAGTCATCGACATCTCAGCAGCAGTTATGTGGCAGGCCTGTAGCTGTCCAAAAATGTGGAACAAAAACCAAAAGAGGTGCAGGACAGCTTGGCCACACGGTCAAATTAGCACAGCGTGCAAGCCCTGAAAATTTATACCATAGTAGGAAGAATGCAGTGTGGCACTTCTTTGTCCAAAATCCTACTGGTGAGGCAAAGGTTATCTGTAAGAAGTGCGGAAGGACCTTTAGCCGAGGGAAAATTCTCAGAAATTTGAATACCAGTTGCATGCTTAGGCATTTAACCACCATGCACTTGCAAGCGTGGACGGACTAAAAAACCTCAGGTACCACATGTGCACCTGCTCCGACTTAAGGTAGCCAGCAATGCTACATCACTTCCCCCACTGTAAGACCACCGCCACCGGTAAGCACACAACCAGCAATAAATGTTGAGGTGTCGTCGCAAGACCAAAGCAGTTAAGGAATCACAATCGTTTTGCAACGAAACACTGAATCTAGGCCATCACCACCAACACCATCACCAACCCCCTCTCAGTCCGTCCGGTCCACTGCTAGTTCCCCCATATGCAGCTCTCAAGTCCAACTCACCCTAACAGACACTCTGAGTAGGACAAGAAAGTACTCATCCTCTCATCCTCGTACACTGGCTTTTAACGCCTACATTGCCAAACTGATCTCATTAGAGATGATACCCTTCCGTTTGGTTGAAAGCGAAGCTTTCTGAGAGCTTATGGTCATATGCTGTCCAACACTATGACCTACCCAGTCGGCACTTCTTTTCTCGAAAAGCCATCCCTGCCCTCCACCTGCATCTGAAAGACCGCATTCTCCATGCACTCAAACAATCAGTGAGTGGAAAGGTGCACCTCACAACAGATGCATGGTCCAGTAGGCATGGCCAGGGCCATTATGTGTCCATCACTGCGCACTGGGTTAATGTGGTGGATGCAGGCTCCACAGGGGACAGCGGCGGTGGAACAGTGATGCCTAGCCCACAGTTTAGGAAACAGTTGGCTGTAGGCGTTTGACCCTCCTCCTCCAGAAGTGAAAGCTCGTCGACAGAGCGCAGTCGCACGAGCACTCCATCCGCAGCTGCCAGTATTGCACATGAGGTGTACCACTATTGAACAGCTAGTGGTAAGCGGCAGCAAGCTGTTTTAAAGATGATTTCTTTGGGTGACAGCAGACACACCGCGGAGGTGCTGGCCAACTACTTGCAGTGACAAACTGAGTCATGGCTGGGTAGTCTACATCTTGGGCCAGGCAAGGTAGTCAGTGATAATGGCCGGAATTTTGTGGCAGCCATAGCCCCTGCAAAGCTCACACACATACCTTGTCTGGCTCACACCTTGAACCTGGTGGTGCAGTGCTTCCTAAATTATTATTCGGAGTTAACAGCCCTGCTCCAAAAGGTGCGAAGACTGTGCTTGCACATCCGTCGCTCACCCGTACACTCCAGTCGTATACAGAAGCTGCAATGATTGCACCACCTCCCCAAGCACCGCCTAATCATCGATGTTGCAGCAAAGTGGAACTCCACCCTGCACATGGTTGAGAGGCTGTGCAAACAGAGGCAGGCTGTAATGCATTTGTGGGAGGATACACGGGCAGGCAGTTTGAGGGCAGACATGGAGTTGTTGGGTGTGCAGTGGTCAAAGCTGAAAGACCTCTGTAAAGTCCTTCAGTGTTTTGAGGAATGCACATGGCTGGTAAGTGCAGAAGACGCCATCATAAGCATGAGCATCCCACTTATGCGCCTGCTCATGCAAAGTTTGACGCACATTAATGATCAGGCGTCTGCAACGGAGGAGGAACAGGAGGAGGAGGAGGGAAGCCTTGATGACAGTCAGCCATTGTCTGGTCAGGGAGCTGTCCTGGACGAGGTGGAGGAAGAAGAGGAAGAGAAGGAGGAAGATGGGGGGGATGATTATTTTGGGGAGGAGGATGCTTCTCTGGGGGCAAGAGAAAATGTTGACGTGGCAAGGTCAGGTACAGGGTTTGTGCGTGACAGGAGGGATGTGGATTTGCCAGAAAGTGCTTCTCCACCCACAACTGCCAGTGCATCATTGACACTTGGAACATTGGCCCACATGTGTGATTATGCCTTGCGAATCCTAAAAATGGACCTCGCATTGCCAAATTGATGAAGGATGATGACTACTGGTTGGCCAGCATCCTCGATCCACGCTATAAAGGCAAATTGCACAACATCATGCCACAGGAGAACCTAGCGATAATATTGGCTAACAAACAAGCAACTCCGGTGAACCGTTTGTTTGAGGCATTCCCAACACACAGAAGCGGTACTGGTTCTCTGACGAGCCGAAGTGGGCAAAATGGAAGAGGTGTTCGTGGTGCACACAGCTGAAGTGGCGTTGGAGACAGGGGTTTCATGACCATGTTGTGGACTGATTTCTCAAGTACCGCTCACACGACTGGTAATACGGCATCGATTACAAGTGACAGGAGACAGCAGTTGTCAACTATGGTTACAAACTACTTCTCCTCCCATATCGATGTTCTCCCTCACAGGTCATTCCCCTTTGACTATTGGGCCTGTAAACTGGACACCTTGCCTGAATTGACACAATATGCCTTACAGGAGCTTGCCCTGCTGCTAGTGTGCCATCTGAAAGAGTCTTCAGTGCTGCTGGATCAATCCTGACAAAAAAAGGACCCATCTGTCGACCCAAAATGTTGATGATCTAACCTTCATTAAAATGAACCATGCATGGGTTTCAAAGGATTTTATCCGACCTTCCCCTGATGACACATAGGTTGCCAGAAATTTGGCTCGCTTTTGTCCTCCTCTTCCTCAGATTTGTCAAACTCCTCCATTTGCAGCTGCTGAATGTACATCCTACACATCAACTTGTGCCATTTTTTAAACTTCCCAAACTGGGTTGCCCCCGCCCAAGGACTGGGGTCACCACCTGGTGCACCTGGGCAAGTGCCATTGCTCTGAACAGGTGGGTGGGCCCACTCTTGGCCAACGGCACTGGCACAGGGCCCCTCATGGTACAATACAGTGTCTCTGACGGTGAGGGGGCCCACTCGCCATCAGACACACCGGCGTACTATGAGGGGCCCTGTGGCAGTACCGTCGCCCACGAGTGGGCCCCCCTGCTTGCTCATGGACACAGCACTTGCAAGTTGCAATACTTACCTCTCCCTGCTCCACCGCTGTGTAGTCTGGGCACTTAAATCCTTCACAGGGACTGCCACTACAAATTTGGTGAACTGATCAGTGATGTTTAAGATGTAGCTATGGCCTGTCCTGCTGGCCTCTACCTTCAGATGATCAATGGCTACCATTTGTAATGGACATCAACTCACAATCTGATGTAGTGGTGCTTTACGATCAGCTTTCACCGTTTTCCCAGTCACAGACGTCTGAGATTCCTGCCAACATTTTTCAATGTCTCCTATCATGCCAATCCAATAGAATCGTCTACGGCCTGTGACTTCTGTCTTTTGCACTCCAAAGTCACCAGACACATCATGATAGGCAGTGAGGACCATGTCTACATCTCTCCCTGTGATCACAATTTGATGGAGATGAGTAACGGTGATGGGATCCACGCTACTGCGATACAGCAATCCTTTTTTCACAAATAACTGTTTTCGCTGTCTCCACAGACAAAGTAATTGAGGGTCAGCATCACCTCTGTGAAATCTACTGGGTGGTTTTCCCGTGATCAGTAATTCCCAAATTTCTGCAAACACTCGACTTTCCGTCTGTACTTGTATCCATCTAGTTTCCAGTAGTGGAGAGTCTGGACTGGCTTACTGAGGCTGAAATATATATGAAGATTTAAAAGTACCCCAACAATGTATGCTGGTGTACGCTTCGAATACATTTCCCTTTTTCTACTTTTCATATTCTGGTGTAATCCATACTGAGCCTGTGAGTGTATGTGTCTGACTCCGGAAATATAGACGGAAATTTACAATTACCCCTAGACTGGATACATCAGGTATGTGCTGATACAGTACCTTTGTTCTAATTTTTTTTTTACGGTATAATCCATACTAAGTGAGCGTGTGTGATTTTCTCCTTCTATATATACAGAGATAAAAATTTTACCCTACACTATGTACAGCTTCTATCTTGTTAAACAGTACCTTTGTTCGACATTTAGTATTATGGTCAAATACATACTGAGTGAGCGTCTGAGGGTGACAACGGGAATATCTATACGGAGATTTACATTGTACCCTATAATATACATACTTGCTATCTTGTTATCCAGTACCTTTTTTTCAACATTTTGTATTATGATCAAATCCAGACTGAGTGAGCGTCTGAGGGTGACTCCGGAAATATATACCGAGATTTCAAATTTGCCCAACACTGTATACAGCTCTACGCTTCTGATACAGTACCCTTTTTAGCTATTTTGGTTCTGGTGTAATCCATAATGAGCCTGTGAACGTCTGTCTGTTACTCCGGAAATATAGTTTGATATTTAAGATTACACCCACACTGTATACAGCTGTACGCTTGTGATACATTACCCATTTACTGCTTTTTATATTCTTGTCTAATCCCTACTGGGCCTGAGAGCATTTGTGTCTGCCTCCTGAAATATATACGGAGATTCAGAATGTTTATACTATACTATATATACCTTGTATCTGGTGATACTGTACGCTTTTTCAACTTTTTATATTATTGTGTAATCCATACTGAGCCTGTGTGTGTCTGTGTATGACTCATGAAATATATACGGAGATTTACAATTATCCCTAGACTGTATAGAGTTGTACGCTTCTGATACAGTACCATATATCTGCTGGTATTTTGGGTACATTTTCACAAAAATTAGTAAGTATGGTGGAAGAAGCCACGGACGTGGGGGGCCAGCTGGTACTGATGGTGGTGGTGCATCTGCTGGTAGGGCCAAAAGCACAATAGCAGCTAAGGCAGGAGGTGTTGAGCCTGCGTCATGGTCTGGCTCCGGAAGGCCTGTAAGGCTCCCTTTTCTGGGAGTAGGTAAACTGCTTTTAGAGCCAGAGCATCAGTAACTGGTTTTGCCTTACATTGCAGAAACAGCCTCCAGCTCAATCGCAACCCCTTTTCTTGGGTCCTTCACCCACACCAAAAGTGAAGGATGCGGCAGCCCACACTTCAGATTACTCCATGGAGCTCTTTTCACATACCATGCATGGGTTCATTCTAAATGGGGCAGATTACATATGGAGCATTATTTGGGCCCATCATACACTGGAGCATCATCCATGAGGCCCATCATATACTGGAGCATTCCAAATGGGGGTAATCAGACACTGGAGCAGCATTTACAGGGCCGATTATACACTGGAGCATTAGAAATGGGTCTCATTATATATGGAGCATTATTTGGGCCCATAACACACTGGAGCATCATCCATGGGGCCCATCATATACTGGAGCATTCTAAATGGGGCGGATCAGACACTGGAGCAGCATCTATGGGGCGGGGCCCATTATTCACTGGCGCATTAGAAATGGGGCCCATTATATATGGAGCATTATTTGGGCCCATAACACAATTTAGCATCATCCATGTGGCCCATCATATACTGGAGCATTCTAAATGGGGCAGATTATACACTCACTGGCCACTTTATTAGGTACACCTGTCCAACTGTGTGTTAAGACTTAATTTCTAATCAGCCAATCACATGGCGGCAACTCAGTGCATTTAGGCATGTAGACATGGTCAAGACAATCTCCTGCAGTTCAAACCGAGCATCAGTATGGGGAAGAAAGGTGATTTGAGTGCCTTTGAACGTGGCATGATTGTTGGTGCCAGAAGGGCTGGTCTGAGAATTTCAGAAACTGCTGATCTACTGGGATTTTCACGCACAACCATCTCTAGGGTTTACAGAGAATGGTCCGAAAAAGAAAAAAAATCCAGTGAGCGGCAGTTCTGTGGCCGGAAATGCCTTGTTGATGCCAGAGGTCAGAGGAGAATGGGCAGACTGGTTCGAGCTGATAGAAAGGCAACAGTGACTCAAATTGCCACCCGTTACAACCAAGGTAGGCAGAAGAGCATCTCTGAACGCACAGTGCGTCGAACTTTGAGGCAGATGGGCTACAGCAGCAGAAGACCACACTGGGTACCACTCCTCTCAGCTAAGAACAGGAAACTGAGGCTACAATTTGCACAAGCTCATCGAAATTGGACAGTAGAAGATTGGAAAAACGTTGCCTGGTCTGATGAGTCTCGATTTCTGCTGCGACATTCGGATGGTAGGGTCAGAATTTGGCGTAAACAACATGAAAGCATGGATCCATCCTGCCTTGTATCAACGGTTCAGGCTGGTGGTGGTGGTGTCATGGTGTGGGGAATTTTTTCTGGGCACTCTTTGGGCCCCTTGGTACCAATTGAGCATCGTTGCAACGCCACAGCCTACCTGAGTATTGTTGCTGACCATGTCCATCCCTTTATGACCACAATGTACCCAACATCTGATGGCTACTTTCAGCAGGATAATGCGCCATGTCATAAAGCTCGAATCATCTCAGATTGGTTTCTTGAACATGACAATGAGTTTACTGTACTCAAATGGCCTCCTCAGTCACCAGATCTCAATCCAATAGAGCATCTTTGGGATGTGGTGGAACGGGAGATTCGCATCAGGGATGTGCAGCCGACAAATCTGCGCCAACTGTGTGATGCCATCATGTCAATATGGTCCAAAATCTCTGAGGAATGCTTCCAGCACCTTGTTGAATCTCTGCCACGAAGAATTGAGGCAGTTCTGAAGGCAAAAGGGGGTCCAACCCCTTACTAGCATGGTGTACCTAATAAAGTGGCCAGTGAGTGTATATGGAGCATTATTTGGGCCCATCATACACTGGAGCATCATCCATGAGGCCCATCATATACTGGAGCATTCCAAATGGGGGACATCAGACACTGGAGCAGCATTTACGGGGCCCATTATACACTGGAGCATTAGAAATGGGGCTCATTTTATATGGAGCATTATTTGGGCCCATAAAACACTGGAGCATCATCCATGGGGCCCATCATATACTGGAGCATTCTAAATGGGGCAGATCAGACACTGGAGCAGCATCTATGGGGCCCATTATACACTGGAGTATCATCCATGAGGCCCATCATATACTGGAGCATTCCAAAAGAGGGACATCAGACACTGGAGCAGCATTTACGGGGCCCATTATACACTGGAGCATTAGAAATGGGGCTCATTATATATGGAGCATTATTTGGGCCCATAAAACACTGGAGCATCATCCATGAAGACCATCATATACTGTAGCATTATGTGGAGCTCATCATATACTGTATGGAACATTATATGGGACCAATTATTCTGTATGGAGAAATATATGGGGCTCATTATTCTGTATGGCGCACCATGTGGTGGCCATAATACTGTATGGAGTAATATACTGTCCGTTTTTTGAGCTATTGTAGAATTTAAAATAGATACATCAGTCATGTCATGTAAGAAGTGAAGTATTTTTCATTGTACTATACCTATATTTCTGTGCCGTATCGGACCATCCTGAATTGTGGCATGTGTTAAAGGGGCGCACTGACTCTCTTTGGCCCAGGGCACACGAAAACCTGGAGCCAGCCCTACCCCCCCACAACTTTAGCCAAATAACCCCAAGTTTTCAATGCGTAACTATTATTATAAAGTAAATTAAGGTTGACAAGCTTAAGTAATAAGAATTGATGTTGTTGGCATTGAAGTGGGCACTGTAGGTGTGTTTACTGTCTTTGCTTCCCCTTTGACTTGCATTGGGTTTCGTGTTTCAGTTGGACCCCCGACTTTTCCCTATAGTCAGCCGATTTCGTTCGACTCGACTTTTGAGAAAGTCAGGTTTCATGAAACCCAACTCAACCCTAAAAAAGGTAAAGTCGCTCATCTTTACTTATGACCCATAACACACTGGAGCATCATCCATGGGGCCTAGTATATCTCTCCAATATAAAAATAGTGAAATCCTATTATATTATATTTTTATTTATATCCCTGTCTCTGAGCTGTTGCTAGGGACAAACATATCTCATTGAACACATTCTGGCTTCATATCTATGAACTCGTGTTCGCCCCTCCCATTTGTTATTTTCTTTCATAGATGGATTCACATTTTTTATTTATTTGTTTGATTTCAGTATGATTTATCATTATTATTATCATTATTTTTATGCATTTATATAGCGCCATTTATTCCATGGCGCTTTACATGTGAATAGGGGAAATATAGACAAGTATAATAAACATGTGTAAGACAAGGGACACACAAGTTCATAAGGAGAGGGGACCCTGCCCGTGAGGGCTCACAGTCTACAGGGATGGGTGAGGAAACAGTAGGAGAGGGTAGAGCAGGTCGTGCGGTGGTTCAGTAGACCAAGGATCATTGCAGGCTGTAGGCTTGTCGGAACAGGTGGGTCTTCAGGTTCTTCTTGAAGGTTTCGTTGATGGTGAGTCTGATGTATTGCGGCAGAGAGTTCCAGAGTATGGGGGAAGCATGGGAGAAGTCTTGTATGCGGTTGTGGGAGGAAGAGATAAGGGGAGAGTAGAGAAGGAGATCTTGAGATGATCGAAGGTTGTGTGCAGGTAGGTACCTGGAGACCATGTCACAGATGTATGGAGGAGACAGGTTGTGGATGGCTTTGTATGTCATGGTTAGGATTTTGAATCGGAGCCTCTGGGCAATAGGAAGCCAGTGAAGGGCCTGTCATAGGGGGGAGGCTGGGGAATAGTGGGGAGATAGGTGGATTAGTTGGGCAGCAGAGTGTAGGATGGACTGGAGTGGTGCCAGAGTGCTAGAGGGGAGGCCAGAGAGTAGGAGGTTGCAGTAGTCGAGCAGGAGATGATAAGAGCATGCACTAGTGTTTTTGTGGTTTCGTGGTTGAGGAATAAGCGGATCTGGGAAATATTTTTGAGTTTGAGGTAGCAGGAGGAGGCGAGGGCTTGGATATGTGGTTTGAAAGAGAGCTCAGAGTCAAGGATCACCCCGAGGCACTGGGGTGCAGGACTGGGGATAGAGAGCAGCCATTGACATTGATGGATAGGTCAGGTGGAGGGGTGGAGTGAGATGGGGAAAGATGATGAATTCTGTTTTGTCCATGTTCAGTTTGAGAAAGCGAACAGAGAAGAAGGCTGAGATAGCAAATAGACATTGTGGGATTTCAGTCAGTAAGGAGGCGAGGTTGGGTCCAGATAGGTAGATCTGCGTGTCATCAGCATAGAGGTGATACTGCAAACCGTGGGATTCTATGAGCTGTCCCAAGCCGAAGGTGTAGATGGAAAATAGTAGGGGTCCTAGGACAGAGACTTGAGGAACACCCACAGACAGGGGGGAGATGAGGAGGTGGTGTGTGAGAGGGAGACACTAAATGTTCGGTCTGTTAGGTATGATGAGATCTAGGATAGGGCCAAGTCTGTGATGCCAAGAGATGAGAGAGTCTGTAGCAGGAGGGAATGGCAGAGGAAAGGTCCAGGAGAAGGAGGACAGAGTGGTGTCGCTTGCTCTTGGCGGTTAGTAAGTCGTTAGTGACCTTAGTTAGGGCAGTTTCAGTTGAGTGATGCGATCGGAAGCCAGATTGAAGCCGGTCAAAGAGGGAACAGGAGGAGAGGTGGGAGGACAGTTCAAGATATACATGCTGTTCCAGTAGTTTTGAGGCGTAAGGGAGAAGAGATATCGGGCGATAGTTAGACACAGAGGATGGGTCAAGAGAGGGCTTTTTGAGGATGGGTGTGATGGGTGTGATTATGTCTTCTCATTCTCCACCACTAGATGACCAGGGTTAACATGTTCTGTGCTGCTACAGCCAGTCCAATTTTTGGCAATGGTGTCTATGATGCCCATAAAATATTTTTAACAATTTTACTCCCCAATGGGGATATGTTTGTCAGCCCTTGCACGTAGTGTATGGGCATTCGAAGTCTAGAAGACTCGCTCCTTTAAATTGGGCATAGGTTTTAATCAGGCCTTCCTCCATGTCTCGTCATCCGCCGCCCCTAGATCACCAGCGTTAACGTGTTCCATGCTGCTACAGCCATTATCAAAATCCTAACAAGGGTGGGTGTTTTTGCTGGGCGTTAAATGCTTGTTATGGAAAAGGTTGAGGTGAAATGAATAATGTGAAGTAGATTTTCCTGTGCCCTATGTGGGTTCAAAGGCTTATTGGGATGCATATGACTTGGTAGCAGGGCAGGCCTTGCATTCAATGCAATATTTTTATGGAAGCCTTCCTGAACATCTCGTGAAAGGGGTATTAGGGTGCATCATAATTCTTGGAAGCCCATCCACTCACTGCATAGGCTATAACAGTTTAGGAGACCTACAGTTTAATAATGGCCCTTTAAGCAGATTAATGCTGCCTGATGCCCCTGTAAAAATAGACTCTGCGACTTTAAGAGTCCCTCCTTCATAAATGAAACAAGATATGTCTGCTTATGTGTCACACACCACATGGCCATCTAGGGTTGGTAAATGTTACAATGACATTTCCCAGTGAATACATTTGTTTTGGTTGAAAGCAATGTTAAATTTGAAAAACACTTAAAAAAAGCTGTGTCTGAACATAGCCCAAGTGGTGGAGGAGCATTTTGGTCTGGGGTTATTTATTTTGCCTTATATACAAGTCATTAACCTGGAAAGAATGTACCTTAACATATTTCCCAGCAAAATCCGTTTTGGTTTCGTTTTGGTATGTTTTTTTGTGCACCGGTAAAAATGGCATGAAACTCTGAAAAAATTGTTTAAAGCTGTGCACTAGGTGTCAGGAATACATCTGGGGCAATCCCCACGATGTTCCTGTGTCAGTTGAGCAGTGTTTCCATCATTTTCAGAGGTTTTTAGACCTTAAAAGGACCCCTGGGGGGATTGCGGTAAAAATGCTCGGGTCTCCCACAGACTTACATTGGGCTCGTTGTTCTGTCCGAGTACCCGAGTGTTCCAATTTGCTCGACCCGAACAACGAGCACCCGAGCATTTTAGTGCTCGGGTGCTTGACCTGAGCAACGAGCCCATTGTAAGTCCATGGGAAAACCGAGCATTTTTGCCACGATCCCCCTAGGGGTCCTTTTAGGGTCTAAAACGTCTGAAATCGATGGGAACAGTGCTCAAATGACATGGGAACATCATGGGGAATACCCCTGGAAGCATTTCTGACTCCCAGGTCACAGCTGTGAACAATATTGTCAGAGTACTACCCCACTTTTACAGGCGCACACAAAAACATACAAAAAAAAACTAAAATGGATTTTCCTGGGAAATACGTTAAGGAAAATCCTTTCCAGGGTAATGAATTGTATGTAAAACAAAATAAATAACCAAAAGCAAAAATGTTCCTCCACCACTTGGGCTATGTTCACACGTAGCGTTTTTGATGCATTTTTCAACTTTACCATAGCTTTCAACCAAGACAAATGCAGTCACTGGGAAATGTAATTTTAACATTTTACAACCTTATTTGGCCATGTGGTGTGTGACTCATCTCCCGAGATTTCAGTGCCGAGATGTCCGTCTGCGCATGCGCGGCGGCCATTTTCCAGGAAGAAAGCAGGCATGGAGCGACAGAGACCCCCCCACGCTGAACGGGACAGAGCGCGGCGGCGGCGGTGGGGCGGAAGAAACCACCGGGGGACAGGAGCGCGGCGGAAGAAACCACCGGGGGACAGGAGCGCGGCGGTGGCGGACAGCGCAGCGGCAGCATCAGGGCACAGAGTGCCACGGCAAGTACCCTCAGAATGGGACAGAGCGCGGCGATGGCGGCAAACACCGGGGGATAGGAGCGTGGCGGTGAGAACCGGGGGACAGAGCGTGGTGGTGGCGGTAAGAACCGGGGGAGAGCGCGGCGGTGGTGGCAAGCAGGCACCGGGGGACAGCGTGGCGGTGGTGGCAAGCACTGGGGGACAGAGTGCGGCGGTGGTGGCAAGCAGGCACCGGGGGACAGAGCGTGGCGGTGGTGGCAAGCATCAGGGGACAGAGGGCGGCGGCAGTAACAGACACCGGCAGCGGCACGCTGCACATCAAAACACCCCCTCATCCCAGCAGCAATGTTCCACTCCGGCCTCCTCCATCACCACCCCTGGTAAGCAATAAGACGCATGGATTATAAGATGCACCACCATTTTATTAAAAATAAAGTTTTTTTCCTATTTTTCTCCTCAAAATTTGGGGTGCGTCTTATAATCCGGAGCGTCTTATAAAGCGAAAAATACGGTAGTTTAAATGCTCTTTTTTTCTCAAAGGTGCCCCTGTGTGAAAAAAAAATTAGCATTCTCAAATGTCTTTTATTTTTTGGATGAGACTCACCAAAATTACTCAAGGGTTATGCAAAAAAAAGCAAATGCTACTCTGATGCCAACCATCCAATTATGGCATTTATTTTAATAGATCTATTGCAAAGATTACTTAGGACACTGATCTGATCCTTTTAATTTTTTTAATTGTACATGTAAAAACCAGATATACTGTAATATGGATGTCAAAAACACTCCGATCGATGAGATACATACATGAATAACAGATATTTGTAGTGCCAAATAGATGAAAAATCATCCTTTTGGTCCTACCTTTACAAAATGTTTTAAACACAAGTCTGAACCCAGCCTAAGGCCTTATTCACACGTCAGTGTTTAAACACACATGTGAAAAATTGGCACCAGTGCGAATCATTGTTGTGTTTCAGTGTTATCAGTGATTTGCAAGAATGGATAAAAATATAAAAATATTACAAAGATACTTCTTTACTTTGCAATATTAAACACCGACAGGTATCCGCGTTCCCGATGCAGCTTCTTTGGTAAGCGCTACAGCTTGCTGAATAAGGAGGGAGACGACGATGTTCACTCATCTCTAGTGCTGATGCATCATTTTTTTCATTGAGAATCTGTCAGTGAAAAAAAATCACAATATGCTGCAGTTTTCACTTTAAAGTCAAATGCCACTCATCTATTCAAGTCTATGGGTTCATGGAAATCATGAGACCTCACTCGGATTACACTCTAGTGGAGTGCAATTTCCACAGACTCACAGAATAGAGAAGATTTAAAAATGTTCTTCTCCTCACAATGTTGTCCAGTTCTCTCATCTGAGAGAATCGGATCACAGTATGCTGATCAGAGTTTCATTACAGCATCATTTGCATAATCGTCCCAATTCTCTCTGATGAGAAAGGTCAAAACGAATATTACCGTAAGTAACAATCATATTGCTAGACTTTTGGTAGGCAGTGATCACACATAAAGCAGAGGCAGAAGGTCTGTTTGCTTTCACTCTTTCTAGTGATGCATTTGTTGAAATTAATGTATTTCCTTCAAGAGAAGATTGAAGCCTACACCAAGGATTTAGATGCTCGTTTCGGTGGTTTTTGAAGCATCATTGAACATATTACAGCTAAAATGACAGGCTAAAAGAGTAATACCTCCCTGCGCTATCTTCAAATCTTTTTTAACACTCGCTAGTAATTATCAAGCTTTTATTGAGTGAGATAATGATTGCAGTGACTGACATTGTCTTTAGTACACATGCAGTTTAACCTACTCATGCTGCAATCTCCATAAATGTTTTCTTCACATTACAGCTCTGTTTTGCTTTTATTGCTAGACAATAAAGTTAATTCATTCATTTAAAACTTTTATTTAAATTTGTGTTGACAAAAAACCTATTTTAAATGCACTGAGTAAATTAGTGTATATACTTGCATATATTAACGTGTTCCCTGTTCTTCCTTAAATGATCTTGCAAAATTATTGCACGTTTATTAGTATGTAGATTTATATCCATAAACGACAGATTAAAGTTTGGTGATGATGTCACTGTCTCTCAAATTAATTAAGCATACCAGAGTTAACTGTAAACATTACAGTAATCGTTGCAACAAATGTAATTACACACTCATGGTAATTAAAACACCACCTCAGCATTTTTTTTACTGCAGCACTGGAGTGGTGCTACTAACATAAGTTCTGTGCATTAAAGGGGGCTTTACACATAGCGATATTGCTAAAGCGTCACCGATTTTGTGATGCAGCAGTGATATTGCTAGCGATATCGCTATGTGTGATACTTACCTCCGACCGGCTCCCCCGCTGTCTGTCGCTGATCGCGCGAGATCGTGCAGCTCCATTTTTCATTGGGCGCTTCCTGCTGGGCTTCCTGCTGGCGCCGACGAGCGATGCATGGACGCGGACGGAGGACATCAGGATTGCCGCGTCTGAAAGGTAAGTAACGACCGCTGCTGCGTCGATACATCGCTGGTGAGTCTGCCTGTTTGGCAGCTCACTAGCGACCATTTAGCGATGCACCAGCGATCCTGACTGGGTCATATCGTGGTCGGGATCGCTGGTGCATCGGTTACTTTTAGTCCCATACTTTTATTAGCATTGCTCCAGGAGTTTGTGACCTGCCAGATCTCCAGTGTTTGCTGAAGTGAGCCAGATGTCCTTTTTCAAAGCAAGTCTATGAGAGCCTCTTCTGGCTTTCATAAACTTGCATTAGAGCTGGTAACTGTTATTTCTGACTTCTGGTCAGTCAGCAGTTGCAGTCACAAGATGGCGCCCATGGAATTTGAGGGATGCTGGGGAGAGCTGAAGACGTCAAGTGGTAAGTATAATAAAAAAATGCTGGAGCCATGCTTTAAGCATTAGAGAAATCTGATGTGTATTTCTAAGAAGAAGCATAGGTACCTCTGAAGAGTCCCTGCATTTTATGGCATTAGTGAGGAAAGACTTGCATCTACTGGCTGGTCAAAATCAGGAGAAACCAATTGGCACTAGAAGAATTGCAGAGGGAGCCAGTTATTGTGAAGGACCTGGTCAGGTGCCTTGAATGGGTATAAAAGCCCTGCATGCCAAATCGCAGGAGGATTTGGCACCAAGGAGTGGAGTGGTGCATACGCGGACCAGAGATGACGCTGGAGCCAGTGTGACAGGCCACAGCAGAAAGAGTGCAACAGCAGGGTGCTGATCACAGCCAGACAAGATCCACAGACCCAACTACACCAGTCAATTTGAAGCAGTCAGTTTCCTATGTACTTCGGTTTTTAAATTACCCTCAATGATAGTGATTTTAACATCCAGAAAAATTAAATCAAAACCCCTAAAGTTTGAAGTAAGTCTCATATTTATTGTGTTTGTTGTGTTCAAATAGTTTACAAACTTTGGGAACTGATCCCCAGTTCCTGCCCACACACTGAAGACATTGTCAACATATAATCTGATGTGTTGTGAATTCCCTGGTTCAGACTTCTGAGCCGAAGCTCCCCTGCTCCCTCCAGTGGTTACTGGAGGTAGTGGAGCTGGCCAGATTGACAGAGATCTGCCACCTGATGATGATGACGATTGGAGATCTGGGGTAACAGATTGGAGTATTTAAGTCTGCAGACTTCCTGCAAACCCTGCTGGTGATTGCTTTCCTGTGCATTCAGAGGTCTGATGTCTCCTGCCCTGTTCCTGCATTATTCAGCTAAGTGGTTCATTTGTTAATAGTCCAGTCAAAATACGGTTTGACCCGGAACAAATTCCGAGAAAGCGTTTTATGATTTTTTTTATTACTATTATATGTGGGGATCAACATATTAAAAGTTTTCCAAAAATTGATCACCACAAAGGTCCTAACTATGTCGTCATAAGACAATGACAGCCATCGCACTAAAAATAACAAATTTTTCCCTATTTCAAAGCTGTAGCTTTAGGTTACAGAAGAGTTTGCATTTTGTATACTATATATTTTCATATAACAATTTTTATACAAAGTTTTATACTAATTACATGGACAGGCGAGGTCATGACGTCATCAATGGCGTCATGACATATATGTACATTTCTACAAATTATAGAATTAATACACAGTGCATTTTATGACCTATTTCATCACTGAATAAGCGTGTCAAGTCAATAGTCACTATTTTCATCATCAGACACTGCTTCCTCACTCATATTGTCACAATGCCCTTCTTGACATGGTCCGCATAGCCATGAACAGGTAAGTCCGTGTCTTTTGCAAGTGCACCGAAGTGTACTACAACCACGAGAAAAACTGCAGTGAATTATTTTCAGAAGTGTTTCTGGCGCAGGTGAAGTATCCATCATCACTGGAACTAGGCTGTTGTTCTGCAATTTCCATCCCCATTCAGTAGTGTCCATGACCTCACCATTGTCCATCCAAAGCATCACTTGGAGGTAACTCCGAAGGGCATGATACTTCGTTGCAGAGGAGGTCGGTGGCTGTCGTTCAGGTGTAACAAAGATTTTGGCTGAACCAACTTTTTTGCAGAGAGTAGAATACCTCATTGCAGACAGATTGTCTCCAGGTTTGTCACCGAACAATGTCACCATCGCTTTACACCCAGCGTCTTCAATCTCAGCTCTGTTTTTGTTAGGTGTGGAAAAGATTTTAGCACAGCTATTTAAGACCAAGTCTCCCTTCAAAACCTTGTGTAGACTGAGTTTTTTTCCGATTCCAAAAACCGCGGAAGTGGTATCGCAACCCGTGAATGCATGAAGGAACAGAAGACTGCTGCAGACATGGTTTCCCAGGAACTTCTTCATAACCTTAATGTCGTATACTGTTGCAGGACTCCCTTTATCTGAGTAGAAATAAAGCTTGTTGCCATTGCTGGTTGACGTGTGATGAAGTAACAACACCAAAAGATCTGTATCTTTGCCAATGAGACTAGTACTTTTGTTGGATGACATTGACACTGCTGCCTTAACAATCTCCACATCTGCATCCCCCTCTGATTGTATTATGTGGCAACCTCTGTCATTCATGCGCTGTGAAACGAGATTGATAAGAGACTGTTTGTTCTCCACATTCAAAAGGAAGTCCTCCTTTTTCCCGACAAATTTTGTTCCTTCAGCAATGTTCACTTTGTTACTTGTTCGTTTTTTGCGCTGTCGCTGACGGGTAATGTCCTTAGTGTTGGGTCCTCCAATGTAACCATCAAATACTATCGTAGCTGTACCATATTGCTTTAGTGTGAAAGATGCATAGTCTTCAGCGATTGAACAATATGTCTTTCCTTCTGACCACTTCAGTCGATGGAGAAGAGAACCTCCGTCAAGAACATAATGTTCCACTTCTGTACATCCTTGAGTACTGCGTCATCTGTACTCTGTTCTTTTATAGCTGTAGGGTCGGACAGGTTCACAGGATGCAGTGACGAGACACTAGACGAATGATGGTTTTCGAAATCACTTTTATATAACTCTAGCCGATGGGCTAGGCTGAACAAAACAAGAATAAAGAACAACACCAACAGTCCACGCAGGAACTCAATAATCTTAACCAAATATAGTTTCACTTAGTCTTCCAGGGACTGCTGGGTTCGGTAGCGTGGCCGTGTTGAGGTTGCTGTGGCAACTGTCCTGAGGAAAGTGATGTCGGTGGGGGCAACAGGCCCTGAAGAAAATAATACCGTTGGGGCGCAACAAGCCCTGAAGAAAACAAGGACGTTGGGGCGCAACAGGCCCTGAAGGAAATGGGGACGTTGGGGCGCAACAGGCCCTGAAGGTAACACTGCCGCTGGGGCGCAACAGGCCCTGAAGGAAACACTGCCGCTGGGGCGCAACAGGCCCTGAAGAAGGCAATGCCCTTGGGGCTCAACAGGCCCTGAAGAAAATGATGGAGGTGGCGCGCGGTGATGACGCAGTTCCCCAGAAGGCCTGCAGCCGTCCTCTAGCAAGGAGTCTCTTCCCAAGCCAGGATAGCGAGCCTTTTATCCCGCCTGTGACAAGGTGGCATATCTTGAGGCCGATGATGGCCGGGTCGGCGTGATGGGGGAAGGCTGGGGGGAAGGGCCCAGGTCTCTGTGGCCTGGTTACCGGTACTCACGGCCACAACCTGAGGTATAGTTCCTCTCTCTCCAAGGCGGGGGTCAGCGGGTATAACTCTCTCAGAACGGGAGCGGGGAGCAGTCTCTGGGCACATCTCTCACGTCTACCTTGTCGGTAAATCGTCCGCTTTCTCCTCGCAGGCTCCTCTCGGTGCCCCTGCAAGTCACCCTGCATCCTGCCTTCACTCCTTCTCTTCCCCAACTGCCACTTCAGCGCTTCCCCTGCTCCTTTTACCTTAGCCCCTCCCCCTGTTGCCCTGACAACCTCAGTCGCATGTCTCCCTTTGTAATTCCCCAGTTGTGCTTCCTTCAATAACTCTGATGGCGGTCCCCTTGGTTCCGGCCCAAACACTATATGGGGGTCCTCCTCCCCACATTCCTCCACCCTGTAAGCTCGCCAGTCCTCAGGCGAGGGAGTTAGTCTATTAAGATTGGCCTGTAAAGGTGTTAATATTCATTGCCATACGAACTGATCTTGTTCATACCGTTCGGGGGGTTTGCCGGCTGTTGACCGCTCGGAGCGTCTAAGTTCGACTGGGGTGGAATCTTCTGGGGTGGTGGACGTCGGTGGGCTGCATGGTGCTGGTGGGTTAATTGTGTCAACTGGCTCATTATTGGGTGGAGGGCCCTTGGGAACTGGAGGGAAATCCTCATCTTCCGAGTCCCAGCATATGGACTCCGGTTCGGATGTCTTCGGGACAGGTTCCAGTTGCTTCGGGTCGGTGGAAATACACGGGTGTAACATATTACGATGCACAATGCGGGTGGGCAGTGTTTCATCCTGCTCGGGCCGTATTTTGTACACAGGTCCTTCTGGATGGATACGGCGTAGTACCCGATAAGGACTCTCTTCCCAACGTGACTCCAGTTTATTCTGGGGGCGTTGATCTAGTACAAGCACACGGTCCCCGCTTTGGAGATGGGGAGGGGAGGTTGTATTCTTTCCTGGGTGTTCCCAGTCTTGAAGTTTGGTATGTACAATTCGGTAAAGAGTTTGCAGCCTGTGGCGATGATTTCGGACCCAAGACGACACTCCGGTCCAGGACTGAGGCTCTTCGGGGTCCAACTCTACCGCCGTGATCCCTTTACCCTCTCGTCCGAACAGCAGGAAATAAGGAGTATAGCCCGTAACTCGATGTACCCGATTATTATAAACCCATACTAATTCAGAAACATATTCAGGCCAACGAGGTTTCTTGTCACTCTCCAGAGTGCGTAGCATTTGAATCAATGTCTGATTAAATCGCTCACAAGCCCCATTCCCTTGCGGGTGATATGGTGTGGTCCAGGATTTATCAATCCCATAAAGATGATGTAGTTCCTCCATAACTTTCCCCAAAAAACATGCTCCCTGGTCGGAATGTATACGTTGAGGACAGCCGTACACTTGTATAAAGTTTCTGCAAATTGCGGAGGCGGCTGAATCCGCGGTCTGGTCTCGAGTAGGGGTGACCACAGCGAACTTGGTGAAATGATCCACCATGACGAGGCAGTGTTCGTATCCCTGGAATGCGGGACCAATGTGCAGATAATCCACCGTCAGGAGCTCAAAGGGTGCTGAAGTCAAAATCGTCTGTGTTGCGGCCCTCTGAGCAGGCGGTTTGGCCAATTCACATAAGCGGCAGGTGCGGCAAACTTCTTCCACAACAGCCGACAAGTGTGGGTGATAAACTTTCTGTTGTAACCATTGCAAAGTCTTTTTGACTCCAAAGTGGGCCCCTTTTTCGTGAGCCTCTTGAGCCAGCTCGTGTAACCACCTGCCAAACAGTCGTTGAGGTTGTTTGAGAAGTGATTTTACGGTACAGTAGTCCCTTTCAGAAAATCAGTCTCTCCCATTGTCGCAGCATCAGCGACAGGTCTTGGGTCAAAGTTTGTCATTGAGTATCAGTGGGTAATTGACCAGTGACGACCCATGTCCGGAGAAGTCCTACTTCTTCATCTTCTTGTTGCTGTTGTATCCACTTATCCCGAGATTGTTCCAGGATGCCCCTGTGGGCCTCTGGGGAAGATACTTTTACATCAACAGTGGTGAGCACGGCAGTGGTAAGAGCGAACGGTATTTCCTCTCCTTCTAATTCTTCATCTCGATTCTGTCCGGGAGTTGTATGTCGAATCCTGGAGAGAGCATCTGCATGAACATTCTCGGCCCCTCTTTTGTAAATAATCTTGTAATTGTACTTCGCCATTCGGGCCACCCATCGCTGCTCCAAAGCCCCCAACTTGGCGTTTTCCAAATGAGCCAGTGGGTTGTTGTCAGTTCGCACTACCACCTCGGAGCCCGCTAGGTACTCTGCGAATCTCTCCGTCATAGCCCACACCACTGCGAGGAGCTCGAGCTTAAAAGAGCTGTAATTGTCAGGGTTACGCTCGGAGTCATGGAGTGAATGGCTTCCATAAGCGATCACCCTCTCCCGGCCATCCTGTACCTGTGACAACACAGCCCCTAGCCCGTGAAGACTCCCGTCAGTGTGCAGGATGAACGGATGAGAGAAATCCGCATAAGCCCACACTGGGGCACCCGAGAGTGCAGCCTTGAGATCTCGGAAGGCCTCTTCCTGAGGGTGTTGCCACTGGATTTTTCGCCCATTGGCCCCAGCGGGAGCCCCCTTCAGCAGGTCATGCAGGGCTCGAGCTCGACATGCAAAATTCTTTACGAAACGACGGTAATATCCAGCTAACCCCAGAAAAGCCCGCACGTCTTTCACCGTCTCGGGGGTAGGCCATTCCTGGATAGCAGCAACCTTCTCCCGGGACGGCCTCACACCCTCTGCCGAAACGACATGACCCAGATACTCAATCTGAGAGCGAAATAGGTGGCATTTCTGAGGCTTCACCTTCAACCCGTACTTTTGCAGCCGGCTGAGTACCTGTCCCAACCGCTTCAGGTGGTCCTCGAAGGAGGCGGCATAGACAATGATGTCGTCCAGGTAGATCAACGTGGCCTCAAAATTGAGATCTCCTAAACATCGCTCCATCAATCACTGAAAGGTCCCGGGGGCGTTGGCCAGCCCGAATGGCATACGATTAAACTCAAACAGTCCCATGGGCATTATGAACGCCGTCTTAGCTCTGTCCTCTTTTGACATGGGCACCTGCCAGTACCCACTGGCCAAGTCCAGGGTCAAAAAATATGTTGCTTTGCCCAATGCAGACAGAGATTCTTCTATGCGGGGCAGTGGGTATGAGTCTTTAATAGTGCAAGCATTCAATTTACGATAATCGACACAGAATCGTAGTGTACCATCTTTCTTCCGGACCAACACGATGGGGGCCGCCCAAGGGCTTTGACTTTCCCGTATCACCCCTTTTTGCAGCATCTGAGCCAGCAAAGTTTTCACCTCTTGATAGAGTTGTGGCGGGATCTGTCGATATCGTTCTCGGATAGGGGCCGCTCCTGCTGTGGGGCTCTCATGAGTGATGGCGGTGGTACACCCAAAGTCATCCTCATGGCTAGCAAATACTTCGTGGTACTGTCCCAGCAATGCTTTTACTTGTGAAAGTTGGGCCGCAGTTAGTTCAGAAAGCTCGGCCTGCATCTGCCCCAAAATATTTCGGCCATTCTCTTGTGTCGAGACTTCGTGGGCCTGTAAGGTTCGTATTGTTACCTCCCAAGGATCCTCGGGGTGTACTCGTAATTGAACTGCAGGAGCGGGCAGCACTTCTTCTAAAGGCTTTACTAGTTTGGCCAGTACAGTCCGTGCTTTCAGAATGGTTTCTCGGTCTTCAAGGTTAACGCAGCGGACCAGGACGGTTCCTTTTCGCACCGTAGAGAGGGAACAAGCCACCAGTATGCCAGGAGGTAAGTGCTCTGAGTGACACGGCTCCACCTGCACCTCTACGCCCTCCAAAGGTATCGGGGCCTGAATTGGCAGGGCCACCACTGTCTGTCCAGGAGGCAGCACAAGCAGGGGTGCCGCTGACGCGATGACCTTACCCAGAGCCTCACCCTCCTGGCAGTCCTGATGCACCTCGCACCAGCTGCTGGAATACCTGTCCCTGAGCTGTGCGAGAACCCCACTGCTTCAGTGTCCTTTGTGTGGGATCATTAAGCAACAGGTTACCAAACTCTTTTAAAATATTCATGCCTAGGGTGACGGGGTGTCGTTGATCAGCTTCTCCTTGAGTCAGCACCACCCCTCTGCGGCCGAGGGGTTTACCGCACAACGTCATCTGCACCCACACTACCCCAGCAACCGGGACCGGCAGTTGGTTAGCGGCTACTAGTCTAATCATGGGCCCCCACTGAGGCCTTGCTGCCTCTGGAAAGTTTTGTTGAAAATACGCTGCGGGCATAGTGGTTACTTGTGACCCTGTGTCCACCAGACACCAGACGGCCCGGCCCTCTACTTCTGCCCAAACTACCGGACACTTTGCTATCAAATCTTCGGGACTTCCACCACCCCTAGTTGTGGTTTTCGGCTCCGAGCGGCGTCCCCCCAGCCCGGAGCCCTTTAGTTTAATGGTCGCCGGGGTGGGTATCTCCCACGCCGCGGACACTCTCGGGCGAAGTGGCCTGGTTCTCCACACTCATAACACCGGGCCGGTATAGATTGACCACCCCACGGAGAACGTGACCCCCAGGGAGCGGGATTAACACTGGGTCGTCCAGTCTCTGGTTCGGTTCTTCTCTTTACTTCAGCCAACTCGCTCTTAATATTTTTCAATTCTCGCTTCATCTCCTCCACTCACTGGGGTTCCTCAACTGTGTTCGAGGAGGCCTCCACACCTTGGACCTTCCCCACGGGGACCGCCATCCCCTGCTCTTGCTCCCGAACCCGTGCCTGACTTCCCACTTCTGAAAAGTCTATTTGGGGATTCATTCTGATCTGTTCCCGTAATGCCTATTTTATCAGTGGATCTCGCAGTCCAGTCACCAGTAGGTCACGTAGGGTAATGTCAACAGGTCCTACCCCTACCCCGTCTTTTCTTTCAATAGCCGTATGCAATTCTTGGAGCACATTCATATACTGAGTAATCGTCTCCCCCTCTGCCTGCATCCGGCTAAACAGACAGGTCCTTAACTCTCCCACATCAGTGGGATCTCCGTGGGTCTGTTCCACTATCTGCAACACCTTTTCAAAAGTGTTGCGTTGCCCCGGAGGTTTCAACATCACTGACCTCCGCACCTCCCCGTCTAGGGCCATGAGTGCCACTTCAGCTTCCAGTTCAGGGGTCATTGGGTGCATCCGAAAGAGCCCCCGCATTCACTCCGTCCAGCTCCATAGCATAGTATTGGAGCCAGAGAATCTAGGCAGGTTGTTCAGCATGGCCCCCAATGAAATGCTAGTACGGGGGCCCTCATTATTTACAGAGTCTACTGCTTCCCCCTGACCTGCGCCACCACCGTCTATGCTCGGAGACTGCATCCTGCCGACTACGCCAAGTGTAGGGTCGGACAGGTTCGCAGGATGCAGTGACGAGACACTAGACGAATGGTGGTTTTCGAAATCACTTTTATATAACTCTAGCCGATGGGCTAGGCTGAACAAAACAAGAATAAAGAACAACACCAACAGTCCACGCAGGGACTCAATAATCTTAACCAAATATAGTTTCACTTAGCCTTCCAGGGACTGCTGGGTTCGGTAGCGTGGCCGCGTTGAGGTCGCTGAGGCGGCTGTCCTGAGGAAAGTGATGCCGGTGGGGGCAACAGGCCCTGAAGAAAATAATACCGTTGGGGCGCAACAAGCCCTGAAGAAAACAAGGACGTTGGGGCGCAACAGGCCCTGAAGGAAATGGGGACGTTGGGGCGCAACAGGCCCTGAAGGTAACGCTGCCGCTGGGGCGCAACCGGCCCTGAAAAAAACGCTGCCGCTGGGGCGCAACCGGCCCTGAAGAAAACGCTGCCGCTGGGGCGCAACAGGCCCTGAAGAAAACACTGCCACTGGGGCGCAACAGGCCCTGAAGAAAGCAATGCCGTTGGGGCTCAACAGGCCCTGAAGAAAATGATGGAGGTGGCGTGCGGTGATGACGCAGTTCCCCACCAAGGAGTCTCTTCCCAAGCCAGGATAGCGAGCCTTTTATCCCGCCTGTGACAAGGTGGCGTATCTTGAGGCCGATGATGGCCGGGTCGGTGTGATGGGGGAAGGCTGGGGGAAGGGCCCAGGTCTCTGTGGCCTGGTAACCGGTACTCACGACCACAACCTGAGGTATAGTTCCTCTCTCTCCAAGGCGAGGGTCAGCGGGGATAACTCTCTCAGAACGGGAGCGGGGAGCAGTCTCTGGGCACAGTCTCTCACGTCTACCTTGTCGGTAAATCGTCCGCTTTCTCCTCGCAGGCTCCTCTCGGTGCCCCTGCAAGTCACCCTGCGTCCTGCCTTCACTCCCTCTCTTCCCCAACTGCCACTTCAGCGCTTCCCCTGCTCCTTTTACCCTAGCCCCTCCCCCTGTTGCCCCTGACAACCTCAGTCGCATGTCTCCCTTTGTAATTCCCCAGTTGTGCTTCCTTCAATAACTCTGATGGCGGTCCCCTTGGTTCCGGCCCAAACACTATATGGGGGTCCTCCTCCCCACATAGCAGCCATCAGTTGTGCCTTGTTTGGTTTGTGTAACAGATGTTTTGCCTCAAAGAGGGATGGTGGGTATGGTGAAAGTTCATAGGCCATCAGCTCATCAAGGGAAAGAGCAGCAGTTTGAGACACCACAAGAAACCTTTTGAACAAAAGAGCGGGGTCTATTGTTTTGTCCTTAGCAACGTCAATAGCCTCACTGGATGCCAGGGTCTTGGCTTTCATTGACCGCTTGTACTTAACTGAAAACAGTGACTGACCCTCCATTGTTGCCACTATTTCTCTGCCAATGGTGAACAGGTTATGGACATTCACATCCTTATTTGCATTGACACTGGTGATAATGTTGCGAAGAGGCACTTAATCAGAGAAAGGTGAAAAGGTCTTGAGTTTATCTGCAATTTTCTCCAGGTCTTCACGATATCTTCTCGTCCTTGACGTTTTTGCCTCCTTGTGTTGTTCACTGGAGACAAAGCTCTGGCAAGTGAAACCCTGCATTGCATCACTGTAGGAAGAGGACACTGGCACAGACAGAGTCCACAAGGCCCTCTGATGTTCGGACATTCCTCTTCCTCTGGTGAGTCCTCCTGCAGTTTTTAGGGAGTGCATCAGAGCTTGCTCGATGACTATGTCACAACCCAGGCCTGCACAGTACTGATCAGTCCGCCTTACAACATGCAAGCCATTCATAAATCTATGGAAGACTGATGACATATCATCTTCCAGAGTGGTCATAGACTGGAGGTAAAGGTAAGCAGCCTTCACATAGTTTCCATGCCCAGCAGTTGCAAGAATGGGCAAACATTCGGCTACAGCATGAAGGTGCATCAGCCAGAATCCTGTACGATCGGCCTTGATAAGCTCCCTTGCAATTCCAACCATCTGTTGGTAATTCAGCCATAGTTTACTGGTGCGAGAGTGAGCGGATAATCCGTTTCTTTTGGTGGACAAGAGGTGGACAATTTCACTAAGGCAGGTAGAAGTGATGACCGAATTCAAGTCACTCTCCCCTGTCAGTGTCCGAGCATACAACTGCTCAAGTTCTTGGAACAGGTCTGCAAAACCGGGATGGTCGCAAAGTACTTTGTCTGCAACTTGCTGAGTAGACACTGATCAATGAGGAGATGGCCACGAACTGCACGCTGAACTGCCTTTCCAGTCATGATGTGTTGCACAGCATTGTCACCATAAATTGTTCCCAAGATCTCTTTGATTCTACTCCCATCCATCCACATTCCTATGGCACCCATAAGATTCATCAATGTGTGGAAGCTCCCGAGCATCAGGACAACATCTCGAACCGGGCTATCTTCAGGCACCTCGTGTTTGATTTCTGACACTTTCCAGTAGAGTGGCTGATCGAATGTAACAACTGCAGCGGATCGGTGTTTATCAGCAAGGTTGCACAGATACTCAAGAGAAGAGAAGATGCATGACTTGTCTCCGGAATACATGTCAATGATGGGCAGGAAGATACCGAAGACGACCCCGGATGATCACAGTCTTTATGTAGCATGTGCATCATTCCATTCCAGCTCGGTGCAGGCTGTTTGAAGCATAAAGACATCTCCCACAATACATCAACACGATGGTCAATGGCGTCGAGAAATGGCAAGGGCTTGAATTTTATGTTTCGGCGAGTGTGTTTTGCGAAACGGTATTCCCTTACATCAACTCTGCTTTGTTCAACTATCTCCAAGTCCGCAGTCTTCCGTCTGAGAACAGTGTGACTGACCTTCCTTTCTGGAGTCACAGTAGCTACCATCCCCATGCCGTGGAAAGTCCCCTTCCCATCTAACGTGATGATATTATGATCGATGTTGTCCGCAGCGAACAGCAGTGCTGTATCCAGTCTGTCTATGGTACCACCGAGTACATCCTGGCCAACAGAAGCGGCAGCGTTTTCCTCGAATCACTGAACTTCCGAATATGATGAACAATATCCCATGGCTGAGAGACTGCCTACAAGAAATCGAGACCTGAAATGATGATGGAGCTGGACTGCTAACCCAAGTTGCAATGGAGCTACTACAGCCCTGAGACGTACAGCCTGAACAACTGCTTGCGACCTTCCTGTGAATGTCCTTTCCAATGAAGAGGGTTTCAAGCTAGCAAAGCAAACTCAGGGGGAGATAATCTAAGGCAGACTGACATTCAAGCGAAGAAGTCTTCGGATATTCATCGGTTGAAGATGAGATCTTAGACTTGATATCGCTCTTGATTAGTTTGGCCGCAGTCTCTATGATGGCTCTCTTCTGGGCTTCTTCATCCGTTTCCTGACTATGGAAATAGTCCCTCAGGATTATTCTGGTCTTCTCACGGAACGTTACAATGTTAGGCAACCCTTCACACTCTGCTATGAATAGCGAATCGTCATACCTCTCCTCCAGCCTATACCTCAGCCATTTATTAATATAGGCAGCACTGTCCCCTTCTACAAGATACTCCATCATTTTCTTTGCAAGATCTGTGACAGTCAGTTGCTCTTCATCGTTGTCCTCGAAAAATGCACACATTCTCAAGAACGCTTGCTCTTGGTCCATGTTCATCGGCCTCCCTACCTTCCGTGGTTTCTTTGTAGTAGATCCACCACCATGACGCATAGGAATTCAGTAATTTGTCCGAAAGTTAATGTCACGTGAACGATGATACAGACAGTCTGCAGCATGTAAGTCCTTCCCAAAGTACGTGATTCTCCCTTGAATGGTGATTGCCCAGTCATCATTACGCTGTTTGCAATGTGACAAGATGGACCTTACAAATCCATCCGTTTTAACAAAGCTATAGTCATCGAAATCACTACTAGATCTTTTCTTCACCACTTCATGTCCACTGAACAAACACTGCGTCGTGCTATCATAGTATCCAGTAGACACCCATGTACCTCTCTTGGCAGGTGAACGATGAACGGACGTACCTTTCTTATGCAAGTCTATTTGCTTCTTGTTTATGTAGTTCATACGACCTCTTTTGTGCACCACTGCTCCAGAAGCTACCACAGTGCTAACGCCCCCCTCAATACTGGCTTTATTGATCCCTTCAGCTCCTTTCGCACCAATCACCACTCTTTCTCCGTCATCTTCTACTTCATGGCTGCATAAGGGTCAAGTTTTTTGACTTTCCATCATTCTCAGCTCTGTAAAAGAAGATAAATAAATCGTTAAATAATAAATATAATAATAGTAGTAATTGTAAAAGAAATATGATAGACACTGAAAGGCGAGACGCATTTAACATTTTACAGCTTTGGCGGCCATATTCTTTGACGTCACATTTGGACCCTTTGTGGTAACCCTATCTTGGTAAACTTTTAGTATGTTTTTCCCTACATGTAATACTACCAAAAAAAACAATAAAACGCTTTCTTGGAATTTGTTCAGAGTAAAGGATTTTTTTTCGTATTTTGACTGGACTATAATCCTTTGTATCTGATGTGGTTTTGTCTCTCTCTGCTTGTTGTGCGGGTTCAGCTTGCTCCTCTGGGGGCTGTGCTGGACCACCTCTCCATATGTTGCAGCCTGTGTCAGTTTGTTCATTCCCCTGTTATATTGGTCTCTTTTGCTTTGCTCCCAGTTCATACCGGAGTGCTGATATAGTGGGGGCGAAGTCGTGTGACTTCAGTGTTTTTTTGTTCATCAGACGTGTTGGATTTTTCAGGGTTTTTGTGTGATTGCAGACAGTGTCTTTCCTTTCCTGTCCTGTCTAGTCAGTTTGGGCCTCATAATTTGCTCAGTCTATTTTCCTGCCTGCATTTGTGTTTCATCTTGTCTCACCGACAATTAGTGTTGAGCATTCTGATACTGCAAATATCGGGTATCGGCCGATATTCGCTGTATCGGAGTTCCGCTACCGAGTACCGATTATTTTTACAATATCGACTACAAGTCCCATTGGGCTATGCCTGCTACAATGACAGTTATTGACACATTAGCCAATGATGGGACAGTAGTAGTCCCATCATCCGGCTAATGTTTTGAATGTAAAAAAAAACCATACATACTACATACATACTACATATATACAACATTCATACAACATACATACATACTACATACATACTTCATATACACTACATTCATACAACATACATACATACTACATACATACTACATATATACTACATTCATACAGCATACATACTACATATATACTACATTCATACAACATACATACATACTACATAATACATACTACATATATACTACATTCATACATACTTCATAATACATACTACATATATACTACATTCATACAACATACATACATACTACATATATACTACATTCATACAACATACACTCGTGGATTTCTGTGGATCAGGGAGTATATTGGTTGTTTGTTATTTTAATATTTTTTACAGATGACACTGGCTTCAGGGATCAAAGTGACAAGTGATGGTGAGTATGTATTCTATGTTATATGTACTGTATGTCTATATGTATGTATTGTATGAATGTATGAATGTATTGTATGTAGTATGTATGTAGTATGTATGTTGTATGTCAGTGGCATGATTTATGTATGTTGTATGTCTGTAGTATGTATGTAGTATGTACTATGTATGTATGTATGTTGTATGAATGTAGTATATACTGTATGTATTATGTATGTATGTTGTATGAATGTAGTATATATGAAGTATGTATGTAGTATTAATGTAGTATATATGAAGTATGTATGTAGTATGTAGTATGTATGTATGTTGTATATATGTAGTATGTATGTATTTTGTATGAATGTATGTTGTATGACTGTAGTATATATGTAGTACGTATGTATTATGTAGTATGTATGTTGTATGAATGTAGTATATATGTAGTATGTATGTAGTATGTATGTATGTTGTATGAATGTAGTACAGTATATATGTAGTATGTATGTAGTATGTGTGTATGTTGTATGAATGTAGTATATACATTATGTAGTATGTATGTAGTATGTATGTTTTTTTTGTTTTTGCTTTTTTTTTTACATTCAACACATTAGCCGGATGATGGGACTACTACTGTCTCATCATTGGCTAATGTGTCAATCACTGTCATTGTAGCAGGCATAGCCCGATGGGACTTGTAGTCCCATCAGACGATGCCTGCCCACACACACAACCCTCAGGAGGCCCGCACAGACCCCCGGCAGGCCCATACAGACCCCCGGCAGGCCCGCACAGGCCCCCAGCAGGCCCACACAGACCCCCGAGAGGCCCATACAGACCCCGCCCGCACACACAGACATGCACAGTGTCCGCCCACGCACCGCCCACACTCTTCCCCCCCCTCCCGAACTGGATGTGCAAGTAGAGAAAGGGTTTATTTTTATTCCAATATTTGTGCCCCATTGAATTGCATGGGTTTCCGGTATCGTAATCGGCGATACCCAATATTTTTGGGGTATCAGTCCGATCCAATCTGATCCGATATTTCCCGATATCGGAAGGTATCGCTCAACACTAGCGACAATACATATATTGTCGGTAGTGTTGAGCGATACCTTCCGATAGTGGCTATCTATTAGTGGCTATATTTAGTGGCTATCTATTCCTTTTGGAGTCTGCTCTGGGGCAGTTTAGATTTCACCTTTCTTGCTATAGGCTTAGTTAACTCTCCGGCTGTGCCGAGGCATCTAGGGCATCGTAGGTACGCTCCACGGCTACTGCTAGTTGTGTGGATAGGATCAGGGATCTGCAATCCGCTTAGTTACCAACCTCTCTGGTTTTCTGGTGGCTTAGCCTGTTCCTGCCATCCTCCTCGGTGATCCATTAATAACACTGATGTACTTTAAAAAGGGGTTACATCCAATATAAATAACATTATCTTCAAGGACAGCAAGGAACATATTTGCAAAAATTCATGCTACTGGAGTCCCCATGACTGTACCAGCTATTTGTAAATACCATGTATCTAAGAATTAGAAGGTATTATGCTTTAATATAAAATTTAAAGCACCACAAACAAAATCTACAAAATCTCCAGTGCTATCTGTGCTAGACAAAATTGATCGCACAGCATCTATACCCTGCTCTTGAGGAATTCTACTATAGAGCCTTTCTACTTCTATAGACGTTAAAGAAAAGCCCTCTTGCCAGGTGGATTTCTGGACCGTACATAAAAATTCACTAGTGTACTTCAAATAGGAGAGTATATTTTTTAGAAGAGGCCAAATAAACTTTCTTTAGCATTTATAGACGTAGAAAGCCTCTATACGTCATCCACAGAAGCTTTCTACCATTCTCCCATTGTAATCATTTCACAAGATTGAATAAAGGACTCTTCAACATGCCATATTTACAGAGTTGGTGCAGAGTAAAAAATCTATTTTTTTGTTGATTATACTGTGCTCCTACCACACTATCTGAGCAACATGAGTGGGGAAAAAGTGAGGTCATGGTGGAAGGGGGAATAGGCTTGGTGTTCAAGGTGTACATGGGGTATGTGGTAATATTAGTGAAAGTACTAGTGAATCAACACCGCAACGCCCTATCGAAACATAATTGACAACTTCGGTTACTGTACGGGCTATTCCACTCCCTTTCTTTGGCAGCCACATAGTGGTATGCTTTGCTGAAGAGGGCCAAGAAGAGCTTGTCCTCCAGTGAATGACAAGTGCAATTTCAAGTGGCCTCTCCTCTTCTCCCTCCACCTCAACATCACACACAGTAGAGTCCACAGAGGTGGAACCCAAATTACCTTTGCTTACCCCCAAGTCACAACTATCCAGCAGCCAAACTGACTGTAGGGAACCGCAGATGGAGGAATCTGCAGAGCTGTTCACACATTGTATACCATAGGCATTAGAAGTGTGCTCCAAAGTTTACAGAGTCAAGAGGAGGAAATCATCTGCACTGACACACATCTTTTTTTAAGCTTCTATATGGGGCAGGATGAAGTAGGGTCTGAGCAGCATCCAGACCCCTGGGGGGAGGTGATCCTGTTGATACTCAGATATGTGAGGCTCAAATGGACTGTACTGTGCTGTCAGGGCAGGAAGAGGAGGAGGGTGACTCTCAGTGCAAGGAATGGAATAACACAGAGGATGATGATGAGATTGTAGATCCTACTTGGTGTGACCCCAAAGCCACACAGCTGAGTAGGTCATCTGAGGAGGTGAAGGAGGAGGAAGACAAGGTTACATTGTGCCCTACGATGCAGACACAGAGTGATGCAACCACAACAATCACTGATTCCTCAACCACAACTGTGGCTGTGTCCAGCAGCGTTTGCAGTTTTGCAGCTCACAGGGGTGGCAAGGGTTGCCTAGCCTGGGCCTTTTTTGACACCGCAAAGGATGAGCCAACTCATGTAACCTGACAACTTCGCAAACAAAAAACTCAGTGGAACCTGTAAAATTAATTTTAGTACAGAAGAAACAAAAAACTGAGTAAAGGGAAAAAGTGCAATAATTTGACTACTCCTTCACATGAGCAATCAAAACATGTTACTCTGGCAATCCCACTACGATAAAATGCGGACCTGCATACTTCAACAACCATCAGTCACCCCAACAACCACATCTGCTGCTTCTTCCTCCTCCTCTGTTACCGTACCACCTATTGAGGTGCAGGTCTTTGACTGCAGAACCTCGGCTTCTTTACCAGCTCCAGTCACATTGACTGAGAGCACGCAGTCAGCTGTAATGGAAGTGGACATACCTGCTATTTTTCACTGATCACAGAGAACCAGCACAACACAACTTTATCAATCCACCATAATATCTCCACCTGCACCTCCCTCACAGTCCAGCAGTTTGTCTGGTTCACTGTACTCCACCCTCTCTCAGCACTGCAGTAAGCCCTTGGTCCCGCAGTTGTGGTCACATAAAAGATTGTTTCCTCATACACATGACAAAACTAAGCCAGGGCTCACCACAATCTGGGAGTGTTAAAATTGATATGCCTTGGAGATCGCAGTCATACAGCTTCAGAATTGTGGAAGGGATAACGATGTTTCAAAGCTCCAGACTGTCATCACACATGCGAGTGACAAGGTGCATGGATTACTGCAATCAAGGGGGAACTGGTAATACCAGATAAACTGTTGGTGAAGGTGTAAGAGCTGAGGATCAAATGGTGGAGGGAAGAGATGATGGGTGAGCAACTGTCAGGAGATGAAGAGGATAATCCTCCCCTCTATGTTGTTCGTGGATGGTAGGAGAGGACAGATTAAACAAGCCTCAGTGTTACCCAGACACCAACACAGCAAAGGCATGGACCTTATGGAAGAGCCCAACATATGAGTGCCTTCTTGCTGCACTATCTTCAACATAATCCCCATATAGTTAGGATTTGAAATAGTGCTGACTATTGGATTGCCTCTTTGTTAGATCCACATTAAATAAGAGTACATTTTGACAGATGCTTCCTGCCCTGGAAAGGAATCCGCAAATGCTGGAATATCGAAACATGCTTTTACACAACCTTAAGAGAGGTTTTCTCCAAAACAGCAGTGAGGCATCACAGCTCTAGTCTTCCAACCTCCACCACCTCAATTCGTCAATGCCAAAACATTAGCTGCAGCAGCAACAGTTGCAGTTTATGTGGCAGAAGCAGTTTCTGTGAATCCTTTAACATATTTTTTTAGATCAGCTCATGCACCGGGACAACAGAGGCCAAGTCTTACATGTGGTGAACAAATGGACAGGATGGTGCAGGAGTAACTAGAACTCAATATCAATACCAGCCGGGAGAGATTGGATCTTTTTACATTTTGGTCTTCAAAAATGGATGAGTGGCCTGAGCTCGCCTGTCACTCCTTGGAAGTTTTATCATGCTTGGCAGCCAGCGTTCTCTCAGAACGTGTCTTCAGCATGGCTGGTGGTGTCCTGACAGATAAGTGCAGCCGGCTGTCCCCTGAAAGTGTAGACCGCCTAACTTTCATCAAGATGAAGAAGTCATGGATCTCCAAGGACTTTTGCACCCCAATTGCAGACTGTACAGACTAGGCAATGTCGTTTTTAGTGTGCTGCATTGTGATATCTTTAGTGTGGCTTCTGTGCCTACTGTTGCTGCTGCTGCAGATGTTAACTAATTTTTGGAAATGTGAACACTCCTGGTTGCCTCTCCATCTGCTGGATAGGCTATAGTGGAAGAGATGTCAGTCTCCATTATACTATTTCTACGCTAGTGAATTTGATGCCACTTCGGTGACATCAGGCCCTAATTTTTGGAAATTTGAAATCTCCTGACTGGGTCTTTGTAGTACCAGCACCTCTGCCTTCTGCATCACTCTCCCGACAAAGAATCCGACTTTATTACCACCGCAGCACCTGTCCTGCATTTCCATCTTCCTCCACATTTGCCCAGTCTTTGTGTGCATGCACCGCTTGAAGGTGCCTGGGCACTATGCTTAGGGCATGAGCACTCCCTCTCTCTTAAATGGACAGTGCGTCTCCCTAAGGTGTCAGCTGCCAATAGGTGGGTGACACCTTCTATTTAAGGCTCCTCCTCCAATATGGAGGTGCCTGAGCAATGTTGTTAGCTTGCCTTGCATGCTTGCTAGTTGTCAAATTCCCCAGGTCCGCCTGTCTGCTTGTCTACCCTGTACCCGTATGCTCGTACCTGTCTTTGCTCTTCTATCCATCAGCTGGTCCAGCCTGCACCTACTTGCATCCATCTGTTCAACAATCGGTCCAGCCCGCACCTACCGTTGCCCATATGTTAAACATCTGGTCCAGTCCACACCTGTCACTGCTCTCCTGTTCCTGAGCCGGTCCAGCCCTTACCTACTAGTTCTCATCTGTCTAACATCTGGTCCAGTAAGCACCTACCAGTGCTCCTCTGTCTAATACCCGGTCCAGCCCACAACTGTCAGTGCCTATCTGTTCAACATCCGGTAAAGCCTGCACCAGCCAGAGCCCTTGAAGAAGCGACTATTATGCTCTCGAAATGCACCTCGGGGATTGTGGCCACATCTAGGACTAGAAGTTAGAGTTCTTATGGTAATTAACCCTTTATTTTTTTACATTTATTGTTACCACATATCGTTCAATGACAGCTACATTTGTAATAAATACAAGTCTGTTACTGATACATGGTTTAGTTTGGGTGGATTCATTCAATACCTCACAATCCATGTGGGTGGATGGTTTGATCCATTCCATTACTTTTCCATGAGGCTATAAAATAAGATTATTGACAGAGGTTTTTGTCTATTTTCCGATATGCTGGTCTGGTCATAATTTTGCGGCTGCTTATTTTTTTACTGTTATTCTTGTGGATCACATTTTTCTCCATACATGTTTTGATTTGTTAATATTTTTGCAATTGATATTTATTAGATATATTTTGTATTAATAAAATTAGCACATCTTACATATATGGTGACTCAGGTTCTCCTTTTCCTTGGTATAAAGCATTTTTATTTTGTTTGTTACATGATTTCCATGCAAAAATTCAGCAAAAAATATTTGTGTGAACATGCCTAAACCTGAAGGATTGTTCTACCGTCAAATTGTCATCAGAGACTGACAGTTTTCTTCAACCAACTCTGCATAATTTGTTGCACATGACCTTACCTAAAATGATTTATTTTTTGCTATAGTGCAAAGAATAAACAGGTCCACATCTTCTGAGATTTGATTTGTAGTTCACAAAAATGAAAGAACTTTCCTGTCATCATTTCTGACACTGCTGAGGCATCAGAGAGTAGGCTAACATAATTTAACATTGCCATGCAGGCCTCCACATCATACCCCGCAGCTAAGACATCTTACGGATTATCATACCTTGTACAGTGTTAGTTAGTACCTGGGCTATCAAATGTATTCTTCAGAGTCGTTTCACATCTCTAGAGTCACTAGATAAGTCTGTCTCCTGTAGAGTGCAAGCTCTCATGGTTACTAGGGTTATTTTCCTCTCCTGTATAATGTAGGCTCTTAAGGTAAGCAGAGTCCTCTCTGCAGTATAGTATAAGCTATTATACTCACTGGAGACCTTTTTCTCATCTCCTGTAGAGTGTAAGCTCTTATGGTCAGCGGTGTACGCACTCTCTCCTGTAGAGTGTAAGCTCTTATGGTCAGCGGTGTACGCACTCTCTCCTATAGAGTGTAAGCTATTATGGTCAGGAGGATTCTCTCTCTCCTGTAGAGTATAAGCTCTTATGGTCAGCAGGGTTCTCTCTTTCTCCTGTAGACTATAAGCTCTTATGGTCAGCAAGGTTTTGTCTTCCCCTGTAGAGTGTAAGCTCTTATGGTCAGGAGGGTTCCCTCTTTCTCCTGTAGAGTATAAGCTCTTATGGTTCGCAGGTTTCTCTCTCTCGCCTGTATAGTGTAAGCTGTTATAGTCAGCGGGTTCCTCTCTTTCTCCTGTAGAGTGTAAGCTCTTATGGTCAAGATGGTCATCCCTCTCTTGTAGAGTGTAAGCTTTTATGGTCAGCTGAGATCTCTCTTCCTCTCCTCTCCCCCACATTTATTTTCTGAGCAATTACAAGGTTTCCAGTATTTAGATTCACACACATTTATTCACCACATATTTTTTGAAGTCAGAGAATTCCATTTCAAAAGATCTGCTCATCTCTAGCCCAAAGTGTTAGAGTTGTTCAACCCTACTCTCTAATCACACAAAATCCTCCATTTCCAACATTCTATGCAGTCACAATACCGTTATATGATATGCTAAACTATTTTGATGAAAATAACCTTTTTATGTATTGTTTTTTAATGCAATTATTAATGTACGATATTATATAAGTCTAGATTTTCTTGACACATCCTCATAGGTTTGTTATGTCAAAGAATGTAGTTATTCAGGGTGGTTAATTTGCACTTCATGTGTTATTGGGTAATTTGAGAATTTAGCCCGTTGTCACACTAGCGATTAAATCGGACGAATGCAATGCGATAAAAAATCGCATTGCATTCGTCCCAATGTTATTCTATGGGGCAGCTCACATGCGATTATTTATCGGATCCGATCCTCAGACCGAGACAATTGCAGTATGCTGTGATTGTCACCGATTTTCGGATCGGATTCGACAATGCAAGTCTATGGGGGCGAGAAAAAATTGGATTGCAAACGGACCCGAGGGTTTGTGGGTAAAATTTTGGAGTTGTAGGGGTTCATTTAAGGGGTTAATTCATTGTATTAAATTGCGGGGACTCCCGCTGACATCACTGAGGCTGCAGGGAGTCCCCGCAATTTAATACAACGAATACAACGAATTAACCCCTTAAATGAACCCCTACAACTCCAAAATTTTACCCACAAACCCTCATATAATTAATAGTGATAGACATAAAAAAAACCCATGAAATTAAATGGTTAACTATATGTAAACCATGTGTCATTTCATGTCGGGCAGAAGAATGATTATACAAAAGCCGGCAAATGGTTCAGCGGCTATTCTGCAATGAAGAACTGTATGAATTAGAAATAAATATATAAATGTGTCTCTATGAAATGTATAAAATATATATACAGTCATATGTAAAAGTTTGGGCACCCCTATTAATGTTAACCTTTTTTCTTTATAACAATTCTGGTTTTTGCAACAGCTATTTCAGTTTCATATATCTAATAACTGATGGACTCAGTTATATTTCTGGATTCAAATGAGGTTTATTGTACTAACAGAAAATGTGCAATCTGCATTTAAACAAAATTTGACCGGTGCAAAAGTATGGGCACCCTTATCATTTTCTTGATTTGAACACTCCTAACTACTTTTTACTGACTTCCTGAAGCACTAAATTGGTTTTGTAACCTCATTGAGCTTTGAACTTCATAGCCAGGTGTATCAAATCATGAGAAAAGGTATTTAAGGTGGCCACTTGCAAGTAGTTCTCCTATTTGATTCTCCTATGAAGAGTGGCATCATGGGCTCCTCAAAACAACTCTCAAATGATCTGAAAACAAAGATTATTCAACATAGCTTTTCAGGGGAAGGATACAAAAAGTTGTCTCAGAGATTTAACCTGTCAGTTTCTACTGTGAGGTTCATAGTAACGAAATGGAAGAACACAGGTACAGTTCTTGTTAAGCCCAGGAGTGGCAGGCCAAGAAAAATATCAGAAAGGCAGAGAAGAAGAATGGTGAGAACAGTCAAGGACAATCCACAGACCACCTCCAAAGACCTGCAGCATCATCTTGCTGCAGATGGTGTCACTGTGCATCGGTCAACAATACAGCGCACTTTGCACAAGGAGAAGCTGTATGGGAGAGTGATGCGAAAGAAGCCATTTCTGCAAGAACGCCACAAACAGGGTCGCCTGAGGTATGCAAAAGCACATTTGGACAAGCCAGTTACATTTTGGAAGAAGGTCCTGTGGACTGATGAAACAAAGATTGCGTTGTTTGTTCATGCAAAAAGGCGTTATGCATGGAGGCTAAAAATCACAGCATTCCAAGAAAAACTCTTGCTACCCACAGTAAAATTTGGTGGAGGTTCCATCCTGCTTTGGGGCTGTGTGGCCAATGCCGGCACCGGGAATCTTGTTAAAGTTGAGGGTCGCATGAATTCAACTCAGTATCAGCAGATTCTTGACAATAATGTGCAAGAATCAGTGACGAAGTTGAAGTTACGCAGGGGATGGATATTTCAGCAAAACAATGATCCAAAACACCGCTCCAAATCTACTCAGTCATTCATGCAGAGGAACAATTACAATGTTCTGGAATGGCCATCCCAGTTCCCAGACCTGAATATCATTGAACATCTGTGGGATGATTTGAAGCGGGCTGTCCATGCTCGGCGACCATCAAACTTAACTGAACTTGAATTGTTTTGTAAACAGGAATGGTCACAAATACCTTCATCCAGGATCCAGGAACTCATTAATAGCTACAGGAAGCGACTAGAGGCTGTTATTTTTGCAAAAGGAGGATCTACAAAATATTAATGTCACTTTTATGTTGAGGTGCCCATACTTTTGCACCGGTCAAATTTTGTTTAAATGCAGATTGCACATTTTCTGTTAGCACAATAAACCTCATTTGAATCCAGAAATATAACTGAGTCCATCAGTTATTAGATATATGAAACTGAAATAGCTGTTGCAAAAACCAAAATTGTTATAAAGAAAAAAGGTTAACATTAATAGGGGTGCCCAAACTTTAACATATGACTGTATATAAATATATATATATGTATTTAATGTGTCTAGATCTATTAATTCGTTTGTGTGTGGAAACCTGTCATTGGGCTCCATTATATGTCCATTTAGCTATCCTGCGAGAAAATCTCACCAGACGGATGTCAAACGGATCCTTACATGCGATTAAAATCGCATCAATGAAGAAAAATCGCATCAAAAATGGATCACTGGTTAAGATACTTTTGTGCGATTTCGGACCGTTAAAATGGGACCTATTTTTTATTCGTTGTGTGTGACTCCAGCTTTATTCATGAAAACAAAAGGGAAAAAAAAAGAATATTTCTACTTATAAAGTTAGAATAATCAAGCCCTATTTTGATACTTTAATGAATTGAAGAGCAATGTGAATGTAATACTTAACAAAATTAGTATACAAAAGGATGAGTTTTTAAATAGTGTGATTTCAACCAAGCTTATTGAAAGAGAAAATCTTCTGCTCTGTAACAAAAAAATCCACATTTTAATCCATATACAAATGGGCATGATCACACCACTTCCCAAGCCTTTGCCGCCCCGGCTTTAGTCTAGTGTTAACTTATTTCGCTTGTCTGGAAGCTCCTTGGCTTTATAGTCAAGTTAGTGAGCTGTCAATCAAACAGAAGATATGCTAAACAAGAATCAGTGGCGTTTCTGGGTAATGTGCATACAAGATGTCATATCTAGTCTCCTTCCCTTAGTTTAGAGAGAACTGAAAATTTGACATCGAGCCTGAGAGGAGAAAACTGGTGAAAAATGCAGGATACGAGTCATGTAATGGCCAGGAATTGTGTTATTCCTCAACAGCATATTCTGAAAAGTTACTTGAAATGACAGATATAGTTTAACATGTTATGATATAATAATGCTGCACATATTTCAAAGGTTTGTGTTGTGTTAAGGGCCTGTCACACTAAGCGATATCGCTAGCAATATCGCTATAACGTCACTGGTTTTGTGGCGTAGCAGCGATATTGCTAGCGATATCTCTGTGTCTGATACTTACCTCCGACAGCTCCCTCGCTGGTTATCGCTGATCGCGCGAGAACGTCCTGGACCATTTCTCGTTGTCAGCTTCCTGCTGGGGCTTCCTGCTGTGGAGACGAGCGACGCGTGGACGCGGGCGGCAGGACGTCAGGATCGCCTAGTGTGAAAGGTAAGTTGCGACCCCCGACCCCTGCGATGTCGCTGGTGAGATCTGCCTGTGTGGCAGCTCACTAGCGACCACTTAGCGATGTACCAGCGATCCTGACCGCGTCATATCACTGGTCGGGATCGCTGGTACATCGCTAAGTGTGACAGTACCTTTAAATACAAATTTAGGCTTTCCACATCCTGGCATATAACACTTTAATTGCTGAGCTAACATTTTCTGATAGCAAAACTTTGAGGTAGGAATGTAGGAAAGGTTTTCTATTATCTGTCAAACCAAGATTTGTCAGTCAGAGTTTCTGATAAAGTCAAATGATTCATCATGCCAGAAAATAAATTTCTAGGGCTTGACAAGAATACCTCTGGCACCCTCTGTGAGGGAACTTGTAGACAGAACTTGCTCCTACACCCACTACTGAATGATGTTTTGCTCATCCAGAAAAGGGCACATAGAACTTATCAATTTTTTGATCCATCTCTGGGTACCATGTCATATATATTTAAGGCTACCTTCAAATAGTCCACTGAATTTATAGAGCTAGTTATATCCGCAAAATTCAGACATGACTGGCCCCATTTGCAGCTCGGTGCAAGAGTGTCTACTACTTACATACAATAGTCAAGGTGTAAATCAGACCTGGCAAGAAAATGGTGTGGGTTTTTTTTGCACAGATCCGAGGTTCATATAGAGACTAGCCCTTGTTTACTAGCACACAGGCTGACATTTGGTTTGTTTGCTATACATTCTCCACATGGACCAAAAATATGTTCAGGTGGGTAAGCAAAAATGACAACAAGACTCATTTATGTTTTTTACATAGACATACTGTTAACTAGAAACAAGGAAAGTAGGCAATATGTAAAATAGCAAAGTTAACTTAAAAGTGTGTTATCAATATAGGGTCTTAACAGCAATACCTCAAGTCTCTCTGAATACTTGCAGTCACAAATAGTAGACCTCAGGGCTCCAGGTGTTGTAGCTATGGTCACTGAGAGTGCTGCACTCATGCCTTGCACTGCAACTTGCACATTTTCTCTCTATGGGAAAGCTCCTGGTACCATAATCCTGCTGACCTGCAAGCAGGTCTTTTTGTACCTTACTACTCTGCCTGGCAGCCATCATCTTGGAGCAGACACAGCATGTCTGCTACTTGTACAGAGTTCTGATAGTGCTATAATAGCTTGCTGTCCTCAACGGTCCCTGTGATGCAGTCAGTTCCTATATTACTTTCTGTCTGTTCTCCAGGAAACGCATTTGCACCATCCACATCCTTCAATAACTATTCCTAAAAGAAATAGTTCCTAGCTTTTTTTCTTAAGAAAGATTTCAGTTCCACATACTGGTTACTGCAGGTTTCTTTCTTTGTAGGGTATGGTCACACTGAGCGTTTTTGCTGCGTTTTTTATGCTAATTTTCATCTGCTTTTTAGGCTAAGTTCACACGTGGCGTTTTTTTCGCGTTTCCGCGGCGGTTTTAACTGCGCGATTTTGCCGCGAAAACGCAAAAAATAAGCATCCCATGCATTCCTATGGGATTCCGCAATGCTGTGCTAATGCTGCGGTTTTCACCGCGGCGGAATCGCTTCGCGGTAAAAACCGCAGCATGCTCATTAATTTGCGGAATCGCGGCGATCCCGCACCCATAGGAATGCATTGTTCCGCTTACTTTCCGCATGTGGCTGTGCACACCATGCGGAAAGTAAGCAGAACAATTGCGGATTGTACCCACGGTCCGGAGGAAAGGAGACTGTCCTCCGGGCTTTGGGTACCATATCCCTGTAAAAAATAGAATTTAAAAATAAAAAATATTGTTATTCTCACCCTCCGACGTCCCGCGCAGCCTTCCCGCTTCTCTTCACGCTCCCGTTCCCAGTAGTCCTTTGCGAAAATGCCCGTGATAGCGTCCGTTCTCGTGGGATCGCGAAGTCTCGCGGTCATTCGCGCGACGTCATCGCGAATGACCGCGAGACATCGCGATCCCGCGAGAACAGACGTCATCGCGGGCATTTTCGCAAAGGATTACTGGGAACGGCTGCGCGGGACGTCGGAGGGTAAGAATTACACCATTTTTTATTTTTTTTTACATTTTATCTTTTACTACTGATGCTGCATAGGCGGCCTCAGTAGTAAAAAGTTGGTCACACTCGTCAAACACTATGTCTGACGAGTGTGACCAATCTGTCAATCAGTTCTCCAAGCGATGCTCCAGATCGCTTGGAGAACGCTAGCATTTTGCAAGCTAATTACGCTTGCAAAATGCTAGTTTTTCCGCGGGAAAATCGTGGGAATTTAAAATGCGATTTTCCCGCGGACTGGAATTTTGGAATTCTCGCGGTAATTTCCGCGAGAGTTCCGGTACGTGTGCACTTAGCCTCACAGTGCCAGCAAAGCCTATGAGATTTCAGAAATCTCAAGCACACAGTTTGTTTTTTTGTGTCATCAGGAATTTGCACTTTGCTGCTTTTTTTAGGACATAGAGCATGTCTCTTCTCTCAGTGCTTTTGCAGCGTTTTTCACCTATTGGCTTGAATGGGTGTTGAAAAAACGCTGCAAAAACAAAGGTATCATTATTTAGCGTTTTTTCTGCACAAAAGTCATGGACATTAGCATGTACAGAGAGAAACAAATAGGCACCAAATCCGCACCAAAATGCACCTAAACCTGCATTTTTGCTGCAGCTTCTTTCCTACCGAGAAATCAGGTTTTACTGCAGAAAAAAAGCAGCTAAAACGTCCAGTGTGAACTTACCCTAAATATCCTCCAGTAATTTCTAGATGTTACGGCACTCTTGCCATTTGTTACATTAGTCTCAACATACTTTAAGACCATCAGACCTGCTAATTAGAGATGATCAAATCTTTTGAAATATTAAACAAATTTTTCTCAAAATTTGATTTGCCATAAATCATAATAAGGCAAAGCTTCCAATTGCCTTGAAGACATACGTGTAGCCCTATGAGGTCTTCTAGGACTGTGTTTAAACTCATTAACAAAACCACAGACTTCGTGATATCAGTGAGCTCACTTTAGTTACAGATAGTTATCCAGTAGTAACCCACAGCCAATTTAATAACACAGTGTACTTACAGACTTTTCATGCTTTTTAAAAGTAAAGAGCAATCCAAAAAAAGTACCTTTCTAAGTCATTTGTGACTAAGGCTACTTTCACACATCAGGTTTTCGGCGTCAGGCGCGATCCGGCGTCGTGCCGGAATGCCGGATCCGGCAAATGTTTTGTAAAACCTGAAGTGCCGGATCCGGTTTTCTGCCGGATCCGTCTTGTTCTTGACAGACAAAACCGGATCCGTCTTATCCGGTTCATCCGTTTTTCTATCCGTTTTTCTATCCGTTTTTCGACGGATTACACCGGATCCGGTTTTTAAAATTGACCCTTGTGGCCTTCCGAACGGGATTGGCTACTGGAAAACTAGATATAGCATGTTCCTACAGCCCTTCTTTGACAGGTTGTAGAGAAGAAAGTGCAGGTTGGAGAGAAGAGCAAGTTACTGGCGAAGATGGATGTTGTCATTGGAAATATTACCACTAGAAGTTCTGTGACGGTTTCAGGGACAATTTTCCACTATACTTTATGTCACCTCAAGGCAGAGTACACTGGGATGACAGAGTGTGAGAGATTTTTGCCCTAAACTTGTGTACCTTCTGGACCAACAGTATATACCTTTGCCAACCAAAGTTGGCTATCTTGTCATGGTCTTACTATTTTTACCTTTAGGCCACAGGTGTGTACCTGGTTATGTTTTATGCAAAGTATTTCACCTTTTAACAAAAGTTGTGTACATTGGTAGGAAATCACCAACAATAAACACAACTTTTTCGGTGAAATACTTTGCTTCAAACACAACCAGGAACACAACTGTGGCAAAAAGCTAAAATTTACCCACAGTTATACCTGGTTTTGAATACCTTTTTACCTTTGAAATACCCTGTATTTAACCTTTTTTAAAACATAGTTCGCCGCAGAAAGAAATGACAGACAACCATTGTGAAACGATAATTTAACTTTTATTTAAATTTTTTTTTTTTTTGTAAAATGTTTTTAAAGTGCAAAAAACTTTTTTAATAAAGGTTTTAAACCCAATGGGCATTTTTATTACAAAAAACACACATTACAATTCTGTGTACTGTGGGGTGGAAATACTGCTGGAGGGGCTGCGGGACACTTCGACACTGGGTGTGTGGAGAGAGGACTGGGATCGTGGTGGGGAAGGAACAGTTAGAGGTGAAGGTGTGGAAAAAACTACAGAATGGGTGGACATGTGGGAAGCAGAAGAGGTGGTGGGTGGTGGAGTGGAGGGTTGGGCAGGGACTGTAGGAGAAGATGATATTGATGGAAAGTTGTATGGGGAAGGAGTTTGGTACGGGGAAGGAGTTTGGTACGGGGAAGGAGTTTGGTACGGGGCAGGTTGCTGGAAGTGGGGAGATGACTGGTACTGGGGAGGTTGCTGGTACTGGGCAGGTTGCTGGTATGTAGTAGGAGGGGGAGGATGGAAAGTGGCTGGAGGGGGTGCAGATGTAATAGAAGGGGGAGGATGGAAAGTGGCTGGAGGGGGTGCAGGTGGAGGAACTACAGTGGTGGGAGGTGGAGGTTGGGAGGTAACCTGCTGTAGAGCACCGTGGCACGAATGCATTACATGCATCTGCTGGGTAGGAGATAGTGTTGCCATGCGCTCCACAACAGACCTGAAAAAGGTGTGGTTTGGCGAAGATCTTGCTTCTGAATGCATGGTTTGCAGAAGTGTCTTCACCTCCAGAATGCTGGAGTTGATCTGCTGAAAGCCTGCAGAGATTTGCTCTGACAAGACTTTGAGACAGTTCTGGAAAGATGCATTCAGATGCAATAACTCTTGCGCATAACTCTTTTCCTGACCCCTCTGCCGCTGCCGCCCAGTACCCGCAGGTGTACTAGAGGCGGCAGGGGCAGAAGGGTGGGGTAAAGGGAAAGCGATCTCCTCACCAGCAGCTTCATGTAATGTAGGCGGCCACGATGCTCCTGTGCTGGTGGATGGGACAGATGGGTCGAATGTGTGGGAAGGCTGGGAAGGTGCAGATGTACCGGGGCGGTCGAAGTGTCCCTCGGTGCCGGTCTCCTCAGGGATCGCCTCAGAAGGGTCCAATCGTGCAGGCTCCCGAGTGCTGCTCACCGTGCTGTGGAATAAAGAGAAAAAAACAATTAAAATACTGACATGGTATGGCCCTGGTTGAAAAAAAAAAGTTACATCTAACATTTTTTTTCACATGTGGTGTGTAATATTTACCTTCTGGTGAGCATTGTTTCCCGGAGGAACGACAGGGCTTGTGCGTACTTGTACTTGCTCCTGCGTCCTCCAGATCCACTCGGGGCCCGCATCTCTTTATTGAACTCCTTCTTGAAACGATCCCTCACAGACCGCCACCGATTCACAATTCTGTTCCCTGAAACGAGAAAGGAGTGGTTAGTATACAACATCAGTGTTTCACAAACTCCAGTCCTCATGGTCCCCAGGGGTCATGTTTTCAGGATTTCCATAGTAAATAGAAATCCTGAACACATGATCCGTGGGGACCACGAGGACTGGAGTTCGGGAAACACTGGTTTACATCAAGCAACCGTTACTGTATATACTTACGCTCTTTAATCTGGGCCCGAGCTTCGAGGTCCTCCCAGTGGCCCACAAGGAGAGAACAGATTTCCTCCCAGAGTCGTCGGGTAATGATCAGGTCAGCGTGGCGGCGGTCAGCCATATTCCAGAGCGGCTCCCTTTCTCTGACGAGATCGATGAGGAGGTCCACATCAATCCCTCCATCCTCACCGTCAGAGTCGGGAGCACGCTGCGAAGGCTGTTAAAGAAAAAGACAAAAATAACATAATTAGCCTCCACAAAAGAAATGAAATAAAAAGTGCAAAAAAACAAAGCAAAAATATTTATACTTACACGCTGGTGACCGCCGCGTTGCTGTCGCCGACGACCCTGGGAGGCACTGCGAGGACCTCTTGGCCGAGCACCAGATTGGGAAGACTAGAGAAGAAAACAAAAAATGTTATGTCTTTGGATGTAGGCATTTGTTTGCTGTGTGTGGTCTGCAGAACATTGTTTTCTATGTGTTGTGTGTAGTGTGATGTTGTGTTTCTGCGTTTGATGCAAAAAACTTACGAATTGTGAGCCCACTCCAGGTGTCTGTCCACCCCTTCCTTCTTCTTCTGGGAGCTCCTCTTCATCTTGTGATTCCTGTTTTGAAATAAAAGGCAATGAATAGACATATATTACAGAGATGATGGATTTTGGAAATAAAAACTTACCGTCAAACGCTGACGATGCGAGGGAGGGCTCCCAGAAGAAGATGTGCTGTCCTGTTGATGGCCAGACTCCATGGCTGTGGTTATTGCTGCTGCCAGTGATGCCATTTCTGCTGCTGCTGCATCTCTTTGGCGGCTGTTGAATAAAGAGAAACAAAGGGCAAATGAATATCTTGATATTCCATGGCCCTAGTTTGGAGGAATGGGGGATTTGATAATTACCGTCTCTCATCTGCTTCTGGACTCCCCTCCCGTTCAGCATGCTGCTCCATTTGGGGTGGTGCTGATGGTGCTGCTGCTGCAGATGTCTGCTGCCTTCTCCTGCTCCTGGTTCTTGGCTTGGGTGGCATGTTGGGTGTGGCTGAGGGTCCCATTGTCTTGCTTTTATATATCTCCTGTGGGCAGAGCTACTGAGCATGCTCAGACCAAAAAAACCGGATCCGGCCACCGGATCCGGCTTTCGCCGGATCCGGCGCATTGCGGCGCTCATAGGCTTTCATTGTGTGAAAAAGCCGGACGCGCCGGATCCGGCGGGTACGGCTTCTTCGCCGGAGACAAAAAACGTTACAGTAGACGTTTTTTCCAGACGCCGGATCGCGACACATTGCGACACATTGCCGGATCCGGCGAAAACCGGATGAAACGCATGGCCATCCAGCGCGATCCGGCGCAAATGCAAGTCAATGGGGGGGAAACCGGATCCGGCATTGCATTTCGCCGGATCCGGTTTCTGTCAAAAGCGCCGGATCGCGCCTGACGGCGAAAACCTGATGTGTGAAAGAGGCCTAAACAAGACTATTTGGAGGCAAACATTGAGTCAAACTTATAGTGTCAAGGGCCTGTCACACTAAGCAATATCGCTAGCAATATCGCTATAACGTCACTGGTTTTGTGACGTAGCAGCGATAATGCTAGCGATATCGTTATGTCCGATACTTACCTCCGACTGCTCCCCCACTGGTTATTGCTGATCGTGCGAGAACATCCTGGGCCGTTTCTCGTCGTCAGCTTCCTGCTGGGCTTCCTGTGGTGCTGACGAGCGACGCGTGGAGCCGGGCGGGAGGACGTCAGGATCACTTCATCTGACAGGTAAGTAGCGACCCCCGACCGCTGCTATGTCGCTGGTGAGATCCGCCTGTGTGGCAGCTCACTAGCGACCACTTAGCGATGCACCAGCGATCCTGACCGCGTCATATTGCTGGTCGGGATCGCTGGTGCATCGCTAAGTGTGACAGTACCTTCACTGTCAGAGGTAACAACATCCTGCTGTGATTGAGATGAGTGATGTGCCATATATTCCATAACACTCTCTGCTTCCACACCACTAATACAAAGGAGGATAATGGTGACCCGCATTTGATGCTGTGCTACTACGAATTCCTATGGGTCATATAGGGTCTGCGTATTTATTCAATGTTTCCGATGCGCACAGAGTTTATAAGCCGTTAACAGCATTAGGCTGGAGTCACACTGCCATATTTCTCATCCGAGAATCGCATCATAAAACTCGAACTGGCTGTCTGCTCTCCTGACCTGAGCTTGACATATGCATAGTAATCCATCATGCTCTCAGGCTCAGGTCAGAGAGGTGCCGGCCAGTCCGTTCAGTGCGATGCGATTATCGCAGGAGAAATACGCCAGTGTGACTCTGCCCATATAGCAGCATAGGTAACATGCTAGGCTCAATATTCAACCTAGAGGAATAAGCTATAATATAATATTTTCAGAGGAAATGCTATAGTCTGTAAACCTAAGAAACGATAAATAAATGACCAGTGAGATTTCACAACATATGGAAAAAGAAAAGGGAAGGATATTCCAGGTCATATAAAGAGACTAATATAAACTGCATAAGACTCATATCTATGTAAGTATTCATTGAGCATATTTTTGCAAAAACAAAATCTATCAGTACATGAAGGCTTGAAATTGAAATTTTTTTTTATCAAGGTAATTGATGTGCTGGCATGATTTATTTTACTGCTGATTCTTTGAGGAGCAGTTAGACTCCCCAAAAAATTCCTGATTTAGATAGAAAATTGTTACCAGTCTATCTTATCCAGCATAGTCTTTCATTTATTAATTTGAGTTACAGTAGGTTTTCTGTGAGCAGACCGGAAGAGCTAGTCACAGCACCCCGATGCATCAATGAGCCTTGGGCACCTGTTACTTTGCCTTGGGTTCACCAAGAGTCCTTCTTTGGACCCCTTTTGATAAGTGGTAATCAAGGAACACTGAAAATACTCCACAAGACTGCCATTTATAGGTGCGCCAACCCGATCATCTAGCCATTAAAATTTGGGACTTGTTAAAGTGAAAAAAAATTCTCATTTTCTTGCTTACTACAATAAATTTCAAGAACTGACTGTTCCCTTGCTGCCTTGAACTGTATATCCCACCCATAGATTTGTGGCATTAGATTAATGGCAATCTCTTTACCAGTCACTAGTTTTATTGTTATGACTGATCACAATACAGTTTGCACACTCACACAAAAAGTCAGTAATTTTCCGTTAGATGTATAAAAAGCAAAAAGTCATTGTATACAGTCATTATACTGTAAATGCTCAAAAAGCATGTAGTTCAAAATAAAGTTTTGTTTTCAGCTGAGGACAAAAGATTTTTACAAAATATGGCTTTTTTAGCATTCTGACCCTTTCTTTGAGCTTTGGGCTGACCGCTTCACGAATAGTTATTGCTCCTGGCTATTTCCTTTTCATAGTAGTAGCACTTACAATTAATCAATACAGCTCTAGCAAGGCGGCTGACGGCATATTGGAAAAGTCCTATTTGTAACGTTTATCTATGGAGACTTCTTGGCTGTACAATATATTTGATTTTATATACCTGTTATCGATGTTTGCGGAGTGCCATGCAGCAAGGCTTATTGGAACTATTAGTGTTAATGTCGGTTTCTAATGAGTTCAGTAAGGACACTGATGTAGTTAAAGTATCATGCTATATTTGACATAATGTAATACCACAGTTAAGTGCTTAGATAATGTGCTAATGGATATTAAGAGGGAAGTGGTTAACCCATATTGCTTCATTTTTACATGCACTTTTCAGCATTGTTGTCTTAATTGTCCTTAATGAGCCATTAACGTAGTTATAATTGCTCCCTCTTCCAGACAAATATTCTCCTTCTATACGTGTTGTACAGTCTTGGATAACGGCAACAGCGAGTAAAGCTGCTGCATTGCGGTAGCCAATATGTCCCAATAGATCAAAATAAAATTCTTCCCAAGCTAAAACAAATCTCACAAGGGTCGTATAGCACTGAGCTTCTGAAAAAAGTGTCCAGTAAAACACTGATATTATTTCTCACAACAATGAATAGCCGTAAACTGCTATAAACGAGACTCAGTAAAGACTGGGGCTGGCAAACATAATCAGAGAAAACTATTTGCATCAGTTTCTCTACGATATATGCAAATAGAAACCGAGATGACAAAAAAATGGATCTACGCGTATAATGTCAAATGTTCTGCCTGTAGTTAGTTATACTTCTTCCCCTGACATCACTCCCAGCCCAATACAGAATACGAAGGATTATTTGTCCACTGTCTCTAACATCATGTCCTCCCTCCATCTGAAACTCTCTAAAACTGAACTTCTTGTGCTTCCTCCCTCTACTAACCTTACTCTACCTGACACTTAAATTACCTTGGTGGGTTCACCCATAACTCCCAAGCAGCACGAGCATAGTCTTGGGGTTACATTTGACACTCAGCTTTTATTTATTCGCTATGTCTGATCACTGACTCGTTCGTGTCACCTGAATCTTAAAATACATCTCTAAAATCCAACCTTTTCTCACCTTTTAAACTGGTAAAACTCTTTCTGTATCTCTTATTCACACTTGTCTGGACTACTGCAACTGTTCAGTCTCCCTCTAACTAAACTTTCTCCTCTCCAATCCGTCCTGAATGTGGCAGCCGGGGTCGTATTTCTGTCCAGCTGCTTCACTGAAGTCTCCACCTTGTGCCAGTCATTACACTGGTTACCAATCTGATACAGAATACAATATGAACTCATGTCTCTCACACACAAAGCTCTTCACAGTTCTGCACAACCCTGTATCTCGTCCTTCATCTCTGTCTATCTCCCTACACGTTCCCTTTCTTTTGAAACTGACCTAAGACTAACATCCTCCATAATTCGAACCTAATACCTCCACCTCGAAGGCTTCTCCTGTGCTGCGCCAGGTCTCTGGAATCCACTACTGAACATGATCTGACTAATATGTAGCCCCCACATTTTTAAGTGTGGTTTAAAAATACATCTCTTTAAACAAGCCTATTACCTCAACTCACTAACCTAACTCTTCCCTGTTCCCTCATTCTAAACATTATGCAGAATCTGCTCCCTCCTATTCATCTGTCTCTACACCCTCCATGCACATGATAACTGCACTTAAACACACTGACAGATGACCGAATTATGCAGCTTTATATGAAAATCCCCATTTATTACAATTGGTGGACCTGAAATAACAAGCACTTTTCACCTATTTTGCCCCCCTATTTCCCTGTAGCTTGTAAGCTTGTGAGCAGGGTCCCCACTCCTAATGTAACTGTTTATACTCTCTTACCTTGTATTGAATTTATTGTCTGTATATGTCCCCGCTTAATTGTAAAGTACTGTGGAATGTGTTGGCGCTATATAAATAAAAATTATTATTATTATAATTATACCATTTAATATACCGCATGGACAAATGAGAAATCTCATGAAAGGAAATCTGTCCCCAGATTATGCCACCTAATCATAGAGCATCTTAATGTAGAAACAAAGACCCTGATTCCAGTGATGTGTCACTTACTGAGCTGCTTGCTTTAGTTTTGATTAAATCATTGTTTTATCAGCAGGAGATTATCACTAGAGGTCTAGTAAGCTTGTTGCCATGTAGTACTCCATATACACTAGCTCTGTATAACCCCACCCCCGTCACTGATTGTTGGCTTTCTGCCTATGCACAGTACATATGCAAACAGGTGTGGTCCTGCTTACTTTAGTTAAGGCTTTCAAAAATTCGCAGCACAAAAATGCTGTTTCTTCCCCATGTAGCGAAAGACTGCATAACAATTAGAAAAATTTTCAGTCAATTTTTGATCTAAATATTTCAAAAACTTTTATTCAATATTGTAAAAATTAGCACTCACTTAAAGGATTGAGATTTTCTATTTAAACAGGGGTATGTTGTTGTAACCTTTATCCATGGTAAAGGACTTTTTGTTGTCTGAAACGTGTAGAAAACTACATCATGATTGGATTTATTGCAAGTGCCAATTTTTCTGATACGGAATAAAAGTTGTTTGAAATATTTTGATCAAGAGCATCTGGAAAGTGTTCTACTTCTTATGCGTACACAGGAAGCTCAATCAGTTGTTGAGGTTATACAGATCTCAGCATTCAGGAAAATGATAGCTCTTCACCAGATAAAAGAATGATTCTATAAAAACTGAACTAAGCAGCCAAATAAGTGACACATCGTAGGAATCAGAGTCTCTGCCCCTACATTATGTTGCTCTCAGATGGGGTAGTAAAAACCTGGTGATAGATTCACTGATCATTAATGGTGGTGCATTTGTTAAATACTTTATTTACAGCACCATTTAAAGTGTATAAGTCATTTAATGACATAAATTATTTGAAATATTGAACATATTTCATCATATTTGAATAAATATGAAATTTAATGGTGGGACAACTTTTTTACATTTTTTTCAGGATAGATATCTTTTTTTTGCCCTGCTTTTGAAGCAAACACTTTTTGGGGAGAATTCTTCTGGGATGAAACATGTATTGGAAGCAAACCTTCAGTATGTGCTGCTGATCGTTTACAGTATGGGTCATTAGCACTATATAGGCATAAAAAGTTTGGCACAGTTTGATAGGTAAGGTGTGCTCCATGCCACTGTGCAGAACTAACATTATGTGTACTTTTATGTGATATTACTATCTCTGTTTGTCTACTGTATATGTACCTTCACCCCTTTATCCCTGGGCCATATTCCATTTTTTGTTTTTTCCTCCCCTTCTTCCAAGAGCCATAACTATTTTATTTTAGGTCACTATAGCCATGTGATGGCTTGCTTTTTGGCGGGACGAGTTTTACCTTTAAATGTCATCATTCATTATACCATAGTGTAGTGGTAAACGGGGAAAAAAATTCCAAGTGTCGTAAAATTGCAAAAAAAGTATAATTCCACAATAGTTTTTTGGGGGGGTTTTATTTACCATGTTCACTATATGGTAAAACAGACTTGGTAATATGATTCTCCAGGTCAGTACAAGTGCGCAGATCATAGAATCATAGAGTTGGAAGGGACCTCCTGGGCCATCTGGTCCAACCCCCTGCTCAAAGCAGGATTCACTAAATCATCTCAGACAGATGTCTTTCCAGCCTCTGTTTGAAGACTTCTATTGAAGGAGAACTTACTACCTCTCGTGGCAGCCTGTTCCACTCATTGATCACCCTCACTGTCAAAAGTTTTTTCTAATCTCTAAGGGTGGTTTCACATTAGCGCTTTTTAAGCGCACGCACGGCCGGGGGTAGCTCCGCCCCCGAGCCGGCTCTCTGCCCGGCGTGCCCGCCCCTTGCTTGTAGCGCCGCCTCCTAGCGCACAGCGGCGCCTGCGATCGGCGCACCCTATCTTTAGCATAGGGTGCGCAGATCGTGCGCAGGCCGTGCGCTAGTTGCGCTTTGACCTGCGCTGCGCACTTTTGACGGTGCGCCGTGCGCGCCAAAATCCGAAAAGTTTGATTTTGGCGCGCACGGCGCACCGTCAAAAGTGCGCAGCGCAGGTCAAAGCGCAACTAGCGCACGGCCTGCGCACGATCTGCGCACCCTATGCTAAAGATAGGGTGCGCCGATCGCAGGCGCCGCTGTGCGCTAGGAGGCGGCGCTACAAGCAAGGGGCGGGCACGCCGGGCAGAGAGCCGGTTCGGGGCGGAGCTACCCCCGGCCGTGCGTGCGCTTAAAAAGCGCTAATGTGAAACCACCCTAATCTGTGTTTCCTCCCATTCAGTTTCATCCCATTGCTTCTAGCCTTTCCTTGTGCAAATGAGAATAAAGATGATCCTTCTACAATGTGACAGCCCTTGAGATATTTGTAGACAGCTATTAAGTCTCCTCTCAGTCTTCTCTTTTGCAAGCTAAACATTCCCAAATCCTGTAACCATTCCTCATAGGACATGGTTTGCAGACCGGTCACCATTCTGGTCACTCTTTTCTGAACTTGCTCCAGTTTGTTGATGTTTTTTTTAAAATGTGACTCCCAAAACTGGACACAGTGTTCCAGATGAGGTCTGACCAAAGAGGAGTAGAGGGCAATAATGACTTCACGTGATCTAGACTGAATGCTTCTGTTAATACATCCTAGAATTGTATTTGCCTTTTTTGCTGCTGCATCACACTGTTGACTCGTGTTCAGTCTGTGATCTATTAGTATACCCAAGTCTTTTTCACATGTGCTGTTGCTTAGCCCTATTCTTCCCATTCTGTATATGCTTTTTACATTTTTATAGCCCAGATGTAGTACTTTGCATTTTTCCCTGTTAAAAACCATTCTGTTAGTTGCTGCCTACTGCTCCAGTTTATTTATATCTTTTTGAATCTTCTCTCTCTTCTCTAGCATTAGCTATTCTTCCTAGCTTTGTGTCATCAGAAAATTTAATCAGTTTACCATCAATTTCTTCATCTAAATAATTGATGAAGATGTTGAACAATACAGGGCCCTGGACAGAGCCCTGTGGCCCCCACTTGAGACATTCTTCTTACTGGATGTGCAGCCATTTACGACCACTCTTTGGGTCCGATCACTAAGCCAGTTATGAATCCACCTAACAGTTGCCTTGTCCATTCCATACTTAGTCATTTTTTCAACACGGATTGTGAGAGATACTTTGTCAAATGCTTTGCTGAAGTCAAGATACTCTAGATCTACAGCATTTCCCTGATCGAACCCAGTCATTGATTTTGTCATAGAAGGAAATTAAGTTAGTCTGACATGACATTAATGGAGCACACTTGGACTGGATCACGGTTAGCAGTGGGGTACCACAGGGGTCAGTTTTGGGTCCGCTTCTTTTTAACATATTTATTAATGACCTTGTAAGGGGCATAGAGAGTAGAATTTCAATATTTGCAGATGACACTAAACTCTGCAGGGTAATCAATACAGAGGAGGACAATTTTATATTACAGGAGGATTTATGTAAACTAGAAGTTTGGGCTGATAAATGGCAAATGAGCTTTAATGAGGATAAATGTAAGGTCATGCACTTGGGTAGAACGAACAAGATGTATAATTATGTGCTTAATTGTAAAACACTGGGCAAAACTGTCACTGAAAAAGACCTGGGTGTATGGGTGGACGACAAACTCACATTTAGTGGCCAGTGTCAGGCAGCTGCTGCAAAGGCAAATAAAATAATGGGATGCATTAAAAGAGGCATAGATGCTCAGGAGGAGAACATAATTTTACCTCTATATAAGTCACTAGTGCGACCACACTTAGAATACTGTGTACAGTTCTGGTCTCCGGTGTATAAGAAAGACATAGCTGAACTGGAGCGGGTGCAGAGAAGAGCGACCAAGGTAATTAGGGAACTGGGGGGTCTGCAATACCAAGACAGGTTATTACACTTGGGGTTATTTAGTTTGGAGAATCAAAGGCTTAGGGGTGATCTTATTACAATGTATAAATATATGCGGGGACAATACCAAGACCTTTCTAATGATCTTTTTACTCTTAGACCTGTGACGGGGACAAGGGGGCATCCTCTACGTCTTGGAGGAAAGAAAGTTTAAGCATAATCACAGATGCGGTTTCTTTACTGTACGAGCAGTGAAACTATGGAACTCTCTGCCATATGATGTTGTAATGAGTGATTCCCTACTAAAATTTAAGAGGGGACTGGATGCCTTTCTTGAAAAGTATAATATTACAGGGTATATACACTAGTTTCCCGTATGTGGAGTCGGGAAGGAATTTTTTTCCCCAATGTGAAGCTTACTGTTTGCCACATGGGTTTTTTTTGCCTTCCTCTGGATCAACATGTTAGGGCAAGTTAGGATAGGATATGGGTTGAACTAGATGGACTTAAAGTCTCCCTTCAACCTTAATTAATTACTATGTTATTATGACTTATTAGTAACAAACCCATGCTGACTGTTTAATCTCTTCATTCTTATCCAGGTACTTACATACATGTTGTTTAATAATTTATTCAAAGATCTTTCCTGGTATAGAAGTCAGGCTTACCTGCCTATAGTTGCCTGGGTCTACCTTCTTGCCCTTTTTAAAGATAGGAAGAACATTTGCTCTTCTCCAGTCTTGTGGGATGTCTCCTGTTCTCCAAGAATTTTCAAAGATTATGGAGAGTGGTTCAAAAATTTATTTTGCTATCTCCTTCTGTACTCTGGGGTGTAATTCATCTGGACCTGGAGATTGAATTCATTTAGGTTAGCTAAGTATTTCCTCGCTATCTTTCTGTTTATAGATATCCTGGATTCTTCTATTTCCTTAATAGGACAGTGAAGATCAGTTGATGTTACATTTCCTTTCTGAGAGAAAACAGATGCAAAATAGGAATTTAAAAGTTCGGCCTTCTCAACATCCTGCCTTACCATGTCATCATTTTCATCCTGTAAAAATCCTATAGCATCTATGACTTTTCTTTTACTTTTGACATATCCCCAAAATCCTTTTTTATTGTTTTTTACATCTCTTGCAAGCCTTAATTCATTGTCAGCGTTAGATAATCTGATTCGTGCCCTGCAGGTTCTGCAGACAGCATTATATTCTTCTTCAGATATGCCTTCTTCTTTCCATTTGATAAACATTTCGTTCTTCCTGTTTAGCATGTGTTTAAGTTCTGTGTTCATCCATCCTGGTTTCCTTAAATGCTTCCTTTACTTCCCTCTTCTCAGTATTGTTAACGACTGTGCTTTGAGAATCTCATTATTCAAAATTTCCCATCCTTCCTGGACATTTTTGTCCTTAAGGATAGCCAGCCATTGGATCCTTCCAATTCTCTTTCTGAATCTCCAAAAATCTGCCTTTCTGAAATCTAACCTTGACGTCTGAGTCTTCACGGTCTTCCTCCTCTAGTTATCCAAAATTCTAAAATAGCATGGTTGCTACCTCCTAGGGTCCCAGCCACTCTTACCTCCTCAACCATTTCCTACCTGTTTATAAGGATTAGATCCAAGGTAGCAGATCCCCTTGTTTTTGCCTCTACCTTTTGGAAGATAAAGTTGTCAGCAAGAGAGGATAAGAATTTCCTTGACCTGTTAGTTTTGCCTGAGAGAGATTCCCAACAAATGTCTGGATAGTTGAAATCTCCCATGACAACTATGTCATATTTTTTGGAGAACTTGGCCATTTGATGCATAAAGACTTCATCCATATCTTCAGCTCGAACAGGCGGCCTGTAGTAAATGCCTACAATGGTGTCCTTTCCATTGTTCTGTCCTTGTATTCTTACCCAAACAGCTTCCACAGAACTCCCAGTCTCTGAAGCTTCAATCTCTGTGCAGATATAGGCTTTTCTAACATACAATGCGACACCTCCTCCTCATTTATCAAGTCTGCTTCTTGCAAATAAGTTGTATCCTTCTATCCTTGTATTCCAATCATGTGTATCATCCCACCAAGTTTCACTGACTTCAATGATATCATATTTCTTTTCCTGCGTTAGTAGTTCCAATTCTCCTTGTTTTTTTGTCCATGCTTTGTGCATAGAAACATTTTAGTTTGTGATTGGTTTCTCTTTCTCCGATATTTTCATTATTTAGTTTTTTTGTCCTTGGTCTTCCCTTCCACTTCTAATAGCAGAATTCTCAATAGTATTTGTCAGGTGTATGGCTTTTTCTGGCCTTTTGCTTTCCTTCCCACATTGTTCTAGTTTAAAGCTCTCCTTATAAGTTTAGCAAGGCGACTTCCAAATACATGTTTTCCAGTCTTCGTAAGGTGCACCCCATCTCTAGCAAGTAGTCCATCATATAGGCAATTCACTCCGTGATCCAGATATCCAAATCATTGCTGACGGTACCATCAACATAGCCAGTTGTTCACCTGCAGAGTCTTATTCCACCTCCTTGTTCCATGGCCATCCACTGGAAGGATGGAAGATTTATCAGACATATATATTTTCTTTTTTATTTACCGTATTTTTGGCTATATAAGATGCACTTTTATGATCCCCCAAAATTGTTCTTATCAATGCTCCCGGTCCAGAGCTGGGGTTGTTGTGGTGGTGGTGCGGCGGTCCTGCGGTGGTGGTACAATGGTGAGCAGTGGCGGCATATGGCAGCCGCCATTCTTCTTCCGGTGTCTGGCTTCCAGCTTCTGGCTTCTTGGCACAGGCACAGATGGAGGAAAGCCAAGATCCCCATCCGTGTCTGCCTCTACTCGATGTCCACAGGAAAATGGCCACAGAAGCGGCACAGACACAGATGGAGCTTTCGGCCCAGCCTCAATGATGTTACCACTTTTCAATGATGCTGTGCTCGCAGCAGCCTCATTCGCCAGTGGTTTTCAGCCAGGATGGTTGCATCTTGGCACTGTCCAGGTTGAAAACGGTTTATTCCCCAGACATGGATTACAGCGTGGAACAGAATGGACAGGTATGGTATATTGTTGTTATTTTATTTTACTTTAATTACAGGAGAATGATGGCTTCACCGGAATTAGGCGTTTAAATAAAAATGGAAAACTGTGTTTAGTGTTATTTCAAATAAAGGACTTTATTCTTGCTGTGTGTTTATTTACCATGTAACTATAGGATTGGTAATGGAAGGGTGTCTTATAGACACGGCTCCATTACTAAGCTATGGGCTTGATGTCACCTGACAATAAAAAGGTGACATCAACCCCAAAAATATGAACCCCACTTGCCACCACTACAGGGCATGTGGGAAGAGCCGGTCAATGAGCCAGAATTTGGTGCCTCAAATAGATTTGCCTTTTCTGGGCATCTGCGGGCTGCTATTTTTAGGCTGGACAGGGCCTATATCAATGGCCCCTTACCAGCCTGAGAATACCAGCCCCCTGCTACGAGCTTTAGCATGGCTGGTTGTCAAAAATGGGGGGCCCCCACGCAATTTTTTAAAATTATTTATTTTAATGATTAAAACTAAGGCCATGGGGACCACTCTATTCTTGGTAACCAACCTTGCTGAAGCTGACAGCTGAGGGTTGCAGCCCCCAGCTGTGAGTTTTGCCTGGCTGGTTATAGAGAATACAGGGAAACCCACGCCGTGTTTTTCATTCATTTGTTTAGTTACTGTATATCGCAGGCGGCGGGTGAGGAATGCCCCCATCATCCACTCCTGCTGCCACTGTTAATAATGGCAGCAGGTGTAGGTTGATGGGAGTAATAGTCCAAAAAGCCCCCACCTCCTGTCATTGATCTGACTTGAATATAACTGTCATCATTGTCCTCTGCTTGAACCGATCGCCAGCAGAGCAGGGGATAATGATGAGAGCCATCTTCAGCACCTGGCTCCAGGGAACATTGCTTACTGCAGCGCTTCTTCCCCAGCGCCGAAGCATGTCACATGGATGACATCCATCTGTGTTCTCTGTGTGCACGTGTGCGGGACGTTTTGCTGCCCGTGCTGATGGTAAAAAACAGACATGTCTACGTGTGGAGCACATGTACACATGGTCCGTGGAAACACACTGATATGTGCTCAGACCCATTCATTTTAATGGGTCTACATGTGTCAATGTCTCTGGTATGTGTCACCATACTGTACGTACCGGAGACAAGATGTGTGAAAGAGGCCTAAAACTGAGGAGGGAGAGAAGAGGAATTCTCCTCCTCCTTTGCAGGGATGGATAGTGATTGGTGGAGGGAACTGTTGCTGAGCTGCCTCCACCAATCACATATCTGTCCCTACACAGTATTTAATGTTGCAACTATGGTACTCACAAGTCTGAAATCCTTTTAGGAAAGGTGAGCAAACAACCCCCATCATCCTTCAGAATATACTGTATCAATGGATATATTATGAAGGATGATATGGGTTCTAGCCATATTTAGTGTAAATATACACTGTAATGTAGAGTCCAAAGTGTTTATTGCAAATGTGACTACCACCTCCCTCATCTTTCAGAATACATCCATGTATACAGTAAGTGGGTGTATTCCTGAGGATGAGGGGGTGGGAGTCACAATATACGGTACTGCAGGCACTGTACTGTCATTCATAGATCCCCCATAACAGAGCTTCATCCACAGGTAATATTTTTGTATTTTATTAAAGGTTTTTGCACACTATTTGGCTCAAAATATTTTTTTTTTCTTATTTTCCACTCTAAAATCTAAGTGCGTCTTATAATCAGGTGCTTCTTATAAAGCGAAAAATACGGTAAGTAATGAAAAGAATTCAGAAATTTATATGAAAAAAAGTTTTTGCATCTGTTGCCATTTTCTGAGACCCGTAACGTTTCCATTTTGTTCATCTGGGGCTGGGTGAAGGCTTATTTTTTGCTGCGTGATCTGACGTTTTTATTGATACCATTTTGAGGTAGATACAATGTTTTAATCACCTCTTATTGCATTTTATTGGAATGTTGCAGTTACTAAAAAATGGTAATTCTGGCGTTTTGATTTTTTTTCCCATTATGCTGTTTACTGATTTGCTAATTTACTTTATAATTAGATAGGACATTTCTGAAGGCAGTGATACCAAATATGTGTATTTTTTATTTATTTTTTAAATTGTTTTCTTTTTAAAGGGAAAAAAGGCGGATGAATTGAACTTTTGTGTTTTTTAAAATTTTTTAAATATTTTTGAAGTCCTGTTCACAGAAATATCATGTTGACACCCCCAGGTGTCATGATGACTACTCATCAGCGCCCCGCGATCATGTGACAGAGGTGCCAATGGGAGGGACTTGTGACCTGCTTCCGCCCGGAGTGTGTTAAATGTGTCTGTCAGTGATTGACAGTGGCATTTAATGGGATCCACCCGCGATTGTTAGAGGCACTTGATGGCTGATTTAATCAGCCATCAAGTGTGGGTAAAGATGCGGGCTCAGTGCTAGAGCCTGCATCAAATCAGGGACGTGGATGGGTGAAAGGGCTTTCACTTATACAGCACTGGCTATCTTGGCTTGTATCTCTCGAGTATCCATCATCAATACTATGATTGCACATAATTTAACTCTATATTGATTTGTAGTATTCACACAAGGTAGTTTTGTTTTCATCACTTACCTACCTTTAGTACCTTCGATGTCTGACTTCTGTATGATTATTTTTATACATTCAATTATTTTGTTATCCAATAAAGAATGTACGTTTTACTGATTTTGAATACAAAGTCCAGAAGTAGAAGGCGAGCACCATCATAATAGTCCACACATCCGAACCATCATACGTGTATAAAAGAGAGGCAGCCGGCAATACAACTGTTTTACCCTTAGGTCTTAGGTGCACATTCATGGAAAATAAGCTAATCCACATAGCAAAAAATAAGTAGAAAAGAGCGGCACTCACCGGGTAGTGTAGTCAAGGCTTTATTGTAAAAGCTTATCAGCGGGAGAACGGGTGCAAAAACTTGTGGAAGCGCCTTTGCAGCGCGAAACGATCGTCGTTGCTATCTCCTTTTTGCACCCGTTCTCCCGCTGATATGCTTTTATTGATTTTGAGCCTTGCATATTTCTATATAGGTATTCTTGATTTTATTGGTGCTATATATTGCTATATATTGCTCCATTTACTCATGTAGGTGTTTTATATATAGGCATGGCGTTACATATTTATGGGTCTTTCGTGTAAGCATCTTGGTATCAGCCTGTGATACGGACATCAAGTGATACTGTTCTATAAAAAACATTTCTGATCAAAAGCTATCACCACTTTTATGCATAAATAGTAAAGGGTATTGTTGAGCTGAAATCGTCTAATCGTTTGTCAATTGACATCATAAGCGTATTCTTTATAGTAATTGCAAGGCAGAAAGTGCACGTACCAGAGCCTAACCACCTGTGCAAGCTAAGTACGTGATTTAATCATAGCAAAGCATTCTATCTCATTATATTACTCCTTATTATACATTCACGATTGGTTGTCCAAGGAAGAGGCTGAACACGTAATTGCATTACATAAAGCACAGTGGGAATCATTGAAGCTCAATTAGTTACTACAGAAAAGGAAGACAAAAGAACATGCATGTTTATCTCAGTTGACCATTTAGTGCAACACAACATGTTTCTATGAGATACGTAGCAATAACTATCATTTAACATGACGTATCATCATTACCCGAAATTGTATTCTTTTCTGAGGATAAACTGATTAAATGAATAATGTGGAAACAGAACCTGACTGCGAATATGACTTTGTCTTTATCATTATCTTTTCCTTTATCTGTTATATATGATTTTGTGTTTCTTGGTCTATTGTGTCTCTTATAAATAAAAATGACAGACCACAAGGCTGAAACAGTATAACATCATATATTGCATGTGGGTGCAGATGAAACCAACACAATCAGCCCATGGAAAATCAGTGTAGGACACACTGTAATCAATAAGAAACAACAAGAGGAAATCAGTGCATAGATGTCCAAAGTATGATAAAATCACAAATCTTTATTAGATAACACAGGTAGAAAAGCACAAACAATGACAAATAAAGGGTGACACAAGCAGAAGCAGAGCAAAGGGGTATACAGTGTCAAAAACCTCACTCTGACCCTTATCATAAGTAAACACCTGGTGGTAAAGATTCAAGTATACACACCCGATATATAACAGGCAGACCAGTGAAAAGCAATAAGGGGTAAAATCCCCAGCTGGACAGCCATATAATCAGGGGTGAAATTACAAAGACACAAAAGTAAGGTAAACATACCAGGAGGGGAGAGGGGAGAGACACTGGATCCCAAGCTCAGCTGACCCCGACGTACGTTTCGGAAATGATCTTCCTTCCTCAGGGGGCGTGTCAATAGGGTGTTAATTGCGGTTTAAATAGGGGAGGTAAAAAACAAGAACCAATCATGAGGGGTGACGCTGACCAATCCCCCCACATCCCCCATCGCTGCCTGGGCTGGCGCTGATCAGCACGGGGCCCCATGACGTCAGACGCCAGACCACAGGCAGACGGGGGCGGGACAGGAAGCGCGTCCACCCACACATGTATAGGAACAGGAAGGATGGCCGCGGCCATCTTGGATATGGGCCAAAGGCAGAAAATCTGCCAGAACTATGAAAGGGAATGGTGAGCGTCCCTAAAAGGACCTTTCAGGATAGAAGCGGGCTAAATAGCGCTACAACTAATGAAGTACCCTAATATAATAATGTAGTAACACATCACCAATGATATAAAAATTAATTAATATATAGGGGAGCGCAAATAAGGCATTAGCAAGAAATGGAAATGTAAACTAAATGTATAAATTGCACCTGGGCAGCAAGAATAATCGGTAAGATGAGAGGCAGAGCACATAATATTACAAAAATAACAATAACCAGTGTTCAGTGCCCATACCTATCATATATAATCGAATACATGATTTTAAATACATAAAGCTGCACAAAAGCTGTATACGTGTCAAAATATACATCAGTATACACATCCATAATATTGAGCCATAAAATACACCTACATATGGATACAGCAACGTCATTAGTCCAGCATGCAAAAAAAAAAAAAAAGTGAGGCCTTGAAACTGCCAAATTCTCCATTCAGAATGTGCCATAGAATAAACTGGCACATAAATACAGAGGCATTGTTAGTCCAGCATTCATAACATTGCGATGAGGGAAAAATGAGGCCTTGAAACCGCCATATTCTCCATACAACAATGGAGGAGTAGATGTATCTTCATCTTCCCAAGTAGGATATCCATCCAACCCAACAAGGAAAGCCACAAGAAAACCATCAGACCGGTGCCTGCAATTAAAACTGAAATAAAAACAAATGTTAAAACCAAAGACACGAAGAGTCACCCAACTGGTAGCAGCAGAAAAGGGGATAGAAAGGAAAATCATAAAAATGGAGCAAATGACAGACACTCATTAAGACCCCTCGGATGAACCGTTTGCAACTTCCAGATCCACCTGGTTTCCAGTTGAACCAGCCTTTTAGATAGGCCCCCACCTCTGATATCTATTCTCAGAGCCTCGATGCCACGCACTTTAAGTAAAGATGCGTCACATTTATGATGATCTTTGAAGTGCCTGGGAATAGTTCTCAGGATGGAGTCATCCATGTGGTCCCGTGCCGCCTGGATCCCCAACACATGCTCACGCACACGGACCTTTAGTTGGCGTGTTGTAAGGCCAACATAAATATGATCACACGGACAAGTAGCGTAATAAATTACATATCTTGTCGTGCATGTGATTCGTTGTATAATGGTGAAAGTTTGATCACCATCCGAGTTGGTGAAATCATTGCATCGCAATATGTTGGGGCAGGCAACACAGTGACCACATGGAGAACAACCAGCCCTGAGAGTAAAGGAGTCCAGGAATGAGGGTCTAAAACCACCAGAATAATGACTAGAGACCAAATGGTCTCTTAAATTTTTTGAACATCGAAATGCCAAAGACGGTTTTTCGGTGGTGAATTTATTGATGACTGGGTCAATCCGGAGTATAGGCCAGGCCTTTTGTAAAGCCGTCCTAACGGCATTAGATCTGGAGTTGTAAGTGGTAACGAACCTCACAACCTGCCGATCCCTAGACTCAGTAGATGACCCCGTTTTATACAGTAAATCTTGTCTAGAAGTATGTTTGGCACGATTAAAGGCTCGCTTCAGTGATATACGGCTATATCCACGATCTAAGAAGCGTTGACGGAGCTCATTTGCGCGATGAAAGAAAGTTTCATCCGTCGAACAAATACGACGTAATCGTAAAAATTGTCCAACTGGGACAGATTTAATAATATGTTCTGGATGAGATGACGTGGCGTGAAGTAAGGAATTGGTAGCCGTAGTCTTTCTGAAGATGTCCGTCTGTAAAAACCCGGCAGGGTCCCTCCTGACAGTAACATCTAGAAAATCCAAAGCCTCTGAACTATACGTAAATGTTAAATGGATGTTGCGGTCATTGCTGTTCAAAGTGGTCATCAACCGCTCAAGGTCGACGGGCGTGCCCTGCCAGATGAAGAAGACATCATCAATGTACCGCGTCCAAAAAGGGACGCGGCCCATTGACGAAGGCTCATCTGACAGAAAGAGGTCCCTCTCCCACAGCCCCAGGAATAGACCCGCATACGAAGGCGCGAAGGCCGCTCCCATTGCGGTACCCTGGAGCTGCAGGTAGAAGGACCCCTTGAACACAAAGAAATTGTGTGTGAGAGTGAACTCTAATAGCTCCAGCAGAAGGTCCCTTAGGCCTAATGATAGGCCAGAAGTATGCAGGAAAAATCTCACGGCTCTCAATCCGTCAGTATGTTTGATGTTAGTATAAAGGGACTCTACATCTGCTGAAACTAAAAGAGTATCACTCTCAAGGCAAAGCCCGTCGACCCTGCGCAGAAGATCCCCAGTGTCACGGAGGAAGGAAGGCTGGACACAAGAGGTTGCAGATGGTAATCTATCCACTTATTAACATTCTCCAGGAAATTGCCCCATCCAGATACAATCGGTCGTCCGGGTGGTACGGAGGCATTCTTATGTATCTTAGGGAGTAAATACAACGTAGGGATCGCAGGTTCAGATACCAATAATGCCGAACATAGCGGCTTAGTGATAATGCCATCCTGCAGAGATCTTTTCAATATAGTTTCCAACTGAGATGAATAGGCCGAGAGGGGGTTATACGTCAACTTCCTTTAACAGGATTTGTTGTTTAACTGACGAAATGCCTCCCTCTCGTACATCTCAGTTGGCCACAGGACGACATTACCACCCTTATCAGCCGGTTTGATAAGAACACCTGGCAGTTCTTGTAAATATCTCAAACGCTGTCTTTCCTCCCTATTAAGGTTATCTCCAGCAATAAAGCTGGGAATTTTGTACAGTTCATCCGTAACCACCCGGACGAACAAATCAATATTGGCACACGAAGATAACGCAGGAAACTTAGTTGATCGTGGGCAAATTGAAGGAGGGATCTTACCTCCATCAGGGCAATTTTCCAAGGAGAGTTCCTCAAGTATCCTCAAAGCCTCCTGTTCCTCCTCTGTGGGAAACAATGTAGAAGCATCATTAGAATCAAAGTACCTTTTGAACAGCAACGACCTAGAAAAAAGATGTACATCCTTAATAGTCCCAAAAAGGTCAAAATGAGAGGTTGGACTGAAGGAGAGACCCCTGCCGAGGAGACACAGATCGGCATCAGAGAGACTTAGCTCACTTAAGTTAATCACCTTATTGTCACGTTTGGGATGGGTCACGTTTCTTCTATACGGATGGAATGTATGATCGCGTAGTCTAGAAGTCTCATTCGTTGCAGTAGTGGATACGGAAGAGAGATCTGAGTGTCCACTCAAAGATGACACAGAGAGAGAAGAAGAAGATGTCTTACGTAGATTGGAATGATGAACCACATTCCTTCTCCACATATATACCCTTTTGGACTGATAGTCCTTAATATCCCGGTTAAATTTTGCTATTTGATTATCCTGGATTTTTTTAACCAAAGAGTCCATGGATTTGTCAAGATCTTCTTCAAATTTCTGTAATTTGTCTACTGGACAACCATTGCGGAGCTCATTAAGTGTAGTGTCAATTAACAAATCCAAGCTATCAATGGTGGAGGTATTATGTTCAATTAAACATTGCATAAGAAACATTGAGCAATTATTGCACGACTCCTCCCACTTGGCTATAAAGGTCTCGTCCTCAATAGGGAAAGAGGGAATAACTTTTACCCTGAGACCTCTAGGAATCATTTTATTGTTTTTATATTTTTCCAACAAAGACCGATTCCACCATAGTTTAGATCGTTTAGAGAGCAAAATTTTAACAGAACCAAATTTGTCTTCAAAACCACTATCCCCAGATGGCTGCACACCCGCCATGTTGGCGCCAAACACCTGGTCCATTTGTGACAGCCAAGATTTTTCTTTGGCCCGGAAATCCATGTTGTCAGTCAAAATACCTGTGCATAACACAGTAAAAATCAATGATAAATAAAAATGACAGACCACAAGGCTGAAACAGTATAACATTATATATTGCATGTGGGTGCAGATGAAACCAACACAATCAGCCCATGGAAAATCAGTGTAGGACACACTGTAATCAATAAGAAACAACAAGAGGAAATCAGTGCATAGATGTCCAAAGTATGATAAAATCACAAATCTTTATTAGATAACACAGGTAGAAAAGCACAAACAATGACAAATAAAGGGTGACACAAGCAGAAGCAGAGCAAAGGGGTATACAGTGTCAAAAACCTCACTCTGACCCTTATCATAAGTAAACACCTGGTGGTAAAGATTCAAGTATACACACCCGATATATAACAGGCAGACCAGTGAAAAGCAATAAGGGGTAAAATCCCCAGCTGGACAGCCATATAATCAGGGGTGAAATTACAAAGACACAAAAGTAAGGTAAACATACCAGGAGGGGAGAGGGGAGAGACACTGGATCCCAAGCTCAGCTGACCCCGACGTACGTTTCGGAAATGATCTTCCTTCCTCAGGGGGCGTGTCAATAGGGTGTTAATTGCGGTTTAAATAGGGGAGGTAAAAAACAAGCACCAATCATGAGGGGTGACGCTGACCAATCCCCCCACATCCCCCATCGCTGCCTGGGCTGGCGCTGATCAGCACGGGGCCCCATGACGTCAGATGCCAGACCACAGGCAGACGGGGGCGGGACAGGAAGCGCGTCCACCCACACATGTCCAAGATGGCCGCGGCCATCCTTCCTGTTCCTATACATGTGTGGGTGGACGCGCTTCCTGTCCCGCCCCCGTCTGCCTGTGGTCTGGCGTCTGACGTCATGGGGCCCCGTGCTGATCAGCGCCAGCCCAGGCAGCGATGGGGGATGTGGGGGGATTGGTCAGCGTCACCCCTCATGATTGGTGCTTGTTTTTTACCTCCCCTATTTAAACCGCAATTAACACCCTATTGACACGCCCCCTGAGGAAGGAAGATCATTTCCGAAACGTACGTCGGGGTCAGCTGAGCTTGGGATCCAGTGTCTCTCCCCTCTCCCCTCCTGGTATGTTTACCTTACTTTTGTGTCTTTGTAATTTCACCCCTGATTATATGGCTGTCCAGCTGGGGATTTTACCCCTTATTGCTTTTCACTGGTCTGCCTGTTATATATCGGGTGTGTATACTTGAATCTTTACCACCAGGTGTTTACTTATGATAAGGGTCAGAGTGAGGTTTTTGACACTGTATACCCCTTTGCTCTGCTTCTGCTTGTGTCACCCTTTATTTGTCATTGTTTGTGCTTTTCTACCTGTGTTATCTAATAAAGATTTGTGATTTTATCATACTTTGGACATCTATGCACTGATTTCCTCTTGTTGTTTCTTATTGATTACAGTGTGTCCTACACTGATTTTCCATGGGCTGATTGTGTTGGTTTCATCTGCACCCACATGCAATATATGATGTTATACTGTTTCAGCCTTGTGGTCTGTCATTTTTATTTATCATTGATTTTTACTGTGTTATGCACAGGTATTTTGACTGACAACATGGATTTCCGGGCCAAAGAAAAATCTTGGCTGTCACAAATGGACCAGGTGTTTGGCGCCAACATGGCGGGTGTGCAGCCATCTGGGGATAGTGGTTTTGAAGACAAATTTGGTTCTGTTAAAATTTTGCTCTCTAAACGATCTAAACTATGGTGGAATCGGTCTTTGTTGGAAAAATATAAAAACAATAAAATGATTCCTAGAGGTCTCAGGGTAAAAGTTATTCCCTCTTTCCCTATTGAGGACGAGACCTTTATAGCCAAGTGGGAGGAGTCGTGCAATAATTGCTCAATGTTTCTTATGCAATGTTTAATTGAACATAATACCTCCACCATTGATAGCTTGGATTTGTTAATTGACACTACACTTAATGAGCTCCGCAATGGTTGTCCAGTAGACAAATTACAGAAATTTGAAGAAGATCTTGACAAATCCATGGACTCTTTGGTTAAAAAAATCCAGGATAATCAAATAGCAAAATTTAACCGGGATATTAAGGACTATCAGTCCAAAAGGGTATATATGTGGAGAAGGAATGTGGTTCATCATTCCAATCTACGTAAGACATCTTCTTCTTCTCTCTCTGTGTCATCTTTGAGTGGACACTCAGATCTCTCTTCCGTATCCACTACTGCAACGAATGAGACTTCTAGACTACGCGATCATACATTCCATCCGTATAGAAGAAACGTGACCCATCCCAAACGTGACAATAAGGTGATTAACTTAAGTGAGCTAAGTCTCTCTGATGCCGATCTGTGTCTCCTCGGCAGGGGTCTCTCCTTCAGTCCAACCTCTCATTTTGACCTTTTTGGGACTATTAAGGATGTACATCTTTTTGCTATGTCGTTGCTGTTCAAAAGGTACTTTGATTCTAATGATGCTTCTACATTGTTTCCCACAGAGGAGGAACAGGAGGCTTTGAGGATACTTGAGGAACTCTCCTTGGAAAATTGCCCTGATGGAGGTAAGATCCCTCCTTCAATTTGCCCACGATCAACTAAGTTTCCTGCGTTATCTTCGTGTGCCAATATTGATTTGTTCGTCCGGGTGGTTACGGATGAACTGTACAAAATTCCCAGCTTTATTGCTGGAGATAACCTTAATAGGGAGGAAAGACAGCGTTTGAGATATTTACAAGAACTGCCAGGTGTTCTTATCAAACCGGCTGATAAGGGTGGTAATGTCGTCCTGTGGCCAACTGAGATGTACGAGAGGGAGGCATTTCGTCAGTTAAACAACAAATCCTGTTACAGGAAGTTGACGTATAACCCCCTCTCGGCCTATTCATCTCAGTTGGAAACTATATTAAAAAGATCTCTGCAGGACGGCATTATCACTAAGCCGCTATGTTCGGCATTATTGGTATCTGAACCTGCGATCCCTACGTTGTATTTACTCCCTAAGATACATAAGAATGCCTCCGTACCACCCGGACGACCGATTGTATCTGGACGGGGCAATTTCCTGGAGAATGTTAATAAGTGGATAGATTACTATCTGCAACCTCTTGTGTCCAGCCTTCCTTCCTTCCTCCGTGACACTGGGGATCTTCTGCGCAGGGTCGACGGGCTTTGCCTTGAGAGTGATACTCTTTTAGTTTCAGCAGATGTAGAGTCCCTTTATACTAACATCAAACATACTGACGGATTGAGAGCCGTGAGATTTTTCCTGCATACTTCTGGCCTATCATTAGGCCTAAGGGACCTTCTGCTGGAGCTATTAGAGTTCACTCTCACACACAATTTCTTTGTGTTCAAGGGGTCCTTCTACCTGCAGCTCCAGGGTACCGCAATGGGAGCGGCCTTCGCGCCTTCGTATGCGGGTCTATTCCTGGGGCTGTGGGAGAGGGACCTCTTTCTGTCAGATGAGCCTTCGTCAATGGGCCGCGTCCCTTTTTGGACGCGGTACATTGATGATGTCTTCTTCATCTGGCAGGGCACGCCCGTCGACCTTGAGCGGTTGATGACCACTTTGAACAGCAATGACCGCAACATCCATTTAACATTTACGTATAGTTCAGAGGCTTTGGACTTTCTAGATGTTACTGTCAGGAGGGACCCTGCCGGGTTTTTACAGACGGACATCTTCAGAAAGACTACGGCTACCAATTCCTTACTTCACGCCACGTCATCTCATCCAGAACATATTATTAAATCTGTCCCAGTTGGACAATTTTTACGATTACGTCGTATTTGTTCGACGGATGAAACTTTCTTTCATCGCGCAAATGAGCTCCGTCAACGCTTCTTAGATCGTGGATATAGCCGTAGATCACTGAAGCGAGCCTTTAATCGTGCCAAACATACTTCTAGACAAGATTTACTGTATAAAACGGGGTCATCTACTGAGTCTAGGGATCGGCAGGTTGTGAGGTTCGTTACCACTTACAACTCCAGATCTAATGCCGTTAGGACGGCTTTACAAAAGGCCTGGCCTATACTCCGGATTGACCCAGTCATCAATAAATTCACCACCGAAAAACCGTCTTTGGCATTTCGACGTTCAAAAAATTTAAGAGACCATTTGGTCTCTAGTCATTATTCTGGTGGTTTTAGACCCTCATTCCTGGACTCCTTTACTCTCAGGGCTGGTTGTTCTCCATGTGGTCACTGTGTTGCCTGCCCCAACATATTGCGATGCAATGATTTCACCAACTCGGATGGTGATCAAACTTTCACCATTAAACAACGAATCACATGCACTACAAGATATGTAATTTATTACGCTACTTGTCCGTGTGATCTTATTTATGTTGGCCTTACAACACACCAACTAAAGGTCCGTGTGCGTGAGCATGTGTTGGGGATCCAGGCGGCACGGGACCACATGGATGACTCCACCCTGAGAACTATTCCCAGGCACTTCAAAGATCATCATAAATGTGACGCATCTTTACTTAAAGTGCGTGGCATCGAGGCTCTGAGAATAGATATCAGAGGTGGGGGCCTATCTAAAAGGCTGGGTCAACTGGAAACCAGGTGGATCTGGAAGTTGCAAACGGTTCATCCGAGGGGTCTTAATGAGTGTCTGTCATTTGCTCCATTTTTATGATTTTCCTTTCTATCCCCTTTTCTGCTGCTACCAGTTGGGTGACTCTTTATTTCAGTTTTAATTGCAGGCACCGGTCTGATGGTTTTCTTGTGGCTTTCCTTGTTGGGTTGGATGGATATCCTACTTGGGAAGATGAAGATACATCTACTCCTCCATTGTTGTATGGAGAATATGGCGGTTTCAAGGCCTCATTTTTCCCTCATCGCAATGTTATGAATGCTGGACTAACAATGCCTCTGTATTTATGTGCCAGTTTATTCTATGGCACATTCTGAATGGAGAATTTGGCAGTTTCAAGGCCTCACTTTTTTTTTTTTTTTCATCACAATACTATGAATGTTGGTTTAATAATGTATCTGTATTTATGTGAAAGTTTAATTTAATTTATGGCACATTTTCATGGAGAATATGGTGGTGCCCTAGTCCCTATTATTTTAATTTTTTTTTTTTTTGCATGCTGGACTAATGACGTTGCTGTATCCATATGTAGGTGTATTTTATGGCTCAATATTATGGATGTGTATACTGATGTATATTTCGACACGTATACAGCTTTTGTGCGGCTTTATGTATTTAAAATCATGTATTCGATTATATATGATAGGTATGGGCACTGAACACTGGTTATTGTTATTTTTGTAATATTATGTGCTCTGCCTCTCATCTTACCGATTATTCTTGCTGCCCAGGTGCAATTTATACATTTAGTTTACATTTCCATTTCTTGTTAATGCCTTATTTGCGCTCCCCTATATATTAATTAATTTTTATATTATTGGTGATGTGTTACTACATTATTATATTAGGGTACTTCATTAGTTGTAGCGCCATTTAGCCCACTTCTATCCTGAAAGGTCCTTTTAGGGACGCTCACTATTCCCTTTCATAGTTCTGGCAGATTTTCTGCCTTTGGCCCATATCCAAGATGGCCGCGGCCGTCCTTCCTGTTCCTATACATGTGTGGGTGGACGCGCTTCCTGTCCCGCCCCGTCTGCCTGTGGTCTGGCGTCTGACGTCATGGGGCCCCGTGCTGATCAGCGCCAGCCCAGGCAGCGATGGGGGATGTGGCGGGATTGGTCAGCGTCACCCCTCATGATTGGTGCTTGTTTTTTACCTCCCCTATTTAAACCGCAATTAACACCCTATTGACACGCCCCCTGAGGAAGGAAGATCATTTCCGAAACGTACGTCGGGGTCAGCTGAGCTTGGGATCCAGTGTCTCTCCCCTCTCCCCTCCTGGTATGTTTACCTTACTTTTGTGTCTTTGTAATTTCACCCCTGATTATATGGCTGTCCAGCTGGGGATTTTACCCCTTATTGCTTTTCACTGGTCTGCCTGTTATATATCGGGTGTGTATACTTGAATCTTTACCACCAGGTGTTTACTTATGATAAGGGTCAGAGTGAGGTTTTTGACACTGTATACCCCTTTGCTCTGCTTCTGCTTGTGTCACCCTTTATTTGTCATTGTTTGTGCTTTTCTACCTGTGTTATCTAATAAAGATTTGTGATTTTATCATACTTTGGACATCTATGCACTGATTTCCTCTTGTTGTTTCCTATTGTGTCTCTTACTAGAGCAATAGTCAGATATCAAACAGTGTAATAAATGTATAATATTGTAAACATTATGCAGGAGTAATTGATGTAATAGTGAACCCGATCACCACAAAGTGGAACTGCTTGATTGCTTTTTTTTTAGCCCAGGTTCATTTTGGGGCAGAGCTGTGATCTGTGACTACAATTCGGCTTCATGAAGTCTATGACAGTCTGAAATCCACCTTCTGTTTTCTTTAAAAGGATCCTGTCAGCTTCCCCAGGCCCACCAAACCGCCACCATTTTTTTAATTGATCCCTTTATACCCTTCCTAACAATCTCCTTTCAGTGGCTTATTAATGTCTGCATGTGCCTAAATCCTGGGGTCATTGATTTCCCCAGACTAATTGTCCAACTAATAATATGGGGTGAGTTACTTGATTAACAGGAGCAGCATCATTGCTGACACTTTGCAAATCTCTGCCTCCCTGACAATGCAAAACCAATTGGGTACACCTTGTCGCGGTGGGACAGCTTTATGCTTTTTTTTAATCAAAAACAGTGTTTATTAAGTACCTTATGTTAATTATTCAATGTACTTGCTTTTTTACATGTTTATTTTCGTTAGGGTATATGCACACATTGTCTTTTCTTTGGTTTTGTTCGTTTCTACCGCCAGTGTGCACATGCTTTTAGATCATGCATGTTATTCAAGTCATATTCTAGCTCAGTTTTCTCCCTGACAATGCATAGTGTAGCTGTGTGTATGCTCTCCGAATTCATTGGTATCCTGCACTTGCCCATGGAGGCAGCAGTTTTGCAGGACTCAGCAGAATGTTACTGCCAGCTCCGCAAGTCTCGCAACTGGCTGTGTCCTATCACAGTGCAGACTCCCTGGGCATGTGCAGTGCACAAATTAAGCCGGCATACACCATGCTTCACTGCACATTGCCAGGGAGGTAGAGATTTCCAATCAGCCAATGTTGATGCCACTTTCGCAAATCATGTCAATCACAGTGGAAGGAGCATGATAAGATGATTAGTGGAACAATTAAGCCCCCGTCACACATAGCGATATCGTTAGCGAGATCGCTGCTGAGTCACAAGTTTTGTGACGCAACAGCGATCTCACCAGCGAGATCGCTGTGTGTGACACTGACCAGCGACCGGCCCCCCTGCCGGTTATCGCTGACCGTCCTGGAATAGCCAGGACATTTTTTTGATCGCTGGTCTCCCGCTGGCCAGCACGCATCGCTGCGTGTGACAGGCGGGAGACCAGCGATCAGCGCGCTGGTAACTAAGGTAAACGCAGGGTTTCTAAGCACCGGGCGGTGCTTAGAAACCCTCTGTGTGCTTAGAAACCCTCTGTGTACCTTATTTACCAGCGTGCTGATGCAGGGAGCTGGTAACCAAGGTACACATCAGGTTTCTAAGCGACGCACGCCCCTTAGAAACTCGACGTGTACCTTAGTTACCAGCTCCCTGCATCAGCGCGCTGGTAACCAAAGTATACAGCGACGCCGCGCGCTCGGCGTCGCTGGTGCTGATCGCTGGTGAAGCTGTCTGTTTGACAGCTCACCAGCGATCCTGACACATTGATATCGTTGTCGGGATCGCTGGTGAGTCGCTATGTGTGACGGGGCCCTTAGTCTGGAGAAATCAACGCCCCCACAACAAGTCCCCCACTAATTAGCATATCACGATCGCAGTTTTAAATTTTATTTTTGGGCATATGCAGAAATAAAAAAAACACAAAAAGGGGCTTGTTAGGAATGGTATAAAAGGATCAATAAATACATTGTGGTGGTTTGTATGGCCTGAGGAAGCGACAGATTCTGTTTAATACCATTCACTTCACTTTACTGGCAGCTCTGTAGTAAAAATGTTTTGCTTATACAATGTGTATAATTAATATAGAGTATTACTGTAAGTAATTCCATGCCAGCTTCACAAAGAACACTGTTTTCATGAATTCTTTGTAAATGCATTCAAATAAGGTACCTACATTTCCATGACCATAAGGTAACTACCATATCAATACCATATCACTAAATCATTCGCTCTAGTTTTTAAAATAGGAGATGTGGGACAATGAAATATGCAATTTCTTGTTACAAGATGAAATTTGCAAATAACCTTCCACACATTTATTAGTAATTTTTATGACAAACTATCATTACATGGGCCAAAGTACAAAATATATAACTTTATAACTACTGTATATATTTTAGGTTTGAGCTACACGACAATATGTGGTTTGACAGCAATTCTCTGAAAAGTTACAGACCAAAAACAATTGTGCAAATTGCCTGTGCCTTCCTATCGTGTGACTATTTTAGGGTTTTAATTTTGCTGTAAATAAAATGGCCAAGTTGCAAATAAGTCACACAAAAGTTACATGTCGTGTTTGAGTTGCACTGAAATCTATGGCAAGTGTGTCCTCTGGGACTTGCAACCAAGGACATAAAATCCAACACCTTTGGGAACATTTGAGACTTTGTGTGGCAGTTGCAGTATGCAGCGGGTCGCAATGTCACACCTTACAAAATCATTACCACATTTTTTGGAATATAAGACGCACCTAGCTTTTAGAGGAGGAAAATAGAAAAAAAAACTGAAACAAAAATGTGGTCATGACACACTGTTATGGGGGAGCTGCTGCTGGCACTGCTATAGGAGTAATATCCCCCATCCTGTTGTATATACTGTATGTCCCCATCCTGGTTTATATGCCCCATCCAGGTATACATGCCCCCCCTTCCTGGTATACATGGCCTCCCCATCCAGGTATACATGACCCCATTGCCTTCCTGATATACATGTCCCTCATCCCCATCCTGGTATATATGGGCCCATCCCCATCATGGTATACAAGGCCGCCAATATTGGTAGACATGACCAGCATCATGTGGCACACACAAAAAATAAACAATTCTACTTACCTTCATTCCGCTACCTCAACGGTGTCCTGTTCTGATGCCGGTAGATGTCTGCAACATGTAAGCAGCGCGTGATGTCACTGCCATGCATGCCCACACATTGAAGTCAGCTGCTGGAATGAATATTCACTGCTTTCTTCTCCTGGGACTATGGGATTCGAAAACAGTGAATGCTCATTTTCTTTAATAGCTGCAGTCACCAGGAGATCACATGTGCCTGCTATTAAAGAAAATTAATATTCACTGGTTAGGGTTAGGGTTGTGTTGGGGTTAGGGTTAGGGTTTAAGTTAGGGTTTAAGTTAGAATTGTGGTGTTTTCAAAAATAAGAAAAAACTGTTGGGCACAAGCACAAGTGCTCTCTACTACTCTACTATAGTTTACATTGGGTGTTCATATATGCACCCCCCGCATCCCCTCATTTTTTTGGGTATCTATCAGCCACGAAACATGCAGGGCCGAGACTCGAGCATCTCACTCGAGCACCCGTGATATTTGGTACATACCTGAACACCCAATGCAAACTGGAGTAGCGAGCACTTGCACTCAACACTATTGACGACATATGCTAACTATACCCTTGAGGGGTGTGGTTTACAAAATGGGGCCACTTGTTGGGGGTTTCAGTTGTTTAGGCACATCAGAGGGTTTCCAAACGCAACATCGATTCCAGCCAATATTGTGTTCAAAAAGTCAAATGGTGCTCCCTCCCTTCTGAGCCTTGAAATGCACACAAACAGTGGATTTCCCCCACAAATAGGGTATCAGTGCACTCAGGAGAAATTGCTCAAGAAATTCTGTTGTCCATTTTCTCCTGTTACCCTTGTGAAAATAAATAAGTTTGGGTCTAAATTTAATTTTTTGCAAATAAAATTTAAATGTTACTTTTTTCCTTCCACATTGCTTTAGTTCTCGTGAAGCACCTGAAGGGTTAATAAACTTCTTGAGTGTGGTTTTGAGCACATTATGGGGTGCAGTTTTTAGAATGGCATCACTTTTGGGTATTTTCTGTCATATTGACCCCTCATCTGTGATGTACTTCCTAAAAAAATGGTTTTGCAAATTTTGTTGGAAAAATGAGAAATCACTGGTCAAATATTAACCCTTCTTAACATCCTAACAAAAAAATTATGTTTCCAAAATTGTGCTGATGTAAAGATGGCTTGTGAAATGTTTTTATGACTTATTTTGTGTGACATATCTATCTGATTTAAGGGCACAAAAATTTAAATTTTTTGAAAATTGCAAAATTGTCAAAATTTTTGCTAAACTTCCATTTTTTACATAAATAAACGCAAGTCATATCGAAGGAATGTTACCACTAAAATAAAGTACAATATGTCACAAAAAAATCTCAGAATCATTGGGATCTGTTGAGCCGTTCCAGAGCTATAACTTCAAAAAGTGACAGTGGTCAGAATTGTAAAAATTGGCTTGATCATTAAGGACAAAATTGGCTCTGTCACTAAGGGGTTAAGTACAGCTAAGATAATATTATTACTTAGAGCTGTTATATGGAGAGCTCGCTAATGTTTAATTTATTTTCATAGATAATGGATATAAGTATTACTATATGAAACAGCTGTAAGACAATGTTTCACATGCTGCAGATTCTCTATAAAGTAGTGAATAAATAATTGTTTTTCTGTAATTAATGATGGCTAATATAAATATGTTTGCCCAACAATAAGACAAAGTCCTATCCATGGAAAAAGCCATGATGTTTTTTGACACATTATTATTTACTGTAATTATTCACAACTGACTCAACAATATATTGATATGCATGAAAACATTAATGCAAAATGTGTAGCATAAAATGAATAAATTGCATAGGAAAAAAAAGCATAGAAAATGAAGAGTTAATACTTTGAATTCTTCTATTGCTCTTGTATTATAAATATATTTACTGTTATTCTCCGTTTTTATATGTAATAAATAATCTGGTGAAAAACTAGGCTGATAAAACAATGTTGCTTTCATTACAGATTGTATAGCATCAATCATGATTTTTAAGATACGTTAATTATGTTTTTATATTACGGAATAACTAACACAATGTGAACACACAGCATTTAAAAATTACCAAGTGTGACAAAGAAGGTAGAATCAATAGTTTGGGTCAAATAATATATCATGTCATTTAATGGAAACCAAATGATAAATTACATGGCTTGTCGCCTCTGTTATCTAATATGTATTACAAGCTCACACAAGGTTTTTATTAGTTACCTAATTGCTTGCATATAAGAAAAGCCATCATATAATCTACCCAATCAATATGAATATATGGAATATATTTCATTCGTATCATCTTGGAGTGTCAGTGCTGCTAGAGTAGAATATAAATGGTATAAGGCCTCAAATGGAATTTGATGTCTATGTGGAATACATTATGACCTTTTTATCTTACCAGTGTAGAAGTAGAATAGCACTTTGCGCTATTGTTATGGTAAATACAGTTGTTTCTCACAAAATTAGAATATCATCAAAAAGTTAATTTATTTCACCTCTTCAACAGAAAAAGTGAAACTCATATATTATATAGAGTCATTACATACAGAGTGATGTATTTCAAGTGTTTATTTCTGTTACTGTTGATGATGATGGCTTACAGCCAAAGAAAACCCAAAAGTAATTATCTCAGTAAATTAGAATATTTTATAACACCAGCCTAAAAAATGATTTAAAAATACTAAATGTTGTCCGACTGAAATGTATGTTTAGTAAATGCACTCAATACTTGGTAAGGACTCCTTTTGCATCAAGTACTGCATCAATGCATGGCATTGAGGTGATCAGCCTGTGGCACTGCTGCGATGTTATGGATGCAGAGGTTGACTTGATAGCAGCCTTCAGCTCATCTGCATTGTTGGGTCTGGTATCTTTCTCCTTAGCCCAGGAAAGACGCTTCTAGAGTTTTCTATTGGTCATGAATGGTTTTACACAAGGAAAGTTAAACTTGGAGCCAATGTCATGGATACGTCTGTGTGTGGTGGCTCTTGAAGCAATGACTCCAGCAGTAGTCCACTCCTTGTGAATCTCCCCAAAATTTTTGAATGGCCTTTTCTTAACAATCCTTTCAAGGCTGCGATTATCCCGGTTGGAAAAAAGCCTCAAAGAATGATAAGTAGGTTTTAGAACAACTAGCTCACAGAGAAAACTAATACCTTTTAAAATAAACCTTTTAATTTATTTCCAATGAAAGTACACAGCAAACAACTAGCTATAATACACCTAACCAGGCCAGACAGACCGGACAGAAATTGATTACAATGGAATACTAAAGATAAATACTAGGGCCTATTTTTACCCTTATTCAACCCTAGAAAGCTCCTATGTAACTGCGGATGTTGGCACCTTAACTTGTACGCAAGTTTGGCGTCCCAGCACAAAGAAGGCTACCCCTAGATTCACCCTGTTGTTCCCTATCTAGCCAGAAACAGGTGGGTCTTCAGGTCCTTTTTGAAGGTTTCCTGTTATGAATGAGTCACCGAAGGAGGAACAAACAAAAATACAAGCTAAGTCCAGAAAACCGGAGAGGTTGGTAGCTATCGGATTGCAGACCCCTGATCCTATTCACACAACTAACAGTAGCCGTGGGGGGTTCCTACGGTGCCCTAGACCCCTCGATCACAGCAAGAGAACGAAATAAGGCTAAAGAAAGACAACTGAATTCCCAACTTGTAACAGAAAGTCCTCCAAAATCTAGAAATAAACTGAACTCCTCTGTCAGATACAATGTTCTCAGGAATCCCGTGCAAGCGAACCACCTGTTGCAAAAACAAGGGCAACAACTCTGAGGAAGATGGCAACTTAGGGAGTGGTACAAGATGGACCATCTTAGAGAATCTATCACAAATCACCCAAATAACAGTCATTCTCTGAGAGACAGGCATATCAGAGATAAAATCCATTGAAATATGGGTCCATGGCCTCCTGGGCACCAGCAAAGGCATCAGCAACCCACTAGAGCGAGAACAAGGTTTAGACCGGGAGCAAGTCCCACAGGACTGCACAAAACTCCTGACATCACGAGACGAGACATCACGAGACAAGGCGGGCCATCAAAAAGACCGACTCACCAAATCTCTAGTACCAAAAATACCTGGATGACCAGCCAATGCAGAGCAATGAAATTCAGACATCACTCTCTTCCTCCACTGGTCAGGAACATACAATTTTCCAATGGGGCAACGCTCAGGTTTGTCCTCCTGAAACTCTTCCAGAGCACGTCTCAAATCAGGCGAGATGGCAGAAAGAACTACCCCCTCAACTAAGATGGTAGCAGGCTTGGTCACAACAGGAGAATCAGCAAAGAAACTCCTAGAGAGGGCATCTGCCTTGACATTCTTAGTGCCCGGAAGAAAAGAGACCACAAAATCAAAACGTGTGAAAAACAAGGCCCACCTAGCCTGTCTAGGATTCAAGCGTTTGGCCGACTCCAGGTAAATCAAATTCTTGTGGTCAGTAAGGACCACAACTTGATGTTTAGCTCCCTCCAACCAATGTCTCCACTCCTCAAATGCCCATTTCATGGCCAACAGTTCCCGATTCCCCACATCATAGTTACGCTCAGATGGGGAGAACTTTTGGGAAAAGAAAGCACAGGGATTCATCTTAGATGTTACCAGATCTTTTTGGGACAAAACAGCTCCTGCACCAATCTCAGAAGCGTCCACCTCTACCTGAAACGGGAGTGAGACATCAGGTTGCCGCAAAACCGGAGCAGAAGTGAACCTTCGCTTCAGCTCCTGAAAGGAAGAAACAGCCTCCGGAGACCAATTCAGCACATCAGCACCCTTCTTAGTCAAATCAGTCAATGGTTTGGCAATACCAGAAAAATTAGCTAAAAATTTATGATGAAAATTAGCAAAACCCAAAAACTTCTGGAGGGCCATCAAAAGAAGTGGGCTGAACCCAATCATAAATGGCCTGTACCTTGGCCGGGTCCATTTCAATAGTTGACGGAGACAAAATAAATCCCAAAAATGAAATCTTCTGTACCCCAAAAAGGCATTTCGATCCCTTGACATACAGGGAATTCTCCCCAAAATCCGGAACACAGTCCAAACATGTTCCACATGAGAGTCCCAATCCTTGGAAAAGATCAAAATATCATCCAGATAGATGATCAAAAATGTATCCACCAAGTCTTGGAAAATATCATTCATGAAGCACTGGAAGACAGAAGGGGCATTAGTGAGCCCAAAATGCATCACCAGGTACTCAAAATGTCCCTCTGGAGTATTAAATGCCATCTTCCATTCATCCCCATGCTTAATGCGAATAAGATTATACGCCCCCCTGAGGTCAAGCTTGGTAAACCAGCAAGCACCTTTAACTCTAGAGAATAGATCAGAAATCAGGGGTAACAGATACTGATATTTAACAGTAATTTTGTTGAGGGAACGATAGTCAATACAAGGCCTTAATGAACCATCCTTCTTGGCCACGAAAAAAACCCAGCACCTAAGGGTGAAGAGGATGGTCTAATATGACCCTACTCCAACGACTCCTTAATATAGGATCGCATAGCCTCGTGCTCGGGTACAGATAAATTGAAAAGTTGACCCTTGGGAAATTTACACCCAGGGCTCAGCTCAATTGCACAGTCATAACTCCTATGAGGAGGCAAAGACGCAGACTCATTCTCACTAAATACATCATAAAAATCAGCCAAATAGTCAGGAACATCATGCGACTGGGGAGAGGTGGAGAAAACAGGAGCGTCACTAAGGGCACACCGACAACCCCAACTCACCACAGACACAGATTTCCAATCCAAAACTGGATTATGGATTTGTAACCAGGGAAACCACAGAACAATGGTATCATGCAAATTATGCAACACAAAAAATCTGCAATTTTCTTGATGATCTGGGGCGACCCGCATTACCACCTGGGTCCAAAACTGAGGTTTATTCTTCGCCAAAGGAGTAGCATCAATACCCCTCAAAGGGATAGGCGTCTGCAGAGGTGTCATAGGAAACCCACAACGTTTAGCAAAATCCAAGTCCATCAGGTTCAGAGCTGCTCCCGAATCCACGAAAGCCTTAGCGGAAAATGTGGACAGGGAGCAGATCAGAGTAATTGCCAGAAGAAACTTAGGTTGAACACCGCCCACAGTAAATGTGTGTGCAAAACGTTTCTCTCGTTTAGGGCAGACAGAAATAATATGCGAGGCATCTCCACAGAAAAAACACCGCTTATTACGCCTTCTGAGCTCCTGACGTTGCGCCCTAGACAAAACTCTATCACATTGCATAGGTTCAGACATTTGTTCAACAGGTGGCAACACCTCTCATGCAGTTTTGCGTTCGCGCAAACGCCGATCAACCTGAATGGCTAATGACATAGAATCGTCAAGACCAGAGGGAACAGGAAACCCCACCATAGTATCTTTTACGGTTTCTGACCCTTCCAAAAGAGAGCTGCCAAGGCACCATCATTCCAAGTGGTAAGGACCGCCCACTTTCGGAATTTTTGACAGTACAACTCTGCAGAATCCTGACCCTGACTCAATGCCAACAGGGCCTTTTCAGCCTGATCAATAGCATTAGGTTCATCATACAACAGCCCTAAAGCTTGAAAAAATGCGTTCACATTAGCTAGAATAGGATCATCAGGTTTCAAAGAAAACGCCCAATCCTGAGGATCGCCGCGCAGCAAAGAGATGACAATTTTAACCTGCTGCGCGGAGCTCCCTGATGAGTTAGGCTTCAAGGCAAAAAATAATTTACAATTATTCTTAAAGTTCAAAAATTTAGACCGATCCCCAAAAAACACATCAGGAGTAGGGATCTTTGGTTCAGCAACATGTGAATGAGCAAGATAGGCGGAAATTCCCCGCACTTCAGCAGTGAGCTGCTCCACATGATCAGACAATTGCTTCATCTCCATTCGGAAGAAAAAAAAATTCCCCCTACGGCCTCAAAGACATAGAGGAAAAAATATACAAAAAAAAATCTGACACTTTTTTTTTTTTTTTACAATTCTTTCCTGCTATTGAGTACCCTAGAATCTGCGGTATGACTGGTGATTCTGTTATGAATGAGTCACCGAAGGAGGAACAAACAAAAATAGAAGCTAAGTCCAGAAAACCGGAGAGGTTGGTAGCTATCGGATTGCAGACCCCTGATCCTATTCACACAACTAACAGTAGCCGTGGGGGGTTCCTACGGTGCCCTAGACCCCTCATTCACAGCTGGAGAACTAATAAGCCTAAAGAAAGAAAGGAGAAATCTAAACTGCCCCAGAGCAGACCCCAAAGCAATAGACAGCCCCCAACATGTATTGTCGGTGAAAAGCAGATGAAAACACAAACACAGACAGAAAGACAGGTTGAGCAAACGATGGGGCCCAACTAACTAAATAGGAAAGGACAGAAAAGATGCTGGCTGCAATCTGCAAAAATTCTGCCAAAATAATGTCCAACACGTCTGATAAGAAAAAGGCCCTGAAGTCACTAGACTTCAAAATCACTATATCAGCACTCAGGTATATTCTGAAGACTGAGCAATTCTGAACTGGTTTGCAAGAGCTCAGAGCAGAAAGGATCACCAGCACCCCTGTAGGGCGTCGGCTGCCTTATATCCACTCAGTGATTCCGGGTGTCCAATCAGGCTCCACCTGTTCAGATGACAGGTTCTTCCCAACCCAATCAATTTCACTACCTCTCTTCACCAGCACAGGGAGTTCATCAGACATCAACGGTGAAGGGGAAAATGAACTCACAACAGTTTCCATTGTTGGTGAGAGTCTGATGTGTTGCGGCAGAGAGTTCCAGAGTATGGGGGAAGCACGGGAGAAGTCTTGTATGCAGTTGTGGGAAGAAGAGATGAGGGTGGAGTAGAGAAGGAGATCTTGAGAGGATCGAAGGTTGCGTGTGGGTAGGTACCGGGAGACCATGTCACAGATGTATGGAGGAGACAGGTTGTGGATGGCTTTGTATGTCATGGTTGGGGTTTTGAACTGGAGCCTCTGGACAATAGGAATCCAGTGACGGGCCTCGCATAGGGGGAGGCTGGGGAATAGCAAGGAGACAGGGCAGCAGAGTGTAGGATGGACTGGAGTGGTGCCAGAGTGCTGGAGGGAAGACCAGAGAGTAGGAGGTTTCAGTAGTCGAGGTGGGAGATGATAAGGGCATGCACTAGTGTTTTTGTGGTTTCATGGTCGAGGAATGCGCGGATCCGGGAAATATTTTTGAGTTTGAGGTGGCAGGAGGAGGCAAGGGCTTGGATATGTGGTTTGAAAGAGAGGGCAGAGTCGAGGATCACCCCAAGGCTCAGAGTGTGCGGGACTGGGGAAAGTGAGCAGCCATTGACATTGATGGATAGGTCTGGTGGAGGGGTAGAGTGAGATGGGGAAAGATGATGAATTCTGTTTTGACCATGTTCAGTTTGAGAAAGCGAGCAGAAAAGAAGGCTGAAATAGCAGACAGACATTGTGAGATTTTGGTCAGTAAGGTGGTGAGGTCAGGTCCAGATAGGTAGATCTGCGTGTCATCGGCGTAGAGGTGGTACTGCAAGCCGTGGGATTCTATGAGCTGTCCCAGGCTGAAGGTGTAGAAGGAGAAGAGACAGACAGGGGGCGAGGTGAGGAGGTGGTGTGTGAGAGGGAGACACTAAATGTTCGGTCTGTTACGTATGATGAGATCCAGGATAGGGCCAATTCTGTGATGCCAAGAGATGAGAGTCTGTAGCAGGAGCGAATGGTCCACGGTGTCGAAGGCAGAAGACAGGTCCAGGAGGAGAAGGACAATAGTGTCGCTTGCTCTTGGCGGTTAGTAGGTCGTCTTGGCGGTTAGTAGGTCGTTAGTGACTTTAGTTAGGGCAGTTTCAGTTGAGTGATGGGTTGGAAGCCAGATTGTAACCGGTCAAAGAGGGAACAGGAGGCGAGGTGGGAGGACAGTTCAAGATATACATCCTGTTCCAGTAGTTTTGAGGCGTAAGGGAGAAGAGATATTGGGCGATAGTTAAACATAGAGGATGGGTCGAGGGAGGGCTTTTTGAGGATGGGTGTGATTGAGGCATGTTTGAAAGATGAGAGAAAGACACTATTTGTAAGAGAAAGGTTGAAGAGGTGTGTTAGTGTTGGGATGAAGACTCTGGCAAAGTTAGGGATGATGTGAGATGGGAGTGGGTCAAGCGCACAAGTGGTGAGATGTGATCTTGACAGGAGGGTGGAGAGCTGATCTTCTGTCATGGTGGAGAAGCTGGTTTTGGAAGAATAGGGCTGAGCGGCTAAACGGGGCATTGGGGGCTGCGGGCCAAAGCTTTCTCTGATAGTATCGGTCTTCTGCTTAAAGAAGGAGGCCAAGTATTCAGCAGAAATGAGAGGAGATGGAGGAGGTGCTGTGGGACGGAGTAGAGAATTGAAAGTGTTGAAAAGCTGTTTAGGGTTGTGAGACAGTGAGGATATGAGGGATACAAAGTAAGTTTGTTTTGCAGCAGAGAGCATGTACTTGAAGCTGGCAAGGGACTGCTTGTATGCGTTGAAGTGCTCAGTAGAACGGGTTCTCTTCCATCTCCGCTCAGCAGCCCTAAAAAACCCGTCTCAGTTCTTTGGTCAGGCTAGTCAGCCAGGGCTGCCTGTTGATTGTATGAGTTTTGCTCTGCGTGAGGGGGGGGCGGATGAATCAAGTGTTGCTGTTATTGTGGTGTTATAAAAGGTGGCAGCAGCATTTGTGTCATGAAGGGAAGCTATGTCTGTGAGAGGGAGAAGGGACTCAGAGTGATTGTAAATTGAGGTGTTTGAGATTTCTACGAGGGTGAGAAAGTTTGTGGAGTGGGGGTTGCGCCGTCGGAGAGGAGAGAGAAGAGAATGTCAGTAGGTTGTGTTCGGACAGGGGGAGGGGTGAGTTAGTGAGATTAGTGAGGGAACAGCTCCACACAAGGATCGATTTCCAAATTTATTCCAGTGAAGATAATATACAGATCAGCTCCAGATAATATACAGTGGGGCAAAAAAGTATTTAGTCAGTCAGCAATAGTGCAAGTTCCACCACTTAAAAAGATGAGAGGCGTCTGTAATTTACATCATAGGTAGACCTCAACTATGGGAGACAAACTGAGAAAAAAAAATCCAGAAAATCACATTGTCTGTTTTTTTTTCATTTTATTTGCATATTATGGTGGAAAATTTCATCTCAATACTTTGTGATATATCCTTTGTTGGCAATGACAGAGGTCAAACGTTTTCTGTAAGTCTTCACAAGGTTGCCACACACTGTTGTTGGTATGTTGGCCCATTCCTCCATGCAGATCTCCTCTAGAGCAGTGATGTTTTTGGCTTTTCGCTTGGCAACACGGACTTTCAACTCCCTCCAAAGGTTTTCTATAGGGTTGAGATCTGGAGACTGGCTAGGCCACTCCAGGACCTTGAAATGCTTCTTACGAAGCCACTCCTTCGTTGCCCTGACAGTGTGCTTTGGATCATTGTCATGTTGAAAGACCCAGCCACGTTTCATCTGCAATGCCCTTGCTGATGGAAGGAGGTTTGCACTCAAAATCTCACGATACATGGCCCCATTCATTCTTTCATGTACCCGGATCAGTCGTCCTGGCCCCTTTGCAGAGAAACAGCCCCAAAGCATGATGTTTCCACCACCATGCTTTACAGTAGGTATGGTGTTTGATGGATGCAACTCAGTATTCTTTTTCCTCCAAACACGACAAGTTGTGTTTCTACCAAACAGTTCCAGTTTGGTTTCATCAGACCATAGGACATTCTCCCAAAACTCCTCTGGATCATCCAAATGCTCTCTAACAAACTTCAGACGGGCCCGGACATGTACAGGCTTAAGCAGTGGGACACGTCTGGCACTGCAGGATCTGAGTCCATGGTGGCGTAGTGTGTTACTTATGGTAGGCCTTGTTACATTGGTCCCAGCTCTCTGCAGTTCATTCACTAGGTCCCCCCGCGTGGTTCTGGGATTTTTGCTCACCGTTCTTGTGATCATTCTGACCCCACGGGGTGGGATTTTGCGTGGAGCACCAGATCGAGGGAGATTATCAGTGGTCTTGTATGTCTTCCATTTTCTAATTATTGCTCCCACAGTTGATTTCTTCACTCCAAGCTGGTTGGCTATTGCAGATTCAGTCTTCCCAGCCTGGTGCAGGGCTACAATTTTGTTTCTGGTGTCCTTTGACAGCTCTTTGGTCTTCACCATAGTGGAGTTTGGAGTCAGACTGTTTGAGGGTGTGCACAGGTGTCTTTTTATACTGATAACAAGTTTAAACAGGTGAGACTCTTAAAAGAAGAAGTTACAGGTCTGTGAGAGCCAGAAATCTTGTTTGCTTGTTTCTGACCAAATACTTATTTTCCACCATAATATGCAAATAAAAAGAAAAAAAAACAGACAATGTGATTTTCTGGATTTTTTTTTCTCAGTTTGTCTCCCATAGTTGAGGTCTACCTATGATGTAAATTACAGACGCCTCTCATTTTTTTAAGTGGTGGAACTTGCACTATTGCTGACTGACTAAATACTTTTTTGCCCCACTGTATATGATAGAAAATGTTCACAATTCTGTCAAAATTAATACAATTACATATAAACAATCATGAATCATGTGACCACGAAAACTTATCTCCTCACCGCATATATCCATTAACGATGTCACATGTAATTTTGAAGATTCATGAAAAAGGACATAAGTATAAAAATATCCATGATAGAAAATATTCACGATTCTGCCAAAATTGATGCAATTAAAAATGCATAATCATGAATCATGTGACCATGAAAAATTATCTCATCAACACATATCTATTAGCGGTATCACATACGATTTTCAAGATTCATGAAAAAGGAAGGATGTGAATGAAAAATATCCATGATAAAAAATATTCACAATACAATTGCAAATATATAATCACGAATCATGTGACCACAAAAGCTCATTTCATCAGCACATATACAGCGCATATATCCATTAGCGGTATTGTATATAATTTTCGAGATTTATAAAAGGACATGAATATATAAAAATATCCAAAAGAGAAAAATGTTCATAATTCTATCAAAATTAATACAATTACATATATATAACTGTGAAAAATGTGACCGCAAGATCATTTCACCAACACATATATCTATTAGCAGTATCACATATAATTTTCAAGGTTCATCGAATAAATGTGCAAACAAAATCATACAAAAAAAATAAAAAAACATTATTAATGCAAAATATGCTCTGAAATATTAATAATGAAATCATGTTCCATTATTAATATTTCAGAGCATATTTTGTATTACTAATGTTTTTTTATTTTTTTTGTATGATTTTGTTTGCACATTTATTCGATGAACCTTGAAAATTGGTGTTGGTGAAATGATCTTGCGGTCACATTTTTCATGATTATGCATTTTTAATTGCATCAATTTTGGCAGAATCGTGAATATTTTCTATCATGGATATTTTTATACTTATGTCCTTTTTTCATGAATCTTCTAAATTATATGTGACATCGTTAATGAATATATGCGGTGAGGAGATAAGTTTTCGTGGTCACATGATTCATGATTGTTTATATGTAATTGTATTAATTTTGACAGAATTGTGAACATTTTCTATCATATATATTTTTTCTATATTTTTGAGGTTCATTTTTGTACATTTATGTGCAATATTGAGGCATTTTTATTGTCTGTCCTTATTGTACTGTCCGGAACAGGACCTTCCAATCATGTGACTTGTATTAGACTCAGGATTGGTTTCTGCTCCTTTTTAACCTGTGTGTGATTTTGATATGCTAGCTTTGATAAAGATCGCATGTAGCAATCGAAACGCGTCGCCTATGTCGCTCCTGTGTGAGCTGATGCAGCCCTGGAGCTGATCTGTATATTATCTTCACTGGAATAAATTTGGAAATCGATCCTTGTGTGGAGCTGGATATTTTTCTCCTGTCTTCGTTGAACTGACCATTGCAGGATGGTGATCCATGCTCCCATGGAAGTCGGTGAGCTGGATTTTACTTTTTGAATAAAAGTTTAGAGGCAGCTGAGGTGGAAGTGTCAATGGGGATGTTGAAATTGCCCATGATGATGGTGGGGATGTCAGCAGAGAGGAAATGGAGTAGCCAGGTGGTGAAGTGGTCGAGAAAGGTGGAGATGGATAGTTCTGGGGGTCGGTAGATGACAGCCAGTTGGAGGTTGGAGGTGGAATAGATGCGGATGGAGTGCACCTCGAACGAGGGAAGAGTAGCAGAGGGTGGAAGTTGAATTGGGGTAAAGGAGCAGGTATCAGACAGGAGCAAGCCAACTCCTCCACCAAGTTTGTTGCTGGGGCGAGGGGTGTGAGAGAGATGGAATCTACCATAGGAAAGCACAGCTGGAGAGTCTGTGTCAGAGGGAGTGAGCCAGGTTTCAGTGATGGCAAGGAAGGAGAGTTTGTTGGTGATAGTCTTATCTGCTATCTCTCAGATAACTCTCTTCTTGACCCTTTACAATCCAGTTTTCACTCTTTACACTCTACTGAAACTGCCCTCACTAAAGTCTCTAATGATCTACTAACAGCTAAATCTAATGATCACTACTCCATGCTAATTCTCTTGGATCTTTTTGCAGCATTCGACACTGTGGATCATCAGCTTATCCTCACTATGCTCTGCTCCATCGGCCTCAAGGACACCGTTCTCTCCTGGTTCTCCTCCTATCTCTCTGACTGCTCCTTCACTGTATCTTTTGCTGGCTCCTCCTCCTTTCATCTTCCCCTTACTCTTGGGGTTCCTCAAGGATCGGTTCTAGGCCCCCTCTTCTCTTTGTATACTGCCCATATTGGTCAAACAATCAGTAAATTTGGTTTCCAGTACCATCTCTATGCTGATGACACTCAATTATACACTTCTCCTGATATCACGCCTGCCTTTTTGGAAAATACCGGTGATTGTCTTACCGCTGTCTCTAACATCATGTCCTCCCTCTATCTGAAACTGAACCTGTCAAAAGCTGAACTTGTGTTTCCTCCCTCTACTAATGTACCTATGCCCAACACTGCCATTTCTGTGTGTGGTTCCACCATTACTCCCCAGCAACATGCCCGCTGTTTTGGGGTCATACTTGATTCCGAGCTTTCATTCACCCCCCCACATCAGATCACTGGCTCGCTCTTGTTATCTGCACCTCAAAAACATTTCTAGAATTTGACCCTTTCTTACTTTCAACTCTGCAAAAACTCTTACTGTTTCTCTTATTCATTCTGATTGGAACTAATGTAACTTTCTATTAATCGGTCTCCCTCTTACCAAACTCTCCCCTCTCCAATCTGCCTTGAATGCTGCAGCCAGGATTATATTCCTCACCAATCATTACACCGATGCCTTCACCTTGTGCCAGTCATTACACTGGTTACCCATCCACTCCAGAACCCAGTACAAACTTATTACCCTCACCCACAAAACACTCCATGGCTCAGCACCACCCTACATCTACTCCCTCATCTCAGTGTACCACCCTACCCGTGCCCTCTGTTCTGCCAATGACCTGAGGTTAACATTCTCATTAATCAGAACCTCCCACTCCCGTCTCCAAGACTTTTCACGTGCTGCACCAATTCTTTGGAATGCACTACCCAGGTTAATACAATTAATCCCCAATTCCCAGATTTTTGCCCATTCAAAATCTTTTACCATAACCAGGTTCCTTGCATCATAGTCTCACATGCTTTATGCATTTAATAGCCCTTTGTGCCTGTATTGTTACATACTTAAGCTGATAACCGGTTCATGCAGCATTACATGAACACCCAATTCTTACACTGTGGCTGATCCGAACGAAAGCAATTGTTACCATCTATCTTCTGTGTCTCCCCTTTTCCTCACAGATTGTAAGCTTGTGAGCAGGGCCTTCATTCCTCTTGGTATGTGTTTTCATCTATGTGTCTATTGTTATGCTGTAATGTCTATTGTCTATACAAATCCCCTCTTAAATGTAAAGTGCTGCAGAATATGTTGGCGCTATAGAAATAAAATTATTATTATTATTGTTATATTATTAAAATTAGGCCCTAGTATTTATCTTTAGTATACCATTGTAATCAATTTCTGACGGGTCTGTCTGGCCTGGTTATGTGTATTATAGCTAGTTGTTTGCTGTGTATTTTTTTATTGGAAAAAAATAAAAGGTATATTTTAAAAGATTATCCCAGTTGCTTGTGCTCTTTTTTCTACCACACATTTTCCTTCAATTCAATTTTGCATTAATATGCTTGGATACAGCACTCTGTGAACAGCCAGTTTCTTTAGAAATAACTTTTTGTGGCTTACCATCCTTTTGGAGCGTGTCAATAGCTGCCTTCTGGACCTCTGTCAAGTCAGCAGTCTTCCCCATGATTGTAGATCCTACTGAAACAGACTAAGGGACCTTTTGAACTCTTAGGAAGCCTTTGCAGGTGTTTTTTGTTAATTATTGTAATTTACTGAGAAAATTACTTTTGGGTTTTCAATGGCTGTAATCATGAACATAAACAGAAATAAACACTTGAAATAGATCACTCTGTAATGACTCTATATATGAGTTTCACTTTTTGTACTGAAGAACTGAAATTAACTTTTTGATGATATTCTAATTTTGTGAGAAGCACCTGTATATAGTCACCTTGCCAGTAATACATTTACATAATTTTTCAACACACTTTTCTGACATTTACAAAAAGGATTGCCGATAAGTCAAGTTGTTGTTATGTCACCATGTTCAGAGGGTGATGGCAATGGAAGACTAGGTTGTGGATGATGAAGTCGCCGATCCAACCTAGGAATCTGGCATGCAGAGCGAGGCCAGCAGCGCTGAGGGGGAGGGAGCAGCAGCACTGAAACAAGTAGAAAGAGGCAGTAGGGTGACCAGAGGGAGAAGGACAGCAAATGTTGCACAGAACATCAATACTTGTGAATTTCTCCATCAAATAGTTACATTAGGTGTTCTCCAGTCTGGGACTTTTTTAAAGAGAGTTCTGAGACCAAAAAAAATGGTCGTTTGCAACCTGTGCCATGTCAAGATCAGCAGGGGCTTGACCACTAAGATCAGGCACATGTAATCAAAGCACCCTACTTGCTGGGCCAAATGCCTGGGTCCACGATTGGAGCCAGCAGGTGACATCACTGCCTCTTCCCCTGTGCTAGGTAGGTGCTTCCCAATCCCCTGTCCATGACACTGGCACAGATGGCTCTTGCCGTGCACCTGTCCTTGCATATTCTAAAGCACAATCATCAGGCACTTCTAAGTCTGTATTCCAGCACAACGGTTAGCTGTCCCTACTGCAGGCCTTGGAATGAAAAAAAAATTCAGCCACCCACCCACAGGCCCAAAGCCTAAACAGGGACATTTCCAGGCTGCTTGCCAGGGATTCCTACACATCATACATCAGTTCCTGCACCCTCTCTTGCTCCTCCCCTTCCTCCATCATCTTCTCAGCTGAATGCTCTGCAGCACTGCTCAGCGAAGCAGCAACAGGCTCTGCTGAAGCTAATTTGTCTAGAAGACAAACAGCACACCATGGCAGTTACTTAAAGGAATGACATGCCAGCAACATCTGTGGCTTTTGCCACTGATCCTCCAACCAGGCATATTCGTGTGTGAAAATGACCGTAACCTGGTGGTGGCTGTAAAGCCTGGCAAGGTCACACATGTACCATGCTTGGTACACATGCTAAACTTGGTAGTTCAGTGGTTTCTAAAAACATATCCAGATTTGTTTCTGGTCAAGGTAAAACAAGTGAGCGCCCACTTTTGCAAGTCTGCTACAATTGCTGCTGATCTGGTAGTGCTGTTGCAGCAGTGCATGTAAGTGCTTGCTCACCAACTGGTGTGCGATGTGACCACAGACTGAAACTCCACACTGCACATGCTGTCAAGGCTTTGTGATCAGGCCAGTTGCTGAGTACCAAATCCAACACACCTGTGGTATTATGGTCAGCCTCTGCATATAACAATTGAAGGGTGGGCAAGGATGTCTGACATTTTTGCTGTTCTCCATGATTATGAGGACTCCACAAAGATGATGAGCAGCGATGACGACATGCTCAGATGGTCAAGCAAAGATGGTCAAGCAATACCTGGCCAACCAAAGCAGCATACTCTCTTATTCCTCTGAGACCTTCTGTGGCGGATTGCACAGGGGAGGTGTGTGTCGACTTCACTCACCTCTGGGAAGGGGAGAGAAGGACCCAGCAGGGATCGGCTCTCTGGCTCCACCACTTGCCCCAGGTCAGTCATGGAATTGCACCAAGGGCAAATAGTCACCAGAAAGGATTCCCTTATAGGTACGAGTTATTGAGGCACTCCCATTGAGGGGGCATATGTATCACCAGTCCAGGCAGGGGCTATATATGTATATATATATATATATATATATATATATATATATATATACTGTATATATAAACATCCCATCCATCACTGTTAGAGTTTCTCACTAAAATAGTACGGTATGCTGCCACCAGTTCCTCGTTCGATATACAAGCCCCATCCAACAACAGGCTTATATCGGATCATAAACCAATCCAGAGGGTTAGCATATAATAACCAACTGAGCGTGCAGATGTGGGGATTCGTGAATTGAGATAAAAGAGCAGCTCAAGATTAATTTTATATTTAATGATCAAAAAGGCACACTAGAAAATACAGATATATATATATATCTATACAAGAGAAAATATATACAGTCAGGAGTGTAGTACAAGGGTAAGATACAGATAGGTTACAATTGCCGTGTTATGTAGCATATGACCACAGGGAGGCACTGATGGATCACAGGTCCAAATCTAAGTTTCGGGGTTTTCTTGGCCGCGTCAGCTAACAGTCCCCCTGCCTGTAGAAAATTAGCTCAAAATGAGGAGCTGCCACTTATCTCCTAGGTTGCTCCCTCTCACACTCTGTGCCCACCTCTGTGCTATGCCGCCTCCCTACTCCCATATCTGAGAGTACTCAGAGTATGATTTTCCAGCCAGAACTGAGGATGGCCCATAACTTTCTGCTCATAGCTCCAAATGGGTCAGCGGCGCCCCCACTAAGATCCACTAGATTTTATCTCTGCAAGGAGACCAAATACAGCTACTGTATTTAACTCCTGGTAGCTAAGCTTCATAACTCAATAATGCATAGTGCTAGGGGTGGTTGGATCTTATGGGCTCGTGGGGCAAGAAATGCAGATTCCGATAATGTGCTCGGCTAGGCTCAGAGATATTGCATTCTGTTATTACAGGTCATTTTTAGATTCCATATCTCAGAGCTTGCACTGGTTAGCCTGGGATCTGCTGTCCAACGATATCTCCATGTGCTTGAATGAACAAAGTGAGCCAGTTGGCTTTAACTGCACAAGAGTTCACACCCTTGTGATAATGGCTGGGCATTGTCTATGCCTTTTGGGCCCCCCTGGAGAGAGGCTTCAAAACATTTCTTGTTAAAGTTAATTAAAGAAAAACATTGTTCCTGGGGAATCTCAAGGGTGGGGGGCTGAGTTTGGGAGCAAGTATTTTGGGGTCACAGCATCTGATAGAGAATTCCATCAGATAGAAAAATGATATAAAGTAAATATCATTTACCCATATCTCACACTTTCAACTATGGGTCTCAAAGCTGGACATTTGGCATGAGCTGTTCCGCTATGCCTTTGAGGTGTTGTGCTGCCCTGCCTCTAACATCTTGTCTAAGCGAGTTTTTAGTGCTGCTGGTGGGTCATAACAGACATGCACTTTCGCCTGTCAACAGAGAATGCTGACACACTCACTCTGATAAAAATGAACAAAGCCTGGATTAGTCCCCACTTTTCCACACCACCAGATGACAGTAGTGTTTTTAATGTTCAATATTTGAAGGAGGACCTCCAGTTTTTGCCTTCAAGTGTGTATGGATCACCTTCCTTATAATGTTTTATATTTACATTTCTGGATGTAATTAGTCATCCAAGTATGAGGTGCTTTTTGTTACATTTTGGTTTTATATAACACTTCAAAAAAGCGTTGAAAAATGTGTCTGGATGCAATTACTCACCCATAGAATATTACATGCTTTGTGTTACATTTTGGTGGTATAATACCATAAAAAAGTTGAAATTTTTTTCTGAATTCAATTAGTCATCCAAAGAGTAGTATGTGCTTTATGTTACATTTCAGTGGTATATAACACTCCAAAAAAGCATTGAGTATTAGGTGCTTTCTGTTAAATTTTGGTGGTATACAACACTCCACTGAAATATATGTTGGGATTCAATTAGTCATCCATAGAATATTAGGTGCTTTCTTTGACATTAGGGTGTCATATAATACTCAAAAAAATTGTTAAAAAATTTGTCTGTATTTAATAAGTCATCCATAAAGTATTAGGTGTTTTCTGTGACATTACGGTGGTATACAGTATAACACTCCAAAAAAGTGTTGAAAAATTTGGAAGGATTCACTTTCTCATCCATAAAGTATTAGGTTCTTTCTGTGACATTAGTTTGGTATACTGTATAACATTCCATAAAAGCATTGAAAGATTTGTCTTCAATTGGATTCAATTAGTCATCCATAAACTATTAGGTGCTTTCTGTTAAATTTCGGTGGTATAAAACACTCCAAAAAAGCATTTAATTTTTTTTCGGTATTCAATTACTGATCCATACAGTATTAAGTGCTCTGAGGCACAGTTTAGTGGTATCTACCACTCCACAAAGCGTTCAAAAATTTTTCAGTATTGAATTAATAATCTATAGAGTATTAGGTGTTTTCTGTTACATTTTGGTGGCTATGTTGGCAGTAGCCAGTGGTCTGGAACTGGTTGCATTCAAAGAACCACCAAGGCCCAAACACAGGCTGCAGCCTTCACTACTGTTTTTCTTGCAGTCTGCAGACAGGAGAGCCAGAATCTAGCAACTAGTGAATGGACTTAGGGGCCTAGGCTGGGGTGAGGAGAGAATAGGAGGTGAGGGCGCACCATGGCTGGAGAAATGCTAGCAGGCCCACTAGCTGCAATGCAAGATACCGACAATTGGCATCTCAAGGGGAGGTCATTACCTACGACTGACATTGAAGTTGGGGGTCCATAGAAGAGTTTGGGCCCCATAATCACATCTCTTTCAACCAGCGTGTAGTAGATAGATCACGCGCCTCAAAAGCTGCAAGAGCTGACAGCTGGAACCAAGGTCACTTTCCCCAAAATGGATGATTAACATTCCTGGTATGTGGTGGGTGTGATCCAAGAAGTAGGGGAGCAGGATGAACCCATCTTGAGAAAATTTCCAAAATGGGGATAATTCAAAATAAACCATCACTAGAAGATCATAAAATTTAACTTTTATTTCTATTAATTAAAATAAAGAATATACAAAGGGTATAAAACGTTTTGTTCCTAATCTGTCTCAGCTTAAACCTTCTGGCCAGAGCTGCCATTAAGCCTATGTCCCATCCCCTGATGACGCCACTAGCGCTGTGAAACATGTTGGGGGGATGCTGGTGCTCAAATTTGTTGTCCTATTCTGCTAATATGTATTAGCATACCGGGTGCTATACACTTTCTAAATAGAAATAGAAATTGTTACAATGTGTCAGCGCTGAGTATCCACATACCCCTGAAATCTGACTAATAGTAGGACAATGTACTAATAAAATACTAAATAAATAACATGAATGAGCAAATAGGCAGTATACACAGCACAAACTATATTTCTACAATAGGAGCAGATGTCACAGGAAAAAACTACAAGTAATCGCCCCTTTCCATTATACCTTGAATGCGCCTGATAGGGAATTGAGTTCACAGAGCAAAGGAGAGGCTGCAATCAAATCTTCCAGATTCAGCAGAGTCGGCGTTCCATTACTAGGGATATCAGTGTAAAACTGACCTTCCTACATGTACAATGTAGTTGCTAAAAAATGGAACGAGGTATGTCTCTTCCAGCAATTGTTAAATAGAGAACTGTCCTGGCCGGCGACAGTCTCTTAATTTACTCACTGTTCCCACGGTGCGCCAGCGTTCTTCGCAGCACAGTGCACAACGTGGTGCCGTCAGCTGTTAGGTAGCTGCAGGAACTTCATGACGTAAGAAGTCACATGTAGGGATTCAGTGAAAACTACGGACCAATTCCTTCCTTCTTTCCTACCGGTTTCGGAAGTGCATAGCTTCCTTCATCAGGGATGGTCCGTATTAGGAATGGTCATCTATTTAAACCTGCGGTTCAAGGCTCTCCATGTTAAACTTTTTAAGCACTGCCCTATTTCTAATTAAATGCAAAAAGCTCAACTTCTGAATTGAGTCCCCTTGGGATTAGAGAGTCAAAATTAAAAATCCATTGGCTTTCCGCACAAGACATTTTTTTTAATAAAATCTCCTCTCTTCCAATCCTTCTTAACCCTTTGTAAACCAGTTATTGTAGTGCCAGAAACGGATCCTCAATGATACTCCAAATAATGTTTTGACAATGGATGACCAATAAACTTACGTCTTATATTTCTCAGATGTTCATTTATGCGTACATTTAGTGGGCGTTTCGTTCTCCCCACATATAGTTTTCCGCATGGACATTTAAGTGCATGAATCATACCTGCTATATTACATGTAATATGATCACGGATGGCAATTTCTATATTGCCATTGGACACCGTATGTTATTTTATTGTCTTTAGGGTTTTACAAGTTTTACATTTGCGACATGGATAAAAACCCGGTTGATTGAGGAAGCCCATATTTGTAAATCTAGTGTTATGCTGATTATGTATAGATGGCGCTACAAGGTATTTGGGGTACCTTGTAGCGCCATCTATACCTAATCAGCATAACACTAGTTTAACAAATATGGGCTTCCTCAATCAACCGGGTTTTTATCCATGTCGCAAATGTAAAACTCTAAAGACAATAAAACAACATACGGTGTCCAAAGGCAATATAGAAATTGCCATCCATGATCATATAAGGGTGGTTTCACATTAGCGCTTTTTAAGCGCACGCATTGCCGGGGGTAGCTCCGCCCCTGAGCCGGCTCTCTGCCCGGCATGCCCGCCCCTTGCTTGTAGCGCCGCCTCCTAGCGCACAGCGGCGCTTGCGATCGGCGCACCCTATCTTTAGCATAGGGTGCGCAGATCGTGCGCAGGCCGTGCGCTAGTTGCGCCTTGACCTGCGCTGCGCACTTTTGGCGGTGCGCCGTGCGCGCCAAAATCAAACTTTTCGGATTTCGGCGCACCGTCAAAAGTGCGCAGCGCAGGTCAAAGCGCAACTAGCGCACGGCCTGCGCACGATCTGCACACCCTATGCTAAAAATAGGGTGCGCCGATCGCAGGCGCCGCTGTGCGCTAGGAGGCGGCGCTACAAGCAAGGGGCGGGCACGCCGGGCAGAGAGCCGGCTCGGGGACGGAGCTACCCCTGGCCGTGCGTGTGCTTAAAAAGCGCTAATGTGAAACCACCCTTACATGTAATATAGCAGGTGTGATTTATGTACTTAAATGTCCATGCGGAAAACTATATGTGGGGAGAACGAAACACCCACTAAATGTACGCATAAATGAACATCTGAGAAATATAAGACGTAAGTTTATTGGTCATTCATTGTCAAAACATTATTGGGAGTATCATGGAGGATCCCTTTCTGGCACTACAGGGTTAAGAAGGACTGGAGGAGAGGAGATTTTATTAAAAAAAGTCTCGTGCGGAAAGCCAATGGATTTTTAATTTGGACTCTCTAATCCCACGGGGACTCAATTCAGAAGTTGAGCTTTTTGCATTTAATTAGAAATAGGGCAGTGCTTAAAAAGTTTAACATGGGGAGCCTTGAACCACAGGCTTAAATAGATGACCACTCCTAATACGGACTCTCCCTGATGAAGGAAGCTGTGCACATCCGAAACCGGTAGGAAAGAAGGAAGGAATTGGTCCGTGGTTTTCACTGGACCCCTACATGTGACTTCTTACGTCACGAAGGTCCTGCAGCTACCTAACAGCTGACGGCACCACGTTGTGCACTGTGCTGCGACGAACGCTGGCGCACCGTGGGAACAGTGAGTAAATTAAGAGACTGTCACCGGCCGGGACAGTTCTCTATTTAACAATTGCTGGAAGAGACATACCTCGTTCCATTTTTTAGCAACTACACTGTACATGTAGGAAGGTCAGTTTTACACAGATCTCCCTAGTAATGGAACGCCGACTCTGCTGAATCTGGAAGATTTGATTGCAGCCTCTCCTTTGCTCTGTGAACGCAATTCCCTATCTGGCACATTCAAGGTATAGTGGAAAGGGGCGATTACTTGTAGTTTTTCCTTGCGACATCTGCTCCTATTGTAGAAATATAGTTTGTGCTGTGTATACTGCCTATTTGTTCATTCATGTTATTTATTTAGTATTTTATTGGTACATTGTCCTACTATTAGTCAGATTTCAGGGGTATGTGGATACTCAGCGCAGACACATTGTAACAATTTCTATTATTATTTACAACTGTGTGGTGTGTTGTCCTGTCGTGCGGCGGGTATCCATATAGGAACACTAGCGCCCCCAAACACACATTTTTGTACTTTCTAAATATAATTTAGCAGGAATACTGCATAAAATAACTGCAAAGTTCTGAGACAGATTAGGAACAAAATGTTTTATACCCTTTGTATATCCTTTATTTTAATTAATAGAAATAAAAGCTAAATTTTATGGTCTTCTAGTGAGGGTTTATTTGGGGATCTCCCCAATTTGGAAATTATATATATATATATATATATATATATATATATATATATATATATATAATATACATCCCTCCAAAGACCATCTTAGTTCCTCCATTATCCATTATTATTGTTATATATTCTTGAGAAATGAACGGGCCTGTGTCAACTTTCATTGCTTTCAAATAAAACCAAAATTGGCTTGCTACTGGTGTATTTTTGCTCATCAGCTATAATTATCTTGTGTTGTATACCTTCTATCAACTTTTAAAACTATTCGTTAAGAAAAATTCATTTTTCATATACTTCTGTGCCTTGCACTTATTCTTGGTAGGTTTTGTTTCTGTTCCTTAAGTGGAATTTGTTTATTCATTCTCATTGAAGCTGCATTTACACATTGCTGGGATTTTTAAAACTTGAAGCAAAAATATTGAGGAAATACAGCCATTGCAGCAAAAGAAAAAACACTGTGACGACTATTTGTGAACACATCCTTGGTCTTATTGCTACAGGTAAATAAAATCCAGTTCCTATTCTGATTTTACTAATATTTGTGAAAAAATGGGCTGTTCTATAGAGCTCACTGATACCAGCCTGGTCCTATAATAGGATGTCACTGTCATAAGTCAGATTTCTTCCCCCCTAAATTTTCCACTACCAGCTATGAGTGGTATTATTGAAAAGTAGAAGTGTTTAGCATCCACAACTCAGACAGACCACATAAAATTACAGAGTGGGGGGTTGCCGAATGCTGAGGCACATAATGCATAAAACTTGCCAACACTCTGCTGGCTGGCTAAATAGCAGCAAAGCTCCAAATCTCCCCTAGTTTTTATTTCAACACAAAACTATGTGCCAGAAGCATCATTGCATGAATTTTCATGGGCAAGTAAATCATAAAAAAATCTATAAATATTTAGTACTCCAACATTTTAAATGTCCTTTATGATAAGGTTATGATGCTATTTGCACTGCATGTCTGCAGGGTGAACATCATAAATAAATTGCAAACATAATGCCAGAAGTGCTGTTGTTAATTTCTAATGAGTTCTATGTACCTTAAAGTTCCACAAATTAAAACTATAATCCATCCCCAAAAGTCAAGCAATCCTACAGCTATGTCAGTAGTAGTGAGTAGTCTGAGAAATAAATAATTGGCATCAGCCATCTCATTGCCAATAGTTGGCCAACTAAATAATTTTTCAGGACTTCTGTGAGTTTTCTAGTAGTTTTGCAAATCAATACAACGCATCAGTCATCTTGTTGCCATTTCTAGGCCCCAAAAATAATATTTATGGACTGGTGTGTGTTTTTTTTACTAGTCTGGTAAATAATTGGCATCAGCCATCTAGTTTCTATGCCAAAGAAATAATTTTTCAGGACCACTTTGTTTTCTTAGTACTGTTCCAAATAAATACATTTACTCTTCCACTATCTATTTGTGAGTAGATTTTCCAAAAATAAGGAGCACATCAAATAAGCGACATGTTGTGGCCATGATGGTGCTGATGTACCTGATGATGGTGGCGGAGGTTAGTTGATGTGGGGAGAGGATATGATTGTTCTGTACCTGCTACGTGTCCAAATACAGCACCTTCCTCTGTTGCAGGCAGGCGCATTTTCATTTTCCCTGTCCACTGCAGAAAGTGCATAGTTGGCACCTGAGGACCATGGTCATCCGGCTTCCATCTCACCCCCTTGCAAATCAGCTAAGCAGTCTGAACCCCAAGTCAGGCAGCAGTCTATTCCGCTTTTTGATGACTCCGCTGCCTTGAGTTCTGTGGCTCGTCCACCTGCCCCTGCTCCAGAAGTGGAAAACACTGAGTGTACTGATGCCCATCCATTTGTTAGGTTGGATTATGAGTGTGTGGGAGGGCTAGTGCACATGGTCAGTGTACTACCATAGCACATGTCAGATGATGATGAAACTCAGTTGCCAACTGCAGCGTCTTTATGCAGTGTGCAGACTGGCAAGGAAGGCAGGGTTGAGGAATTGGTGCAAGATGATGTAGGGGATTATGAGGTCCTAAACCCCACATGGAAATGAGGCCATTCTAGTGTCAAGCACAGTGCATAGAAAGAGGAGGTAGCCACACTGCCAAAAGAGAACAGCAAAAGAGGGAGAAGAGTTTAATGGCACAACAGGCAGCCTCTAGCCAGTACATCGGCACCTACTGCCCACCGCGTCGCTAATCTAAGTACACTAAAGACAGCTCAAAAGAGCTCCCTGGCTTTAAGGAATGTGCTGCCGACAAGCAACAGGTGGTTTGCACTCTGTGCCGTCAGACCCTGAAGAGAAGCATACTGTTTTGAACCTGAGCACCAGTTGTATGATGAGGCATCTGAATTCTAAGCACAAGGTGCAGTGGAGTACACACCTTAAAAATCAAGACAGATCTGAGCCTCTTCCTTCTCCCTCTTCTGCTGAGGACTCAGTGTCTTCCTCGCATTATCGATCAACAGGGCCACCTGCCTCCCCACAAAGAGAGAATGTGGTAACTTCACCACACCCTCCAGTGTTACCGATCATCTCCACACCATCCCATGGAAGTATTCAGCTTTCCATCTCCCAAATCCTAGAGAGAAAGAGGCGATACCAGCCTAGCCACCCATTAGCCATGGTCCTGAATGACAGCATCTCCAAATTACTGGCCTTTGAAATGCTGTCATTCTGGCTGATGGAGGTGGACAGTTTTAAAAAAAATTGATGTTGATAGCTGTCCCGCGGCATGTTGTTCCCAGCCGCCAGTGCCATTACAGGTGGCCCATACCTGCCCTGGACAAACAAGTTGCGAACCAAATCAAGTGTGCACTGTGAAATGCCAACAGTGGCAAGGTCCACATAACCACCTATACGTGGACCAGTAAGCACGACCAGGGTCATTACATCTTTCTACCTGCTCACTGGGTAAATGTAGTGTCGAATGGGGCAGAGGCAGAAGACATTCTAGCTCATGTCCTAACACCACCTAGCATTAGTGGATGTTTATTTGTCCAGGTTGCCTCTTCCTTCAACTCTTTTTCCTCCTCATTTAGTGACAGGAAGACCTGCACCATCAACTTCAACATAGCCAGGGGGGAAAAAGCAGCAGGCTGTACTTAAACTCCTCTGTTTGGGGGACAAATCCCACAATCTGCAGGAGCTGTGGAATGTGATCAAATAGCAGACAGATGAGTGGTTGGTGCCAGTGAACCTCAAGCCTGGCCAGGTGGTGTGCGATAACTGGCGAAATCACATATCAGTTCTGGGCCTAGCAGCTAAACTTAGTGGTGCAGAGCTTCCTGAAAAACTACCCACACATATCGGAGCTGCTGCTGAAAATAGAGGCAGTGCATGCACACTTTCAGCATTCTCACCCTACTGCTCCTCTCCTGTCTGCGCTACAGCATCATTTCTGCCTTCCCGCTCACTGACTGATATGCGACGTACCAACAAGGTGAAACTCCACCTTCCATATGCTGTAGAGACTATGTGAGCAGCAGCATGCAATAGTGGACTTTCAGCTGCAGCACACACAGCATGACTGAGTCTCCATGCGGAATGTGTGTGCGTGTTTCCCTGCTTTGAATATTCCACCAATATGGCCATCGCTGATAACGCCATTATCGTCATTACTTTACCACTGATACACCTGCTGGAAAAAAACAATTCAGGCCATGATGGATGAGGTGATGGCACAGAAGAAGAGAAGCAGAAGGAGGAGCAAAGCCAATTCACACTGTTATCAAGCCTGTCATCCACACATGGTTCGGAGGGTGTATTACTGTCCCAACAATGGCCAGGTATCCAACTGTACAATTTGGGAGGATGATGATGATGAAGAGGAGGCGGGGGAGGTGAAACAACTGTGTGTCACCTAGATGAGCCCATGGGCATCACTGGAGCGTGACTGGGGGGATGAAGAGTACCCAGACAACATACCTCCCACTGTGGACAGCTTTTCATTGTCTCTGGGAAGTCAGGCACAGATGAAGCAATATATGCTGCTGTGCCTTCGGAATGACCACCAGTTGCCTGTTTTGTTACTAGTGCAGATTACTGCGTGGTCACCCTGATGGATCACCACTACAGGAACAACGTACTATTATTACTTCCGTCACTGGAGAGGGATCGTAAAATGTGTTAATCCAAGCACATGCTGGTAGAAAAACTACTAATGGCTTTCCCACCTGATGGGGGGGTTCAGTGGAATAACAAGGCAGAGGAGGAGGAGGTAGTCGCCGACACAGCTGGGGCACCGCTAGCACTTCAGAAGGCAGGGTTAGCATGGCCGAAATGTGGCAAAACTCTATGAGGATGCCGCAACATCTGGCACCACCATCTGATATGGTCAATATTAGCAGGAGGAAGAGTTACTACAACATGGTGGAAGAGTACATGTCCACACATCTTCACATAATAACATATGGGTCTGCCCCATTTACCTTCTGGGTCTCCAAATTAGACACTTGGCCTGAGCTAGCCCTTTATGCCTTGGAGGTTCTGGCCTTCCCTGCAGAAAGTGTACTATCGGAACGTGTGTTTGGCATGGCAGGGGGTATCATCACAGACAAACGCATGCACCTGTCCACATCCAACATAGGGAAACTAACATTCGTTAAAATGTACCGGGCGTGGATCCCATAGGACTTGTCCATACCGCTGGATGACTAGACAGCTATAACAAGTGCACTCAGCCAGTTTTCAACTCTATTTGCCATTTGTTTCATTTGGAGGCCTCCTCCCCAAATCAAAAAACTCATTAAACAGTGTTGGCTACCTCCTCCGACTCTTACAACTGTACCACCACGTCGACCTCCCCCTCCACTTGGACCTGTTCCTCCTAGTTCAAGATTGTTTTTTTTTTATTTCTACTCTGCTTAGCATAGGGACATGAGCAACAATAGTGAGGCACAGCAGTATTAGATTTTGCGTGTGTGCAGTTTTATAAAAACACTCTTTATGTACTCTGCACCCATGTATGTGATAGTACCATGCTTAACCAAAAGATTTTATAATCTTCAACTGAGTCAGTGAGAGTGATGTTTGTGTAAACATATTTTTCTTTTCTAAGGCAACCAGGTCTGTGATGGTACTGTGCCAAAAGCCACTGTGTGTATTCTTTAACCCATATCTGTGGGAGTACTTTGCCAAAAGCCGCTGTGTGTATTCTTCAACTCATATTTGCTTGAGTATTCTGCCAAAGCTGTTGTATGTATTCTTTAACCCACATCTGTGAGAGTAATGTATTTTTTAAGCTGCTGTGTGTACTTTGCAACCCTGTCTGTGGAAGTACTGTCATTGTCTGGAGTACAATTTGTTATCAGCTTCTGTGAGATACATGTGGAAACATGCTCTGTGAGTGAAATTTGCTATTTGTGGGGGTATTGTGCCAAAAAACCTCTGTGTACTCTGTATGTATGAGTACTGTGCCTAAAAAATAATTTTACTCTACTTGTGTGGCTGATCATAAAGCTATTTAAAAGATTTAACTACTCATTTCTATTACTGGCTCTGTTCTAGGACCTCTACTCTTCTCAATCTATACACTTGGCCTGGGACAACTCAAAAAGTCACATGGATTCCAGTACCACCTGTATGCTGATGACACTCAGATCTACCTCTCTGGCCCAGACATTACCTCTCTGCTGTCCAGAATCCCGGAGTGTCTATCAGCCATATCCTCCTTCTTCTCCTCTTGCTTCCTCAAACTCAATGTGGACAAATCTGAACTCATCATTTTTCCTCCATCTCACAGATCTTCCTTACCTGACCTATCTAGCTCAATTAATGACATCACACTTTCCCCCATACTGGAAGTACACTGCCTCGGAGTAACCCTTGACTCTGCCCTGTCCTTCAAACCGCACATCCAAGCTCTTTCCACCTCTTGTCGCCTCAAGCTCAAAAATATTTCCAGAATCTGTCCTTTCCTCAACACTCAATCTATTAAAATGCTTGTGCATTCCCTCATCATCTCCCACCTCGACTACTGCAACATCCTTTTCTGTGGCTGTCCTGCTAACACCCTTGCACCTCTCGAGTCCATCCTTAGCTCTGCTGCCCGACTAATTCATCTCTCTCCTCTCTACTCCTCAGCTTCTCCCCTCTGCAAATCTCTTCACTGGCTCCCATTCCCTCAGCATATCCAGTTCAAATTACTAATACTGACCTACAAAGCCATCTATAACCTGTCTCCTCCATATATCTCTAAACTAATCTCCCGATATTTTCCCTCACGTAATCTCTGGTCCTCCCAAGACCTCCTTCTCTCCTCCACACTTATTCGCTCCTCACCCAACCGCCTCCAAGACTTTTCCCGAATATCCCCTATCCTCTGGAATTCTTTGACTATCAACCACATTCGGATCCTTCAGACGGAACCTGAAACCCACCTCTTCATGAAAGCTTACAGCCTGCAATGACCCCGCTGCCTCCTTACCACCACTGGAGCTACCGCCTCACCATCTTGAAGTTGAAATGGACTGTGTCTCAATTCTTGCTAAATCATCTGCAGACAGCCTTCAGTGGCGCAGAAGAGAACTTGACAACGCTGAACCTGGATACACATGTATGCTGACTAAGGGAAACTATGTTTATGTCAGAGGAGGCCAGGGTATGATGGAGCAGAAGTCCTCAGCCACGACTACCACCCTGGCCAAACCTTACATAAGAGAGGGCATGGTAGACATTCCGCAAACCGCCCAGAATCGCAGGGCCTAGACACAAATCCGAGAGTATTTTTGTTCATTCATAAATAGTTGTAGCAGCAATAGCTTTTTCATTTTTGAGTAAGCTTCATAATATAAAGGCTTACTATTTAGTTAGTGTCCATTTGGTCATGTTCACACATTGTGTAAATACAGTTTTTTTTCTGCACATTTTCTTCAGGTGTCCCCACCAACTAACAATCTTTTCTGATATTGAGTTTATGCTGCCTTTTATACATTTCACCCCTTATTTGACGATTTTTTTATTTCAGATGTGAAGCAGTGTTTTAATGTGTTTTGTATAGTACAGAAAAGGTTTGATCCTGGATAGGGATAGGCGAATCTACTCATTAGGACTCGTTACTCTGCGAGTAGTAGGGGACTCGCAGGAGTCGGTACTCTGCGAGTTTCCAAGCGATTACTCGCACAGTAACGAGTCCAATGCAAATGAATGGCAATCCTAGTTTTTGCAGAGTTTCTTAGCGATTTTGTGTCAGCAGCTGGACACAAAATCGCTAAGAAACTAGGATTGCTTGTATTAAACTGTGAAAAAACTAGCTAGGAGTTCTCTCTCTCTGTTTTGCAGCGATTCCTGTGCTGGGGAGGAGGAGAATGGGGATGCGAGTTTTGCAGCGATTCCTGTGCCGGAGGGGAGAGAGAGAGAGAACTCCTAGCTAGTTTTGTGTGTCCTAGCTGGACACAAAATCACTAAGAAACTAGGATTGCTTGTATTAAACTGTGAAAAAACTAGCTAGGAGTTCGTTCTCTCTCTCTCTCTCTCTCCTCGCATCCCCATTCTCCTCCTCCCCAGCACAGGAATCCCTGCAAAACAGAGAGAGAGAACTCCTAGCTAGTTTTTTAACAGTTTAATACAAGCAATCCTAGTTTCTTAGCGATTTTGTGTCCAGCTGCTGACACAAAATCGCTAAGAAACTCTGCAAAAAAAAAAAAATCTGCATCCCCATTCTCCTCCTCCCCATCACAGGAATCGCTGCAAAACTCGCATCCCCATTCATTAACATTGGACTCGCTAGACTTGCAACGAATAGCGAGTTTCCAAGTCGGACTCGTTACAGCCTAGCGATTCCGAATATTTCAGGATTCGCCCATCCCTAATCCTGGACTTGAAAATGCAAGTGCAAATTTTTACATGCTTTTTTGTATGATAGATATGCCTAATGCATTGTTCTATGTTCTGATAACAAGAACAAGTCTGCTGGTATGGGAACACATTGTGGCCAATTAATTAAGACTGCCAATGCACACTGATGAATCGCAGCCTCAGTGGTATCTTTACTGTTTCTATTTCTCAGCACATCCAAGTATTTCACAGCATTAACCACAGGTTGCACTTCACATGTATCTTCATCTTGCCCTGCACTACTTGCCACGTCCTCCAGTACAGTACGGGGTAATAGCGCCTGTGGCAGTACCGCAGTGTCCTCCTTGTCCAGACTCACTGCATTTGGGGATCCCTTCATCTTTCTCGCCCCCGATCGAAGGGCATCAGCCCACGCAATGACCTGCCACATATTGGACAATCTGTGCCCTGTACTCTTCCTGGACCACTTTCATTCTTCTCTTACAAACTGCTGCAACACTGATACTTAATACTGTAGTTCTGTCCTAAGGATCCCTGGATGGCTGGGCTTCACTGCATCTCTAACGTTACGGGTCTGCTGCATCGTCCTGGGCCTATTACCCATGTGGACAATTTGGGCTCCCGGGCCCTTCTGACTAAAGGCCCTTTTACATTTTGCGATGCACCAGCGATCCGACCAGCGATCTGACCCGGTCAGGATCGCTGGTGCATCGCTAAATGATCGCTAGTGAGCTTTCATACAGAAAGATCTCACAGCGATGCAGCAGCGACGCAGCGCACGATACTTACCATTCACACACAGCGATCCTGCCGTCCACCCGCCCGCCTCCACGCGTCGCTCGTCGTCACAGCAGGAAGTCTCAGCAGGAAGCGCCCGACGAGAAATGGAGCCGGACATTCTCGCGCGATCAGCGATGGACAGCGGGGGAGCCGGTCGCTGGTAAGTATCACACATAGCGATATCGCTTGCAATATCGCTATAACGTCACAAAACCAGTGACGTTTTAGCGATATTGCTAGCGATATCGCTTAGTGTAAAACCCCCTTTAACCTAACACTGTGTAATAACTTACTACACAGCAGCCCCTCCTACATTTTAACTATTCTCATGCTGGTTTCTTATTCTTACTATACTATATACACTCCCCTGAACTCTGTGCCCCCATCTAGTGGCCAATCTTGTAACTGCACTTACCCTATTAAACATAGCAGCATTACAACAGTATAACATTATACACATACATACATTTAGCAAGAAACGATAATACACATAACAGTGCAGCAGTACCATTATATAGAAATGGTAATACATCTAATCGTGTAGCAGTACCATTATATATTAACAAATATACCTACTTTGATAATATACGGCACCGGGAAGAAAAAGAAAGGAAAGGAATAACTTTAATATATTATACCCCCTACACTTACATCTCTTTTGGCTATGGATTAAAGAAATTGAAAATGGGTGTGGCTTGTGGATGTGACTAGGGGCATGGTCAAAATTCTTGCATAGTTTGCCCCTCTTTCTGTTCTGTAAGAATTGGGAGGTATGCCTTAGGGCTCATTCAGACCTTAGTTTTTTCACATATGAGTTCTACCCATGTTTTTCACAGATAGAACTCATACCCATTAAAGTCGATGGAGCTGTTAACATGTTCGTATATTTTCAAAGACTAAGTGGTCCAGACAAAATCATGTAGACGTGTTTGATTTTGATTAGAGTCTTGGATCGCTCTCATCAATGCAAGTCTATGGGTCCATGAAATGTTTGGATGGCACTCGGATGCCATCCGTGTGCTCTGTGTTATTCATGGATTGTTTGATATGAGAAGGTTGAGAAATAGTGATGAGCGAGTATACTCGTTGCTCGGGTATTCCTGAGCATGCTCGGGTGTCCTCCAACTATTTTGGCGTGCTTGGAGAATTAGTTTGTGTCAATGTAGCTGCATGATTTGTGTATGCTGGACAGCCTGAATACATGTGGGGGTTGCCTGTTTGTTAGGGAATTCCGATATGTATTCATGCTGTCTAGCAGCCGCAAATCATGCAGCTGCGTCAACAAAAACTAAATCTCCGAGCACGCCAAAATACTTGGAGGACACCTGAACATGCTTGGGAAAACCCGTGCAAAGAGTATACTAGGTATAGTAGCTCATCACTATTGAGAAACCTTCATATAGTAATTTGTTTAATTATCTGAGACAAACTGATGAAACTCTGACAAAACTTTGATGCACTGACCAAACATCTGACAAAACTGGTGAAACTCAGAACGTTTTTTGCATGCAAGAAATATCACTGACATCTGAAAGAGCCCTAAGTTAGCAAATATTTGGGCTATTGTCACTGCTCCTCTATGCTCATTACAAAAGAAAAATGTACCTATAAAACTTACCATTTTTAAGTACAAAAACTAGAAAATATAATTTACTTCCATTCATAAGTTACTTCTTTTTTCATAATGTAATTTCAATCATAGACCTCTGACTTTAGGAAGGTGTGGTTTCTGAATTATAACTAGGACAGCGGAACATCATCTGTAATTGACAGAGCAAGATTAGAATACCTGAAAAATATGGACAGCACTTGAAGATAATCTCCTCAAGGAGCAGACAGGAGACAAGCACTGAATTAACAATAGAATTGGCCAAAGGGATGGGTGTCATTATCTATTCATCTACAGACAGAATTCTCTTTCGGTATTTGAATGTAAAATAAAATGCATCGGGAAGGCAGGGACATGTCTATCATGTAAATGAAATAAGACAAGGATGAAGCTCGGTTATTGTTAGATTCTCTGGCTATTGAGCATGGGCGGATCTGACCATGTTAGTAGAACAAGTGACCGAAAAGCTCAGGCATTAATGCTGTGTAACTAGAGCTTTTACTGACTACATAAGGGACAGATTTCCAGCTTTCTGAATGCTGAAAAGTTGATTATGGCACATTAAAAACAATTTATAATTATTGCAGAATTTTTACATTATAATATTTGGCTGCAAACACAGAGAACCAAACTTTTGAAACTTGCATTTTTTTCCAATATTGAACTAATTTTAGTAACATACATGTTTTAAACTGTTATTTTCCATTACAATACAAGTTTGTAATTAAAAAATAAAATATTTATCTATCTAAAAGCATTTCATAGGCTGCATTCACAAATCCATTGTACACTTCTGTGTGTTCCTTTTTATAGTCATTTTATGTAACGAAATAGAGAAAAAAAACTACATTTGCCCAATGCTAAATTGCCCAAAAATTCAAATAATGTGCATAAGTTATTATTTAAAGAAGGACTCCAAAGGAATTTATTTTTCATTAAATCTGTGTATATGTGATATGTGCTGGCATATGCAACAGAAATGGACTTATTGTTTATATAAAGGAGGACTTTACACTAGCCTGACAGCAGATGGCGATAGTGTGAAGTTAAATGTTTGCTGTTGGGGAGGGAAGCTCTATTGTTGTTGTTAGTTTTACTTTCGCTTTTGACTGTATTATACCAGCAGCAAAGCTGTGAGCTTCTAAATTCTTATCTCATGTTTACCCATAAGAAGTAAATGCTGTTTATTCAAGATAACTTGCTCAGTGAAGTTCTCCTGTGTACCGGAGGATTCTCAAAAAATACACTCTGCTACAATATGGATATTGTGGTTGGCGATTGACCATGTGATTAATGGGAGTTATGTATCACAGAGGTGGGTGGCCCTGTGATGGAAGCCTGGGCTTGTTTTGGTCAGCAGATCTACTGCTTGGGTTTACTATACATTGGGAAGGCTTCCTGGTGACTTGGAGAGATGGGTGGGTCCAGTCACATACATTCCCCACCCTCAGTGGGGGTGTCTGGAGATCTAAATGCAGCCTGTGTGTTTTTGCACACGCGGCAGTGCTGGCTAGAGTGATCCAGGGTGAGGAGACCTGTGAACTACCTCCATAGTGGACACCTCTAAGGATAAGAGGTATCTGGGAACTGGTGTTCTCGTCACGGACAGTTAACGGACACTAATCCATGTTATGCACTCCAAGGCTCAGCGAGGACCGTTGGTACTGTAGAGCCGGATGGTTGCCGGATGGTGCACGGGGTGCTGTACATCACCAAGTACCTGAGCTTCGGTTTATGCTGTACCTTAATAAAGGGAATGGACTTTTTAACCCTGAGTTTTCCAGCTATTCCTCAATGACCAGCCAAGTGAGTCTACCCATCCACAGATAGTGGAGACACGTTGCAATATATACATGTAGTGCAATATGAGTGCATTTATGAGCTCACTTACCATTGCCTCCTACCAGAATCCAGCACAGTTCTGCTCCTCTTCTGAGTGATGTCACTGATCTTCAGATTGTCCAGGTCACGCTGAGCTCCGTGTGACTCAGAAGTGACTGTTAGGCTGTGTGCACACGCTGCGGATTTTGCTGTGGTTCCGCAGCGGTCTTGGCCGCTGCGGACCCGCAGCAGTTTCTGCTGCGGTGTACAGTGCAATTGTTTTCTATGAGAATTCAAAACCGCTGTGCACATGCTGCGGAAAAAAACGCGCGGAAAAGCTGCGGTTTATTTTCCGCAGCATGTCAATTCTTTGTGCGTTTCTGCCGCGGTTCCGCACCCATAGGACTTCATGGACTTTGTAAAATCCGCATAAAAACCGCAGAGCTAAAAAGATCTGCGGTTTTTCCTGCGGATTGGGTGCAAAAAACCGCAGCGGAATGGGGGGAAATTATGTCAAGGCGGGAGGAAGTGTAGTGTGTGGGCGGAGTATAGTGTGCAGTGACAAGATTTCTGGCAAGATGGACAGCTACCGTCGCATGGAGATGGACGTGGGGCGTTTGATAGACTTGGTATGTATGTATGTTTGTATGTATGTATGTATATATGTATGTGTCTGTCTGTGTGCGTCTCCATGCGACGGTAGTGCGACAATTGTGCTCAATTGCTGCATGGGCCTGCTGCTCCCATCCGGCCATGTGATGGGAGAGTAGGCCCTGCAGCCACCGAGCACAATTGTACAGTGCTAAACACGTAACAAAACACATAACATACATGTACATGCAACATACATGACATACAACACAAAACATATACTGTATACTCACCATCCAGGCCCCGCCATCTTGTTCCCAGAAGCCCTCGCTCCCCTCGTTCTTGAATAAAGTTTAAAAAAAACCTTTCCCCCAAAAAAATAAAATGTCCGCCGAAAATAAACAAAAAACAAAGGTCCCACGGCGATCTCGGAAGTATTCGGGTGAGTTTTCCGGTGTTCGGCCGCACCGGGACCTCGCTTTACGGCTCTTCTGCTGCGTGTGACCTTTCCCACGCAGCAGTGCCGTAAATGAGGTTACCGGAGTCACTGAACTCTGGTAAACTGTAGGCACATGCGCAGTTACACACTGCAGGAGCAGAGCTCCTGTCAGTGTGTTTCTCGTGACATGGAGAATGGTCACATCTGCTGATGTGACTGTTCTCCATGATTGATCGACGTGGGACACTCGTTTAAATAGACTGCGACGGAACGGTAGGTATCTTAGTTGGTTTGTTTTTTTTTTTCTCTAGGTGATCGATGGCATCCCAAATGGATTGAGCGTGCAATAAAATTTTGTCAAAAACAGTGGTTTTTATTTGAATAAAAATTATTATTTAATGTGTCTGTGTGTTTTTTTCCATTCTTTATAATTGGATTAATAATGGATCGGCGTCTAATTGACGCCTCTCCATTATTAACCGGGCTTAATGTCACCGATCAAAGGTGACATTAACCCCTTTATTACCCCACATCCCGCCGACGTGGTGCGGGAGTGGGAAGAGAGGGGCTAAGTGCCAGAATTGGCGCATCTTATTGATGCGCCATTTCTGGGGCGGCTGCGGCCTGATATTTGTAGCCGGGGGGGCAATATCCATGACCCCTTCCTCGGCTATGAATATCAGCCCGCAGCTGTCTGCGTAGCCTTTCTGGCCCTAAAATATGGGGGACGCCTACGTCATTTTTTTTGGGGGGGTCCCCCTTTTTTTTAGAGCCAGAAAGGCAACGCAGACAGCTGTGGGCTGATCTTCATAGCCTGGGAAAGGGGACATGGATATTAACCCCTTCCCAGGTTGGAAATATCAGTTTGCAGTTGTCTGCTTAGTCTTTCTGGCCCTAAAATATGGGGGACCCCTACGTCAATTTTTTTTGGGGGGTCCCCCTTTTTTTTAGAGTCAGAAAGGCAACGCAGACAGCTGTGGGCTGATCTTCATAGCCTGGGAAAGGGGACATGGATATTAACCCCTTCCCAGGTTGGAAATATCAGTTTGCAGTTGTCTGCTTAGTCTTTCTGGCCCTAAAATATGGGGGACCCCTACGTCAAATTTTTTTTGGGGGGGTCCCCCTTTTTTTTAGAGTCAGAAAGGCAACGCAGACAGCTGTGGGCTGATCTTCATAGCCTGGGAAAGGGGACATGGATATTAACCCCTTCCCAGGTTGGAAATATCAGTTTGCAGTTGTCTGCTTAGTCTTTCTGGCCCTAAAATATGGGGGACCCCTACGTCATTTTTTTTTGGGGGGGTCCCCCTTTTTTTTAGAGCCAGAAAGGCAACGCAGACAGCTGTGGGCTGATCTTCATAGCCTGGGAAAGGGGACATGGATATTAACACCTTCCCAGGTTGGAAATATCAGCCCGCAGCTGTCTGCTTAGTCTTTCTGGCCCTAAAATATGGGGGACCCCTACGTCATTTTTTTTGGGGGGGTCCCCCTCTTTTTTTAAAGCCTGAATGGCTACGCAGACAGCTGCGGCAAGATATTTAACACCTGGTAATCAGCCTGCAGCTGTCTGCATAGGCTTTGTGGGCCAAAAAAATAGGGGGAACAGCACGTATTAAGTTTAGTTTTTGGTAATTTTTTAAAATAGCAAGATAAGCTTCCCACAAATACCCTGTTCCCTGCCTTGAGAGGCCACGATCTCGTTTGCGAGATCGCTGCAGAGTCACAACTTTTGTGACGTAACAGCGATCTCACCAGCGAAATCGCTGTGTGTGAGAGCGATCAGCGAGCGGCACCCCTGCCGGTATCGCTGATCGCTCTGGGAAATCTATGGACATTTCTTTGGTCGATGGTCTCCCATTGACCAGCACGCATCGCTGCGTGTGACAGGCGGGAGACCAGCGATCAGGTTTAAAAAAATAAATAAAACCCGAAAAAATATTGTGATTCTCACCTTCCGATGTCCCGCGCAGTCTTCCGGCCTCTCTCCACGCTCCGGTCACAGTGATCCTTTGCACGAATGAGCGCGAGACGTCGTTGCCGCGAGACCGTGACATTCTCGCGGTCATTCTCACAAAGGATCACTGGTACCGTAGCGTCAAGAGAGGCCGGAAGACTGCGCGGGACATCGGAAGGTGAGAATAAAAAGATTTTGTATTTTAATACAATTTTTAACGGGTGGCCAGCGATGCCGTCCACTCGGCATCGCTGTGCTGATCGCTGGTGAAGCTGCCTGTGTAACAGCTCACCAGCGAGCACATAGCGACTTACTAGCGATCCTGACACCTTGATATCGGTGTCGGGATCGCTGGTAAGTCGCTTAGTGTGATGGGGCCTAGGCCACAGCTGTCTGCTTTGCCTTTCTGAGCCAAAAATATAGGGGGACCCCACGTCAAAATTATTTTAGGCCTCCCAGGAATTTTACAGCCAGAAAAGAAACGCATACAACTGTGGCCAATCAGAGCCTCAAAACAGGCCATGTTTATGAACCCCAACCCAGCCTCCATTTACCATCCCATAGTTGTCTGCTTTGCATTTCTGGCACCAAAATATAGGGTGGACGTTGCATCTACATACAAGTTTGCACTCAGAAAGGAAACGCAGACAACTGCGGGTTGATATTAATAGCCTATGAAAAGGCAATGAGTATTATCCCCTCACTCACATTCGAAAAATATGAAGCCGCTAACGTATGGCTATTTTTAGTAGCTATACAATATCAGTGCTCACTACAAAAATTAGTTGTTAGGGCTTATATGTAAATTTTTGTTTTTTAGATTTTTATTAGTGTAACTGATATAGTTCCTAATTCCATTTTCTATTTGTGTGTAGGTGCGTGATTACCCAGCCCTTTGGGACCCGGCAGACAGGCTGTACAAAGATCGTGGCAACAGGGATCGTTGCTGGAGCAAAATTTTAAGTGATCTGTACCCTGACTGGCACTCCTTTCCAAAAGCCACACAGTCACAAATTGGTAACTAACTTTTTCAGGATTATTTTTGTTATCACTTGTTATTAAAGCAAAAAAGGTGGTAAAAATCTTGTTGTCTTTCTTTTGTAGACAGTGATGTCAAACAACGTTGGCGTTCGGTTCGGGACAGGTTTAATAAATTCAATGCCAGCTGTCAAAAAAGTGGCGCATCCCCAACCAGCAGAACATTTCCGTACTTCCAAGAACTTCAATTTCTCATCACCAGCCGGACATTGCGAAGGTAAGTTTACGCCAAAAAAAAATACCGCATTCAAACAGTTTTCTTTATTTCCATTACTTCTCGGATATAGAAATTTGACATCTTTTTAATTTTCTGAAATGCTTAGCACACTGATGGTTCCAGTTACTCCTTGGAAATTGTCTTCCACCTGTCTTGAAGGAGTTTACACAGATGCTTAGCACTTGTTTGACTTCACTCTGCGGGCCCACCTCAACCCACACCATCTTGTTTGGGTTCAGGTCTGGTAACTGTGGAGGCCAGGTCATCTGGCGTAGCACCCCATCAGTGTACTTCTTGGTCAAATAGCCCTTACACAGGCTGGAGGTGTGTTTCTCTTCATTGTCCGGTTGACTACACAAATTATGTCCCAACGAACAGCAAACCGGATGTAAGAGCATGCCGCCTAAAGATTCCGTGGTAGCCATGCTGGTTCACAATGCCATACATTTCTAAATCCACAACAGTTTCACCACTAAAGCACCCCCACAGCATCACACCTCCTCCTCCATGCTACACGGTGTTAAACAAGCATTGCAAGTCCATCCGTTCACCTTTGTCATTGTATACTTTTTAGCCCTTCGTACTGATTCTACAATTTTCATTATAATGAAAATAAATAAAAGTCTTTGAATGAAAAGATGTCTAAGAACTTTTGGTCTCTATTGGACATCTTCACTATGCGTTATAAAGTGCTTGTGAAGCTCCAATAAATTCTGACATGTGCAGCAGCTTCTAACAATACTGCATGTTTCGCTGCCATTTGTTGGCGCTGATTGACAGCAAAGATAATTTGCACTGTGTATATATAGCACGCACTGATTCCAAATGAGTAAAATACAAACATGCGTTATAATCATGCAATGTAAAATGGGGCACCGCAGTTGTCATGAAATTTTTTTGGAGTTGGCCAAACAGTTTGTCCGAATAAAATATGTAATTTTTAATCCTCATGTTTTTCTTTTTTCTCTCAACAGCACTCAAGGGAACATAATTGAAAACGTCAATGAATCAGAAGATGGAGCAGGGTCTTGTGAGGCAGGTGACATCTCGGCACCATGTCGCAACACACCTTCTGATGTAGCCCCATCTTCATCAGCTGCAGGAACATCTGCTTCTGCAGCTGATGAACCATTGGGTTCCACAGAAGCATGTGTAGCCACTGCCTTTCCGGTGTCTGGAGAGCCGAGCAAGAAAAGAACCAAAAAAAAACACATTGACACCACCTTAAAGGCATCCTCGGATACACTAGATTTGATTAAAAAGACCACAAGCGAGGATGAGTTCGATTTCTTCGGCATGACAATTGCCAATAAAATTCGAAGCTTGACACCGTAGAGGCAGTCTATATTAATGACAATGGTGCAGATGTCAATCACTGCTTTACAAGACCCTGCTCCCATAGCATCATACACTAATATTTTAATGGGCGTTTTTAACCTGTTCCGACCAACACCACCCACCCAACAGCAGCGGCCAACGGAGTATAGGCCAACAAATAACACCAATTACTTTTCTGACTCAGGCAGCTCCCAGGCCAACTATCCGTATACCCCTGAGTACCATTATCTCCCCTAATTGTTACTGTCAATGGTGCACAAAATATTTGTTACAATAATTAGACATGTTGTCTGTTTCTAACCCTTGCCCGCTTCAACACAATAATCCCCCAAAAAATTTGTGTTGGTTAAAAATGTCCGTTTTGGAGTTGTTCAAATGTAATAATATTTGGCTGTATTTCTAGTTTTTCGATGCCAACAATGTCCTTGAATTTATATATTGTTTTCTAAATAAAAAATATTGTATTTACAATTTGTTTGTTTTTTTTTGGGACAGATTAATGTAAATGCAGTGATCTCTGCCTGTCATGTGTCGAGAATCAAAGGACTATCGGCGGGAGGGTCAAAAAGGTGGTTGATGCTGCAGAAACTGTAGGATTTCCAGCCAATGTACTGTGTGTAGGCTTTGAAGAAGGAAAATGAGGTGAAATAAATGAAACACACACCATCAATACAGAATCAGAATTGTTTTTAGTGATTAATACAACCTAATTTTTTTTAAAATATTTTGAAAAAGTTTTTCATTACAACTTGAGTGGTCCTTTCTTTTGTGACACTCTGTTCTTCCATCTTTCACTGCTGGTCAGGCTGCCCAACACCAGCACAGGAGTATTGCCAATGCACGGCACCTTCGGGACTCATAAAATAGTCAGTAAAGGTTTCTCTCACACGCACACCAGAGTTGGATGGTCTTCCCAGACACACGTTGCGCAGCTGATTACATTGTGGCTGCTGGTACTCCAAATCTACCTCTGAGCTGTACTCCCGAGCATAGTTATGGAGTACACAGCAGGCCTTAATCACAGCATCAACGGTGTCTGTATCCAACTGGATGGCAGTATGAAGGATCCTCCACTGACTAGTCATGATCCCGAAGGTGCATTCCACATATCTGCGTGCACGACTCAGCAGATAATTAAAAATCCTCCGCCGGTCATCCAGTCCCCTTCGTGGGTATGGGCGCAGCAGGGTTGTCGTTAAGGAAAACGCCTCATCCGACACCATCACAAAGAGCACTGGATCTGTGGAACCTGGCAAAGGTCTTGGGGCTGGGAGCGTTCCGCCATCTTGAAGAATTTGCTGACCAATCTGTGATGATCGCAACACCCGAGAATCCCCAGTACTACCATAGGCACCAACGTCAATGGCAACAAATTTGTAATGTGCATCAGCCACCGCCATCAGGACCACCGAAAAATACTTCTTATAATTAAAGAAGCGTGATCCTGATCGTGGTGGCTGCTGAACCCTCACATGTTTACCATCAACTGCACCTATGCAGTTTGGGAAATTGGCCACAGACTGAAAGCCTGCTGCGACCTGCAGCCAAGTCTCCTCGGTTGGGGAAGGCATCACCATGGGCTGCAATTTCTGCCAGATCAAGTTACATGTGCACCTCACAATTTGAGAGATGGTGGATTTACCAACTCTAAATTGGAGGTGTAGGGATGTATAGCTCTCTCCTGTGGCCAAAAATCTGCAAAGAAAAAGAAAAACAATATTAGAAACGTTAGCAAAACAAGTAATTAAACATGTTTAACATATTCCCATTTAAGAGACTACATGAAAAAATGTTAAAAAGATATCCATGTCCATCTATGTGTGAGTGACGTGTGAAAGAGCCTCAATCACATACAAACCAAAAAATATATACTTACCGCAAGGTGATGAGCAGCCTTTCCTCAGCAGTGATCGCCTTGCTCATTATGGTGTCCGCAAAGGTCAGATGTGGTGCCAATATATGTAACAATCGGTCGAATGCCGGGATGGACAGCCGACAAAACAAGATGAATTTGTCCGGATAGCTGAAATGATATCATGACAAACATTTTAAATTCATAATGATAATATTTGAAGAGACGGATTAAAGATATTTTGAACTTACCGCCTCAAATCTTGGTAAAGGACATAAAAATGCCCCTTCTCCTGTCGCTCAGCTACAAGCGGGTGCACCCACATCCGTCTGTTCCTCTTCCTCCTTCGTCGCTCCTGCAACTAAAATACAAATAAATGTTAAGAAAAAACAAAGAGGCAATGTGCACACATAGCATATTAGCTGGCCAAACTTCAGCACAACTTAAAGAAACTCGCACCGCTGCCTATTCTACATCTGTCCTAAAGACAGCATGTTCCCAAAAAAATAAACACAATGTCCCCCACAAGACAAAACGGCAACTGAACGGAAGATGCCGTGAGCATGGTGAGCGGCTCAAAGGACCACATAGTCCGACGGAGGATGAGTATATCACTGTGTTTTTTTTTTATATATATTGGTTACCAGATTAATTTATCCTGGTCTGGAACACAGTAACCACTACTCCAGACCATGGGTACCATCCGCACATAAAGCAGTAAATTAAAAGGATGGTTTCCACTCCTATGGCAGAATTCTTGCCACCATTATGAAAAAAATTGAGATGCTGAATATTTAGCCACTACCATAGGAGTGGTTCGGAAGCAATTTTGTAAAAAACCTTAAGCCACCCTGGCGAGGAATAAGGACGGGTGAGAGGCGCTTAAAGCACGCATTAGACACGGACCAATGATTCTCTATGGGGTCCCTCGCACCAGGCGTATATTTCTCCTCCGTATCCTACGCTCCGTGCCAATGACAGCATGCTGCGATTGTCAGCGTACTACGCCAATAGTACGCCAATGCATTGCAACTGATGATTAACGCATGCAAGCACTATACCCTGCGGCCGCCATGGTAACGATAGGGAAGCATTGCGCATGATGTGCTGCACAATAAAACGTAAGGTGAAACCAGCCTTACCTCCTCTCTGTGGCGATTAATGTTTTGCAGCATAAACCACATCAAAAGGATTCGATATGGCCTGCGGAGCAGGCACCGCTGTGTGATCTGGTTCTCGGCCATCAGGGCACTATACTGGGCACTTGAATGCTGGATGTTTGTGCTGATACTTGCTTTTGGCTAGCAAAATGGAGAATGGTGGGGGTTGGCCAAGGAAATGACATCACCTTCTTTTTTTTTTCCTCATTCAAGTTGCCATAACTTTATGTATGTTGTCTGCTTTGCAAAGCGCAGTCAAAACTGCACCAAAAACCGCACTCAAAAACCGCATGAAAAACGCATGAAAACCGCACCAAAAACCGCACCAAAAATGCAAAAACCGCACTAAAAACCGCACTTGCGTTTTCCAGCGATACGTGCAGTTTTTGGTGATGAAAAAACCGAAGCAAAATCCGCAGCGTGTGCACACAGCCTTACAATGTAAGCCTATGAAGTATCAGAATGAGGCTCCATAGGCTTGCATTGTAAAAGAGTTTTCTGTCTCACACATAGAGAACAGAGTGCCAGTCAATAGCAATTGTGTTGATATCATTGTGAAGAGGAGCAGAACAGTGCTGAATCACTGATTGGTGATAGGTGAGTATATTAGCACACTGACAGTATACTACATATACATAGGTTTAATATAAAAAGGACTTCATAGTAGTGCTACTTTAAGGCAAGCCCTTTCCACCCATTTTGGCCAAATTTTCTTGTGACATGGTGGATTACATAGGACCAATTACCAATTTGAGACTGCTCTTTTTACTTTATAAAAGAGTGAGCAGCCCATACTGGTGAATTTCCTAATTATAAGTTATTGTAAAAAGTGTTCAGAAATAACCATAATGCCCTTACAAAAGGTGCAAATATTTTGGAAAATTTTGAGACGTGCTATTGTGGCACCCCGGGAGTCCAGTTGCCACAGTGACATTGCTTTTCTCACTGGGAATAATGTCATGCCTGGAAGCAAGTAGGGGTCCTCTTACCAGGTGTCAGTAGGGGAGAAGTCAAGCAGAACATGGGGAGTGGAGCTGTGATTAAACTCGTCTCAGAGCTGAGCGCTAGAAACCGGATACCGGAGTCTGTGGTTGCATGGGTACTGAAGTCCCGGCAGCTAAATCCGAAGGGCAGGGGACTGCAGGTCTCCTGGCCCGATCTAATACCCGGCGGCACAGCAGCATACCAGAGCCTGGACCTGGCACAAGGGAGCGGCACCAGTGATAGGCTCGAGCTGCCTGCCATGCGGGCAACGGTTTGTTTTTAAAAACAGAGAGAGACAGTTAGCAGCAGGAGGGTGAACTGTTAGGCAGCGAGGAAATAGGGAGGACAGCCCAGAAGGAAGTCCTCAGACCTACCTGGCCAGGTGTATCCAAAATTGCTTCCAGGCAGCCCGGTTCGCCATCACAATCTGTTACCAGTGACCTGGTCTGTACTATCAGCCATCAAGTAAAGGAAAAGAAAACTACAGCCCTTGGGTTCTCCAGTGATCTCTTGCACTCTGAGTCCTGCAACACAAGGTACATGAAGCCTGACAAATAGAACCGGTAGCCCTGGGGCCCCGCTCCACCTGCGGGCAGCAGAACCATCCCAGCTGCGTCACCATCAGCCCCAGCGGTTTCCTTTAGCAGTTTCGGCCATCCGTTGCCGAACACCACAGGTGGCGTCACGTTAAATCCCATATGCATATTCCCCATTTTACGGCATAGCCAGGGCCACGGAGTCGGGTCACGGCCCCGTGACTTCCCCAAAGAACTGTCCGACCCCACGGCACTGGTGGGCGTGTCACTATCCCAGCATACAGAGCAGAATCCCAAGACCCTCCGAAGGCCCTCTCACGATGAAATAGTGAGATCTCATGTACTGCAGTGTAATTTAATTACTTGCTATCAAACATTATTGGGGCAGGTAGCATTTGGTATTAGCTTAGTAACATACTGTATGTGATTTTGCTGGGTTGCGGTGCTTTCACATTGTGTTTAGGCACCCGTTCAGTGGCCCCATTGGGGTGTCCGACTCTCGTATATGGCCGTAGATGTATACAGCGAAAAATGATGCACATCAGAGTACAAGTTTGCTCTGTTGGCACCATTATATTCTATGGCACCCTTAGGGCAAAGAGATGTCACAAAAATGTTATTTTTTTTCGCTGTGAGAGAAACTGGGAGCATTATGGATCCTGAACACATGCTGAGATTCTACAACCTGGAAGTTCAGACTCAACTTTTTCTAGAAAGTCAGGCCCTTTGAGGATTTAGTGTAACTTCTCAGCAATTTTGATAAGATTTTAATATTGACAATATTTTAAATATAGAAAAAAACAGCAGTCTGGAACTAAACATAAAGGACAGCCCCAGACTTTAAGGGTTCACTCACACTTGATTGTAAAAAATCAGTTCCATTCTAATCCAGTAGTGTCCAAATAGAAGGAAAAAGGGGAAAAAAGGAAAAGGTAAGCTCACCCAGTCTTCAGTATGCATCCATACCTTCCATAGCGCACGGAGTCGCCTGTATCACGGTGTTGTCAAAGCAAAAACATGAGGAAAAGGATCTCCAGCGCTGAATGTTTGTTAAAATGCAAACATTTATTGAAAAAAGATTTTTTTTTCTTTTAAAAATACAAAATGTACTTAAAAATACATATGTAAAAAATAGATGGACAAAATCGCAAGTGTTGCCTCAGGTGGTATAGCCAACGCGTTTCAACCTCACCAGCTCTTATTCATGCTTTTAATATTCATTCAGCATTGGAGATCCTTTTCCTCAATCCAGGAGAGTGGGACAATTTTTTCTCACTTCTGGGTGCAGTCCATATGAAATACATTTTTTTATTCAGAAGCTATTCATCGTTTACAGGACCATTTACAGTTTCATATGTAACAGAATTGCAATGTATCCGGATGCCATGCTGATGGTCCATATGGCATGCAATTTTTGTCTCATACTGCTCGATTTTGGAGTGAAATTGCTGCATGCTGTGATATGTTTCTCATGCCAAATACATAGATCTGCTCTTCAGATTTTTTTTATTGGATTTTATTCCACCGCTTTGTACGAATGTGTGAGCGAAACCCATAGGCTCTTTCACAATAGTCTCACCATAATTCATAGACATTACATTTTCCCTTGCCCAGTGCTCATAGACATGACATTTTCTGTAAACAAGTGGGGTCAGCTATGAATGCTAAGGCACTTATGCAGAGTGATCCGTGGAATATTGTGGTTTAGTATTTGACTTAAAGGTTTCATAGCGCTTGTCTTTGTAATGAACAATTTACCTGCTTTTTAGATGTTTTGGCAACCCCTAGTAGGTATAAACTTTACATTTGTAATGGAAATAATTTGTAAAAATTATTCTGGAAACCATATTAAAAATGTATATAGGTTGCATGGCATATAAAATATTGAGATGCATTAAGTTAATAAGCAATGTCTGCTGTCTTCTCATATTGAATAAGGCCTCATCTACAAATAAATTAGAATAGAATTCAGTGCAACTGTCATAGTAAAAGTAATCTGTCACAAATACAGCCTGAGATGAGAAGGTAGTTGAGCCACTAATGATTGGCAACACACACAAATTTTTTATGATGATGACAGACCAGTGTATAAAAAAGAATGTCTTGTGTTACAAAAGGGCCTGTCACACTAAGCGATATCGCTAGCAATATCGCTATAACTTGTGACGTTATAGCGATATTGCTAGCGATATCGCTATGTGTGACACTTACCTACGACCCGCTCCCCCGCTGCTTATCGCTGATCGCGCGAGAACGTCCTGGACTGTTTCTCGTCGTCAGCTTCCTGCGGCGCTTCCTGCTGTGAGGACGAGCGACGCGTGGAGCCGGGCGGGAGGACGCAGGATCGCCTGGTGTGACAGGTAAGTAGCGACCCCTGTCCCCAGCGATGTCGCTAGTGAGATCTGCCTGTGTTGCAGCTCACTAGCGACCACAGCGATGTACCAGCGATCCTGACCGTGTCATATAGCTGGTCGGGATCGCTGGTACATCGCTAAGTGTGACAGGACCTTTACAGTAGCATTTTTATATAGACACTGAAAGTCATTCTTATAGTAGAAGGGCCGGACTAGAGCTGAAATTCAGCCCTGTCATTTGAAAGAACACAGGCTCATGCCGCCACCCCACATTCTCTCTATTGCAGATTGGCAGCTCTTTCATGAATAATACCCTACCAGGAGGAAATCAAGATTCACTATAAGGCCACGTTCATACGTTCAGTTTTTGGTGAGTTTTTACAAGTGGTGACGTGTTTCTATTATACTTTGCCTCTGATTGTTCCTGTCCTCATTTTGGCCTCCGAATACTGTTGTACAATACTGACCAAATACTGAATGTGTGAACATTGCCTAAGATCTACAGCAGGGTTAGGTAACCTATGGCTCGTGAGGCAGACATGGCTCTTTTGATGGCTGCATCTGGCTCTCAGACAAATGTTTAACAAAAAATAATGAAGGAAACCGCTGATTTCTGAAATGCGTAGGATAAGTTTGGTCCTTATGGTGCCTCATACCTGCGGCAGTCATGTAGGCTACATGTGACCACTGACGTCACACAAGTCCTGCCATCTCCGGTCACCATCCTACCATAGAACTCGACTGCAGCACCTACACATCCACGGCTACCCAGTAGAGCCTCACGAAGTGCCTGTCACCAGCCGGGACAGCTCAAGAGGGAAGGATTTATTCAAGTCTTTCACTGAGCTTGCGAAAGAAAAAAATCTACAGATGGGTAAACTTATTTCGGTGTGTACTGATGGTGCTCCGTGCATGGTGAAACCAAAGAATTTGTAGCTCTTCTTCATGAACATGAAAAGAGACCTATCCTAAATTTTCACTGCATCCTACATCAGGTGGCACTTTGTGCTCAGATGTGTGGTGAGCAGCTTGTTGAGGTGATGTTGCTGGTCATTCAGGTGGTCAACTTTATTGTTGCCCGAGCTTTGAATAATCATCAGTTTAAAACACTGCTGGATCAAGCTGGGAATAATTATCCAGGTCTGCTTCTGCACAGCAATGTGAATTGGTTGTCAAGAAGGAAGGTGCTCAGCCGTTTCGCAGCTTGTCAGAGCAAAATCCGGACTTTTCTTGAAATGAAAAACGTCGAGCATCCTGAGTCAGCTAACACTGGGTGCCTCCTGAAGTTCTACTATCTCGTGGACATGACTGAACATCTGAACCAGCTCAATGTGAAAATGCAAGGCATTGGAAATAGTCTTATCCCTTCAACAAGCAGTGTTTGCATTTGAGAACAAGCTAGAACTCTTCATCGCCGACATTGAAACAGGTCATTTACTATGCTTTGAAAAACTGGGAGATCTTAAAGAATTCATGCACATCAAGTGACCCTGCTCAACATCTTGAACTTCAGCAGCTAGCAGGCTTCACATCTATTCTCGTGCAGTCACTCAAAGTGCACTTTGGAGAATGTTGTGAGTGCACTCTTTTTTTTAAGTTCATCACCCATCCACACGAGTGTGCAGTGGACAGCGCCGACCTGAGTTACACCCCTGGTGTCTCCATCAGAAATTTTGAGCTACAAGCTGCTGACCTGAAGGCCTCAGGCATGTGGGTGAAAAAATTCAAGTCACTGAATGAAGATTTAGAAAGACTTGCATGACAGCAAGCAAAGCTGGTGAGCAAACACAAGTGGGGAGAAATGAAAAAACTTCAACCCACGGACCAGCTGATTGTCAAAGCTTGAAACGCGCTTCCAGTCACATAATATCCACTGCAGCGTGTGAGTATTGCTGTACTGACAATGTTTGGCTCTACGTATGCATGTGAGCAGTCTTTCTCACATCTAAAGAACATTAAGACTGACTTACGATCATGTTTAACTGATGGAAGCTTAACCTCACTACGTGTCAACCAGACTACAAAGCCATCAGCAAAACCATGCAGCACCAGAAGTCACATTAATGGTAAGAAGTACTTTATTGGTTAGCAAAAGCATAACAACGTTATTAAAAATAATTCAGAGACTTATTGTACTTTAAAAGTGTTGGTCTCTATAAAATGCACACATTTACTTGTATTTAGTTTTAAACATATTGTATGGCTTTCATGGAATTACATTTTAAAATATGTGGCGTTCATGGCTCTATCAGCCAAAATGGTTCCTGACCCTGATCTACAGTATACCACCAATAATACTGCTATGAACAATCAAATATTAACGCTATCCTATGACAACATAATACCACCACATGGTGATGGAATAATGCCATTATACTGATCATTAAAGGGATTTCACATCACTAAGTAAATTTTCTGCTACTAGTAGTACAGCCTGTCAAATCCTATCAGTGTACACACCCTTGTGATTTGGCTCTGCTTGTTAGTTCCGGTTGTTTCTTATAATTATCCCTCTGCGCTTTCTTATACTAATAATGTTCCCACACTTCCTTATAATTTTAAAATGCCGACACCTTATAATAATAGACCTGTACTTACTTCTAAAGATCCCCCATTGTTCCTTTTTATAACAATGCTCACAGGTCCCTCATATGCTGAAATGAAATGTGAAAAAGAAATCAAGCTAGCAAAGTTATTTACAGAGAAACAAATCATCAAGGACATTAAAATAAATCCCAATTTTTTTTGTAAATACATCAATGTCAAAAAGAAAAAAAAGAGATGGTAGGCCTCTGAAAAGATGAGGATAAAGAAAAGAAGAGGATAAAGAAAAGGCTGAGATAATTAACAGGCACTTTTCATCCATGTTCAACAATGAACTATCTGTTACAGGGATCATTCAACAAGGCAAAAATCAAAATTCACAACCTGATATAACTAGTTTAACATAAAACGAAGTACATCTACATCTGAACAATTTAAACATTGACAAATCCCCTGGCCCAGATGATATTCATCCATGGATACTGAGGGAATTGAGCTCAATAATTGACAGACCACTGTATCTCATATTCTTCGACTCTCTTGTAACAAGGGTGGCGGGGCTCACATGGTACTAATATTTAAGAAAGGTAAGAAGGTGGATCCAGGCAACTAAGTCCGGTAAGCCTGACATCAGTAGTGTGCAAAATCTTTGAGAGTATTATAAGAGATGATCTACAGAAATATATTGTAGATAATAATATAATAATTGACAACCAGTATGGATTCATGAAGAATAAGTTGTGTGTAACTAACATATTGGGTTTCTATGAGGAGGTAAGTGCAAATGTGGATGTTGGTAATGTGGCTGATGTGATTTATCTGGGTTTTGCAAAGGCATTTGATACTGTTCCACATAACAGCCTTATACTGAAGTTACAGAAGCATGGACTGGGGGAAACTATATGCAGATGGGTAAGGAATTGGCTAAGTGACAAGAAACAAAGATTAGTCATAAATGGTATGTTCTCTAAATGGGATATAGTCAGCAGTGGGGTACAGCAGGGATCTGTGCTAGGGCCAATTCTTTTTAACCTCTTTATTAATAACCTTGTGGATGGGATGGAGTATAAAGTGTTAGTCTTTGCTGATGACACCAAACTATAAGTAACACAATCTCAAGTACAGATTTCATAATCTACAACACAGTCCTGGTTGTCTAAACCAAGATAATTATGGGTATATACCCTATGGAGCTCCTAAGCAATATTCCAACACAAGAAAACGGAGCATATAAACCATACTAATAGAGTCCACATTTGAATACAAAATGTAATTTTAATGACACAAATAGTTAAAAAAAACAGACAATAATTACAAGAATTTCTTTTGTAAATAAAAAAAGCAGAGCTTTTTGACTAGGGTTAAGATGCACCAGTATCAAAAAAGTGCTGCATCATAGATAAAATACATGAATAGGATCAAATATATAGAGTATAGTAATACCTCACAAGTACCCCAAATTATATATACACTGACAGTGCAAATAGTAGCAAGGGGACACCATATTCCCAACTACTGCATTAACACATTTCCATACTACATTTCTTCGGTCTGTGACCACTCATACTGACTATGTCAGAACCAGAAAGGAGAAAAAGGGGTTAAAGAGGGAAACAAACATATTAATTCCTACCCATGCTAGTATCCATGTGCAGACATGATCCCCTACGTGCATTTCGCAGTCGCTTCCTCGGGGAGCCCTGGTGTGGCAGATATCCCTAATGTCTACCTTAAATACCCCACAGTGATTCACCATTGGTGACGCATGTGGCCAGTGAAGCGGACGCCGAGTCCGTCATCACCCCCGCGTCAAGATGGGGATGCGGTTCAGGGAAGAACCCAGATGACGATGTCGACAAAGGCGCCCGTGCCAGGAACATGCGCACTGGTAATCATAATGAGATCGTTATATTATCACCATTTTACTTGTGGGCAAACCTCCCTTATCATTAAACAGTATATCAAGCACCAGTTAATAATATATTAAAAGAGCTGTAAACCACATATTTAAAGTGCCAGTGCGATACAGACATAAAATACATAAAAAGAGAATAAATATACAGCTTCTGAATAAAGGTCCCATAAAGAGATGATATACGGCATGAACATCTGGTAAGTGCAAATCATGTTCCATGTCTGATGCAATTTCCTTTAGGGAGTTTTCAAGGCGTGATATTCAGAATAGTTCCTTAATAATTCACATGTCACATACTAGACAAAAAGAGACAAAATTAATTAAAAACATAGACATATCAAATAGTGAACATTAGTCCAGAGATGACGTCAAGATTCATAAAAACGATGAAAAGCTGAGCTGCTCATTAAGATCCGCAGCAACCATTGTTCCCAATGTCACAATCAAACGACATTCTTTCTGTGTGAAGATGCGTATACTATCGCCACCACGAATCCCCATATTTACATGATCAATTCCTTTAATTTTCAGGTCCCATGAAGTACATTTATGTTTTAACCTAAAGTGTTTGGGGATCGTTTTCAAAGAATCCACATCATTCACATCACGGGCGGCCTCAATGTCCCTATTATGTACACGAGTTCTGATACATAATTCTCGGGAAGTTAAACCGATATATATTAAGTAGTAGAACATGTAATATTATCCCTGATCTTAAACACTTTGAGGCCGTACGATGATGTGAAGGACGTGGATCTTACATGGTTACTGCAGACAAGGCAATTTCCACATGGGAAGAATCCATTTCTTCTCCCCCTACTATTAAAGAGACTCTATTAGAATGGTTTATATGCTTCATTTTCATGTGTTGGAATGACACCAAACTATGTAGGATATTAAAATCTGACCTTGACATTACAATATTGCAAAACGATCTGGATAAGATGACTGAATGGGAAAACACTTGGCAAATGAGATTTAATGTAGATAAATGTAAAGTAATGCACCTAGGACGGAGTAATCCAATTGCTGCATACACATTAAATGGGACAATACTTGGGACTACAGAATAGGAGAAGGACTTGGGTATTCTAGTTACAAGTAAGCTGAGCAGCAGTACTCAATGTCAAGCAGCAGCCGCAAAAGCAAACAAGATTTTAGGATGTATAAAAAGAGAGATAAAATCCCACGATCCCAACATATTATTACCAGTTTATAAATCACTGATGAGGCCACATCTAGAATATGGGATCCCATTTTGGGCTCCATATTTTAAAAAGGATATTCAGAAGTTAGAATAAGTTCAAAGACAGGCAACCAGATTATTACAAGGGATGGAAGGCCTCTCATATGATGAGAGGTTGGAAAAGTTGGGCTTGTTTAGCTTAGAAAAAACCTGCTGGGTCCCTTCTAGGTCCTCAGGATCTGGGATGGATGAAAAAACTTGAGAATGCATTTTAGTTAGGTGCTTAGTCAGTTTAATCACAAATGTAATCAAAGTGTCATATTGCATAGACAACTGCTATGGGAAGTACAATCTAAAGGTACTGTCAAACTTAACGATGTACCAGCGATCCCGACCAGCGATATGACGCGGTCAGGATCGCTGGTACATCACTAAGTGGTCGCTAGTGAGCTGCCACACAGGCAGATCTCACCAGCGACATTGCTGGGGTCGAGGGTTGCTTCTTACCTGCCACACTAGGCGATCCTGCGTCCTCCCGCCCGGCTCCACGCTCGTCGCTCATCTCTCCACAGGAAGCGCCGCAGGAAGCTGACGACTAGAAACAGTCCAGGACGTTCTCGCGCGATCAGCGATAACCAGAGGGGGAGCGGGTCGCTGGTAAGTATCAGACACAGCGATATCGCTAGCAATATCGCTATAACGTCACAAGTTATAGTGATATTGCTAGCGATATCGCTTAGTGTGACAGTACCTTTAGCCTAGGGGCATTTACAAATAGGATCTCACATGGGCTAAGTTTGGTTGGACCAGATGGTGTGTGTCTCACACTAAACAATGTGAGGGGAAGACTCTCATGCCATGGCTTCCCTGTCTTTTGTGCTGCTTTGATGCTTTGAGTATGTTACCTTTTAGTGTCCCATTTAACCTCTCAACCTTGCCATTGCTCTGTGGAGGGTGTGGAATGTGTAGAGCTAACTCTGTCCCTAAGGCCTCCTATATCTGTTTTGTAAGATTGGCTGTGAATGCGGGCCCTTGGTCACTTTCTATGGTCTCTGGGAATCCATATCTACACACTATCTCAGAGAGAAGCTTTATTGCAGTTGTTGTAGCTGACTATTTTTTCACTGGAAAATCTTCTGGCCACCCTGATAAAATGTCTACCACCACTCAGGCATACTCAAACCCCCCTGAATGTGGCATTTGTATGTGATCTATCTGTGTGCATTGGAAAGGGTGTAGAGGTCTAGGTTTGCACCTCTGAAGTGTCTTTTCTGTTTTCCTTGGACTGCAGCGGGAACAGACAAGACATCCCTTTGTGACATTTGTGGCTACTGTTCAGAAGGCTGGTGCATGGTAGTACTGTCTCACAAGATTGTGCATCTTTATTTTTGATTGGTGGATTGTGCCGTCAGTCCATTTGGCCACCATGGGATAGAGAACTCTTGGTAGGCAGGGTTTTCTTCTGTACATTATTATATGTTGTTCATCCTGTATAGCGCCGTCTTTGGTCCATTTCTCTTTTTCTTCTTCGGATGCTTGCTTATGGAGTGCAGAAAGCATCTTCTCCTGGGATTGTCCATCAGTTCCATTTTTCTCTGCTTCCGGATCCATTACTGAGTATAGATGAGATGCTTTTTTGTCAAGTGGTAACATTGCTGTTTCCTTTGCTGTTACATCAGCCAGTCTGTTGCTCACTGATTCACTTGAGGTTCCTCCAGTGTGTGCCTTAACCTTCACCACTGCAACTCTTTCTGGCATCAATAAGGACTCTATCAGTCCCTGTATAGCTTTGTTGTGTCTTACAGGAGTTCCATTGGCAGTGATGAATTCTCTTTCCCTCCAAATTGGTCCATAGTCGTGACAAATACCATGCGCTTAGCGAGAATCGCTGTATATGGTCACTTTCTGTTGGGCAGACATCTTGCATGCTTCTGTCAAGGCCCACAGTTCAGCCTCCTGTGCAGAGGAGGATGGGGGCAGTGGCTGTGCTAGCAGCACGGTATCTTCTGTGACCACTGTTATACCCATGTGAAAACAGCCTTCCTGGTCTGCATAGCTTGATGCATCTGTGGGGAGGAGGACTCCCAGACAGTGAATGGGCAGGTACCCAGGGGACCACCTTCAGGGTTCTTGAGGGAACGATACTGGGAGGACAGTAAAAGGAAAGACTTGACTGAAGTTGTCAGGGAAACAGGGGGCGGGGCAAGCTTAAAGGGAGTAGGGGGCGCGCTGAAGTGGCAGTTGACAGGGAGCCGGACAACAGACAGGAAGCCGGGTGAGACAGAGAGAACCGAGGGAGCGGACGGTGTGTTGTGGAGAGACCGACAGGGGCCTTTGAAAGGAAAACTGCGGACTCACCGACACAAGAGACTTGAGAGTCGTTCACCGGCGGCCGCTTCCCTCATACGGTCGCATCCAGCAGCTCCCGCTGTTTCCCGCCCTGTTGTGACAGGTCCACGACCTCCACTGACCGCTGCAACGACAGAACATTCCTTGACAGAGGTCAGGACACTGCCCCCTGCCTTCTCCCACAGCTGTGGCCCAGTCATCACCGGGCCCAGGAGCTGCCAACTCGCTACAGGCGGCAGGAGAGGCCCCCATCCGGTTGGCTAAGGGGCCTCTGGCAGAGGTTAGTGAACGGCTATATTTAGAAACTGCGTCATAACTCCGCGGCGGGACGAGAACTGCAAGGAGACACATGCCGCACCCCACCTGCATCGTTTCTTCAGGGCCTGTTGTGCCCCACCGGCATCATTTCTTCAGGGCCTGTTGCACCCCATCGGCATCATTTCCCCAGGGCCTGTTGCGCCCCACCGGCATCGTTTCTTCAGGGCCTGTTGCGCCCCACCGGCATCGCCTCTTCAGGGCCTGTTGTGCCCCACCGGTATCGTCTCTTCAGGGCCTGTCGAGCCCAGTTCCGTCCCGGAATATCGAGGTGTCAAGGCAGCCGCATCAGCGATCTTAACGCGGTCACGCTTGTGATCCTAACAGACCCCCTGGAAGGATAAGTTTAATATAGGAGCTAAGGACCCGTGGTTGGCCGTTTCGTGGCCCCATAATAACCGGCCTTGCCAGGTTAGTTGCATTCTCGTTAAAAGAAAGTGTTGTTATTGTTGTTGAGTCCCTACGAGGACAATTAGTGTTACTCCTTTTTGGTTGTTCAGTATAGCCCCAGCGGCTCCAGTTCATAAACGATACTTTCCACAAACCATACTCAGTCTCGTGTCTCGTCACTGCATCCTGCGAACCTGCTGAACCCTACACTTGGCGTAGTCGGCAGGATGCAGTCTCCGAGCACAGACAGTGGTGCCCCAGACCAGGGTAGAGCTGTAAACTCTACAAATGATGAGGGTCCCCGTACCAGCATATCATTGGGGGCCATGCTGAACAACCTGCCTAGATTTTCTGGCTCCAATACTATGTTATGGAGCTGGATAGAGCAGATGCGGGGGCTCTTTCAGCTGCACCCAATGACTCCTGATCTGGAGGCCGAGGTGGCACTCATGGCACTGGACGGGGAGGCGCAGAGGTCAGTGATGTTGAAACCTCCGGGGCACCGCAACACTTTTGAAAAAGTGTTACAGATAGTAGAACAGACCCATGGGGACCCTACTAATGTGGGAGAGTTAAGAACCCGTTTGTTTAGTCGGATGCAAATAGAGGGGGAGACGATCACAGAGTATATGAATGTCCTTCAAGAATTGCATACAGCTATAGAAAGAAAGGACGGGGTAGGGGCAGGACCTGTTGAAATTACTGACCTACTGGTGACTGGTTTGCGAGATCCATTAGTCAAACAGGCACTGCGGGAACAGATCAGAATGAATCCCCAAATAGATTTTTCAGAGGTGGGGAGTCAGGCACGTGCTCGAGAGCAGGAGCAGGGGATGGCGGTCCCCGTGGGGAAAGTCTGAGGTGTGGAGGCCTCCGCGAGTGTAGTCGAGGAGCCTCAGTGGGTGGAAGAGATGAAGCAAGAGCTCAAAAGTATTAAGGGCGAGATGGCATAAGTAAAGAGAAGAACCGAGACCGGGACTGGATGACCTAGTTTTAACCACGGCTCTTGGGGATTTGCGCTCCCCGCGGAGTGGTCAGTCTACACAGGCCCGGTGTTTTGAGTGTGGAGAATCAGGGCTGGCCCGAACGTATAGGCGAACTAGGCGGCCGCCTAGGGCGCCGACCCAAAGGAGGCGCCAGAGAAAAAATAGAAAAAATTATAAAAAATCTTTTCAAAAGGCAAAAAGTTTTAGGGATGGAAAGAAATGTGTACATATTTAAGGGCAAATATGACGCAAGAGAGGTTGGTTGGGTTGGCAACAATTTCGATAGAATCTGAAGTTGCTAAACAAATTAATCTCGGTGACTTAGTGTCATCCTTTTAAAAAAAAAAGGCAAGGAAAAAAATTTTTTAATTACCTATGGTCGTTTTTGTTTTGTGTTATTGATTACTTTGTATATATTTGTCCTATACAACTTCTCAGAAGATTAAAGAGTTAGGAGAGAGTTAATTAATCATTGTTGTTGTGGTTTATTTTGCTCCTAAATTTATATCCCAAGTTTTCATCTACTGCCAAGAATAGTAGGGGCGCAACAAAATAGTTTTGCCTAGGGCGCTGTAATCTCTCGGGCCGGCCCTGTGGAGAACCAGGCCACATTACCCAAGAGTGTCCGCGGCGTGGGAGATACCCACCCCGGCGGCCATTAAACTAAAGGGCTCCGGGCTGGGGGGACACCGCTCGGAGCCGAAAACCACAACTAGGGGTGGTGGAAGTCCCAAAGATTTGGTAGCAAAATGTCTGGTGGTTTAGGCAGAAGTGGAGGGCCGAGCTGTCTGGTGCCTGTTGGACAAGGGGTCACAAGTAACCACTATGCCGCAACGTACTTTCAACAGAACTTCCCAGAAGCAGCAAGGCCTCAGTGGGGGCCCGTGATCAGACTAGTAGCTGCCAACCAACTGCTGGTCCCAGTTGCCAGGGTGGTGTAGGTGCAAGTGACGCTGTGCAGTAAATCCCTTGGTCACAGAGGGGTGGTACTGACTCAAGGAGAAGCTGATAAGCAACACCCCGTTACCCAAGGCATGAATGTTCTACAAGATTTCGGCAACCTACTGCTCAATGACCCTACACAGAGGATATTGAAGCAGTGAGGTTCTCGCACAACCCAAGGGCAGGTATTCCAGCAGCTGGTGCGGGGAGCACGGGTACATCAGGAACGCCAGGAAAGTGAGGCTCTGGGTAAGGTGATCACATTGCTGGGACAGTACCATGAAGTAATTGCTAGTCATGAGGACGATTTTGGGTGTACCACCGCCATCACTCATGAAATCCCCACAGCAGGAGTGGCCCCTATCTGGGAACAATATCGACAGATTCTGCCACAACTCTATCAAGAGGTGGAAACTTTGCTGGCCCAAATGCTGCGAAAGGGGGTGATACGGGAAAGTCAAAGCCCCTGGGTGGCCCCAATCGTTTTGGTCCTGAAGAAAGATGGTACACTACGATTCTGTGTGGATTATCGTAAACTGAATTCTTGCACTATTAAGGACTCATACCCACTGCCCCGCATAGAAGAATCCCTGTCCACTTTGGGAAAGGCAACATATTTTTTGACCCTGGACTTGGCCAGTGGGTGCTGGCAGGTGCCCATGTCAGAAGAAGATAGGGCCAAGACGGCGTTCATATTGTCCATGGGACTGTTTGAGTTCAATCGGATGCCGTTTGGGCTGGCCAACGCCCCCGGGACCTTTCAGCGATTGATGGATCGATGTCTGGGAGATCTCAATTTTGAGGCCACGTTGATCTACCTGGATGACATCATTTTCTATGCCGCCACCTTCGAGGACCACCTGAAGCGGTTGGGACAGGTACTCAGCCAGTTGCAAAAGTACGGTTTGAAGGTGAAGCCTCAGAAATGCCGCCTATTTCACTCTCAGATTGAGTATCTGGGTCATGTCGTTTCGGCAGAGGGTGTGAGGCCATCCCGGGAGAAGGTTGCTGCTATCCAGGAATGGCCTACCCCCGAGACGGTGAAAGATGTGCAGGCTTTTCTGGGGTTAGCCGGATATTACCATCGCTTGGTAAAGAATTTTGCATGTCGAGCTCGAGCCCTGCACGACCTACTGAAGGGGGCTCCCGCTGGGGCCAATGGACCAAAATCCAGTGGCAACACCCTCAGGAAGAGGCCTTCCGAGACCTCAAGGCTGCACTCTCGAATGCCCCAGTGTTAGCTTATGCAGATTTCTCTCAACCGTTCATCTTGCACACTGACGGGAGTCTTCACGGACTGGGGGCTGTGTTGTCACAGGTTCAGGATGGCCGGGAGAGGGTGATCGCATATGGAAGCCGCTCACTCCATGACTCTGAGCGTAACCCTGACAATTACAGCTCTTTTAAGCTCGAGCTCCTCGCAGTGGTGTGGGCTATGACGGAAAGATTCACGGAGTACCTAGCGGGCTCCGAGGTGGTAGTGCGAACTGACAACAACCCGCTGGCTCATCTGGAAAATGCCAAATTGGGGGCTCTGGAACAACGATGGGTGGCCCGGATGGCAAAATACAATTATAAGAATATCTACAAAAGAGGGGCCGAGAATGTCCATGCAGACACCCTCTCCAGGATTCGACATACAACTCCAGGGCAAAATCAAGACGAAGAATTGGAAGGGGAGGAAATCCCGTTCGCTCTCACTGCTACCGTGCTCACAACTGACAATAAAAAGATATCTTTATTTGAGACCCCAAGGGGCATACTGGAACAATCCCGGGATAAGTGGATACAGCAGCAGCAAGAAGACGAAGAGATTGGTCTTCTCAGAACATGGGTCGCCACCGGGCAATTACCCACTGACTCTCAACGGCAAAGTATGCCTCAGGACCTGTTGCTTATGCTGCAACAATGGGAGAGGTTGGTTATCTGAAAGGGATTATTGTATCATAAAATAACATCACAAACAACCTCGATGACAGTTTGGCAGGTGGTTACGCCAGGAGCCCAACTTCACGTATTGGCTCGGGAGGCCCCTCGAAAAAGGGGCCCATTTCAGAACAAAAAAAACTTTGCAATGGCTGCAACAGAAAGCTTACCACCCGCGCTTGCCGGCTGTTGTGGACGAAATTTGCCGGACCTGCTGGTTGTGTGAATTAGCCAAACCGCCCGCTCAGCGAGCCGCAACACAGACTATTGTGACCTCAGCGCCCCTTGAGCTCCTGATGGTGGATTATTTGACCACTGGGCCCGCATTCCAGGGATACGAACACTGTCTCGTTATGGTAGATCATTTCACTAAGTTCGCTGGGTCACCCCCACTCGGGATCAAACCGCAGAGTCAGCTGCCTCCGCAATTTGTAGAAACTTTATACAAGTATACGGCTGTCTGCAACGAATACATTCTGATCAAGGAGAATGTTTTTTGGGAAAAGTCATGGAAGAACTACATCACCTCTATGGAATTGACAAATCCCGGACCACACCGTATCACCCGCAAGGGAATGGGGCTTGTGAACGATTTAATCGGACATTGATTCAGATGTTGCGCACTCTGGAGAGTGACAAGAAGGCCCGTTGGCCCAAATATGTTTCTGAATTAGTTTGGGTCTATAACAATAGGGTACATCGAGTGACTGGTTATACCCCCCATTCCCTGTTGTTTGGGTGAGAAGGTAAAGGGATCACGGAGGTGGAGTTAGACCCCGAAGAACCTCAGCCCTGGACTGGAGTGTCATCTTGGGTCCGAAATTATCGTCATCGGCTGCAAACTCTTCATCGAATTGTACACACCAAGCTCCGAGAATGGGAGCACCCAGGAAAGAATACAACCCCGCCTCCTCACCTCCAAAGCGGGGATCGGGTGCTTGTGCTAGATCAACGCCCCCAAAGCAAACTGGAGCCGCGTTGGGAAGAAAGTCCTTATCGGGTCTTACGCCGTATCCATCCAGACGGACCGGTGTATGAAATACGAACTGAAGCGGATGAAACACTGCCCGCTCGTGTTGTGCATCGTAATATGTTACGCCCATGTACTTCCTCCGACCCCAAGCAACCGGAGCCTGCCCCGTCAACATCCGAACCGTCTTCCGTATGTTGGGACCCGGACGACGACGAAGATGGTCTCCCAGGACCCGGAGGCCCTCCACGCAGTTATGAACCATCTGACACAATTAGCCCACCCGCACCAACCAGCCCACTGATGTCCACCACCCCAGACAATTCTACCCCAGATGAACTTAGACACTTCGCATTAGCGATCTCAACGCGGCCACGCTTGTGATCCTAACAGACCCCCTGGAAGGATAAGTTTAATATAGGAGCTAAGGACCCATGGTTGGCCGTTTCGTGGCCCCATAATATCCGGCCTTGCCAGGTTAGTTGCATTCTCGTTGAAAGAAAGTGTTGTTATTGTTGTTGAGTCCCTGCGAGGACAATTAGTGTTACTCCTTTTTGGTTGTTCAGTATAGCCCCAGCGGTTCCAGTTCATAAACGATACTTTCCACAAACCATACTCAGTCTCGTGTCTCATCACTGCATCCTTTGAACCTGCTGAACCCTACACATCCACAAAGAAAGTCACGTTAGGATCTTCCAAAGGTACATCAGTGACAATGAAATCAGGAGCTTTTTTGCCTCATGAGAGCGAGACAATTGTGTTGAGCCATCTCACAGTCGACTACCTCTTCCACTAGTGTGCCAGAGATGTGATTTTCATCCTTTTCCCCCTTTGCAGAGGTAGGAGAGTAGCTGGGTTAAGGACAGCACATCTGGAGGTGGAAACATTGCCTTGGAATAGAAGGGAGCATTGTAGACGTAGGTGATGGGCAGCAGATAGGTGTTTTGGCTGTGTTTGGGCCAGAATGGCTGTAATGTCATGGGGTGCCATTATCTTCAGCTGGTGGCCCAGAATGATGTGAGAAGTCTTATCCAGCTGCAGGTGGGTTGCAAACATGGCTCTCATGCAGGTTGGTGCTCCATGGGCAACTGGGTCCAGTCTGGCAGAGTAGTACCCAAGAGGGTGTTGTCTTCCTCCTTTGCCATCATTTCATAAAATTCTGGCCTGAATTTCTGCTACACCTGAAGGGTTCTATGTGTGGGTTCTACTCCTGAACTATATGTTGTGCAACTGTTGTGCAAGCACATGACTATGTGCTTTCTGGATTGTATACAGTTAACCTTGCGTGTATATTTAATCTAAACACTTTTAACTCTGAAAATGCAATGGAAAAAGCTGTATAACTTGTGTTAATTGTTTTTTTTTGCTGCGAAGGGTGTCTCTACTACTTTGGCTACACACCAACCTTCCTGTGAGATACTAAGCTCTAACATTTGAACGTATTCAGGGCAAGTCATCTGACGATAGTGAAATGATTAAAATTTTGCACAAAACAGATAAACATCTTATCACTGATGCAGTGAAGACTCCACCCTTGGCTGATCAGCAGCAGTAATGTTCAGCTAATAAGTTTATCACCACGGAAACCTGGATGTGGATCTTCGATTCGTCCAGGATGATAAAGATCAGCTAATGATTAACTGACTTGGATTTTTCACTCCGGTTTTATCAATTTAAGCACAAGCAGGGAGAAATGTAACAATCGCCACCATTGTGATTATTTGCGCAGACTGTGGGGTCCTGGACCCTGGATTCCGACCTCCGGGTAGGCGGTGTTGACACATGAGCGCACCTGGGAGCGTCGGTAGTGGAAGACCGGAACCAGGGTGATTGGTGTTGTTTTGCCATTTCTCCCCCTGATTTACAGCCCTGTGCAATATGTTATCACTAGAGTTGAGCGAAACGGGTCGAAAAATTTCAAAAGTCGCCGACTTTTGGCAAAGTCGGGTTTCATGAAACGAAACCCGACCCTAGGATGAGGTCGGCCACGAGGTCGGCGACTTACGCGCCAAAGTCGCGTTTCAAAAGTTTGTTTTGCGCTCTTTTTCAGCCAATCAGGATCCACGGACACTGTGGGCAACGTGATGACATAGGCAGGGGTCACCACCATCTTTCAGAAGGGCATGCAAGTGATTGGCTTGCTTTGGTGGGTGTCACAGGGGTTATAAAAGGGCGTGCACGCCGACCGCCATCTTACTTCTGCCGATCTTAGCATAGGGAGAGGTTGCTGCTGCTGATTCTGTAGGGAGAGCGTTAGGCAGGGAAGAAGAAAAAAAAACTGCTTCTGCTGCTAGCGATTTTGCCTGTACAACACACCAGTCACTGTGTGTGCAGTGCAAGAAGAGGCTATATTGTGGTGGATCAGCGGTGTTGGTTGTTAGGCTGCCTTCTAAGGCTTTCTGACAGCTGCATTGCTGTTTACCCACTGCTCTGCAAACTGCTTTTTTAAAAGCAATCCCAATTTTTTTTTTTTGTCCTGCTGAGGTACTGAGCGTGCATTTTTTCACACCATACAGCGGTGTACGCTCCTCACACAGTACCGTGTAACGGCTGTTATCACAGTCACAGTGAAGCTATCTATGTGTCACTCTGTGAGAATAAGTCGAGGACATGTTCCGTTCTTACAGACCTGCACCTACTAGTTTTGTCTAGCTTTCAAACAGTTAAATATATTTGCTGTTTGATCACATTCAAAACTATAGAGAGACAGCGTGTGTCAGTCCGTATACTTAAAAAACACGGAGCTTGACAATTTTACGTACACCGGACAGCCATGTACGTGCACGCTCCTCTCAGTACCGTGTAACGGCTGTTATCACGGCCACAGTGAAGCTATCTGTGTGTCACTGTGGAAGGATAAGTGGAGGACTTGTTCCATTCTTACAGACCTACACTCTAGGGAGATTCCTATTCTGCCCAATTCTACATACACCTTGTAGTTTGTGATACACTAGCCAATTTCTGCCTGTGACATAGCGCTCTGATATTCAGTGGGCCTCACACAATCCAAAAGTGTCCAGTGTCCACTAGTGTGTGCAGAAATTCACAATCTCCCTTATCCTGTAGTCACTTTTTTCACACCTGTGCCATCGAGCCTGTGACATAGCGCTGTGATATTCAGTGGGCCTCACACAATCCATAAGTGTCCAGTGTCCACAAGTGTGTGCAGAAATTCAAAATCTCTGTGATACTGTAGTCACTTTTTTTTCACACCTGTGCCATCGAACCTGTGACATAGCGCTCTGATATTCAGTGGGCCTCACACAATCCAAAAGTGTCCAGTGTCCACTAGTGTGTGCAGAAATTCAAAATCTCCCTTATCCTGTAGTCACTTTTTTCACACCTGTGCCATCGAGCCTGTGACATAGCGCTGTGATATTCAGTGGGCCTCACACAATCCATAAGTGTCCAGTGTCCACAACTGTGTGCAGAAATTCAAAATCTCTGTGATCCTGTATAGGGAAGATGTATATCTTTGTACCGTGTTAGCCAGTAGATAGAAAAATATTCAGGATTGAGAGTCCTCAGTAGTTGATACCTTTTAATGGCTAACTGAAAAGATGGTAACACATTGCAAGCTTTCGAGACTACTCAGGTCTCTTCATCAGGCTAAACTAATACAAAATCTGAAGAGTCACATATTTATGCACAATACAGCCTAGAAAAAATGCAATAGATAAGACAAGTGACGTGAAGCAGAACTATCAATATGGGAGAGGGAGAAACATAAATATAAACATTGGACCAGTTCATAGATAAGGAGTCCGGATGTTTTATGGTCCTCTGATTGGGGTCTAGTTCTGTGTTGTGATGCCCCCACACGGTTTTAAAAGGAAATTCCTTAATTGATGTAAAAAGACATAAATCCATGCGACACATTCATTCCAGCACTGAGAGTGTCAAAGTTCGTCATAAATTTGTACTCCCAAACTCGTCTCTCTCTCTGAGAATTGAAGTTACCTTTCAATACCAGTAATTTCATATCCACGCTGCTGTGATCAGGGATACAGAAATGTTTTGCCACAGGTAGATCCATTCTTTTTTCTCTTATTGTGTGACGATGAGCATTCATCCTTGTTCTAAGCTTTTGCCCTGTCTCCCCCACATACATACCCCCAGTTGGACATTTAGTACAAATAATTAAGTACACCACATTAGATGTAATGCAGCTGAAAGTACCTGCGATCTTGTAGTCCTGATGTGAGTTGGGGATCTTTATCTTGTCCGTGGTCATTATAAATGGACAGGTTTTACATTTTTTCTGGTTGCAAGGAAAGGTTCCTGCAGTTGTTGTAGAGGACAGGGAGCTTCTGACAATGATGCTTCTTAAATTTGGGGGCTGCCTAAAACACAGCAGTGGGGGGTCTGGAAAAATGGATTTCAATCGGGCATCTTTTTGTAGTAAAGGTTGTAATTTCCGTGCAGCTCTACTTAGCACCTCCAGATTTGGGTTGTAGGTGACTACTAGAGGCACTCGGTTATTTTCTTCTTTAGCTTTGTAATTTAGCAGGTGATTCCTTGACAATCTGGTGGCTCTTGTAATTTGGTTTTCAATTGTTCTTGGATGGTAACCCTGATTCAAAAAGGTCTTTTTGAGGCGACCAAGGTGTTTGTCTCTGTCCATGGGGTTGGAACATATATATACGATTGTATCTGATGGCTTGGCTATAGATAATAGAGTTCTTTATGTGTTTTGGATGGAAACTGTCCCATTTAAGGTATGTTGGACGGTCGATTGGCTTCTGATACAGGGATGTCTCTATTTCATTGTTTTTTAGCTTAATGATGGTGTCCAAAAAATTAATCTCAGTACTGGAGTAGTTGAGTGTTAAATTGATGGTGGGATGAAATTGATTAAACTGTTCGTGGAACGTCTTTAGCTGTTGCTCAGACTCCGTCCAGATGATTAAAATATCATCAATGAAGCGGTAGTAGGCCAGGGGCCTGATGGGGCATGAGGACAAAAAGTCGCTTTCAAGCTTTGCCATGAAAAGATTTGCATACTGTGGAGCCATTTTACTCAGGTTTGTTGTCAGGTTTTGGATTTGTTTTGTATCTGTTTGTATAGGTATCAACTACTGAGGACTCTCAATCCTGAATATTTTTCTATCTACTGGCTAACACGGTACAAAGATATACATCTTCCCTATATCAAAATGGAGGATACCAGAATGTACCGCATCTTTATGGAACTAAAACCACTTCTGAAGAAACGTGCACAAATGGACAGCGACATTTTTTTCTTATCTAAATGCAAAAAGGAGAATCTAATTCCCAAAGGACTCTGGATTACAAACCCAATTCTTCATACCTACAATACCCATTATGCACAAAACCTTTGTCACAGGACTTCTGAGAGACTAAGGAACCACCTTTTACATGTCTGCTACAGCATAAGGAGTAAAGTCCAGGGGCAATTTGAAACTCTGAGGAAAACACTTACAGAAAGCACAGAGCAAAAATTACAACAATACCACAACAAACTACGGACCTTTCTGGTTCATAACAAGGAAAAGAAACTGCACAGACTGCGTCTCAATTCAGGACTCTATACAAACAGATACAAAACAAATCCAAAACCTGACAACTTGGACAACCACTCCACTCCAGACACAAAAGCATCTAACTGTGTCATCAATCTCTCAGATTATAAACCCAACAAAGTGGAACTGGCCGTGCTTTCTAGAGGACTCTCATTTTGTCCCACTAAGGCCCTAGATAAAACTGAACTCTGCAGTGATATGGAACAGTATTTCAGGAGACTGCGCCTGAGGGAATATTTCAATGATACAGAAGATTCAGAAAACACTCAGACCGAAGGAAAAGGGATCGTAACAACTAGGAAAAGGTCAGACTGGACACCTCCACCTGGACGCAACCCTCATTTGGATAAATATATAGACTCCTTCAGACATTTGATAAAATCCACAATCATAGACACTAACAGGAGACAAGCATCCAACATCAGTGCCCAGGAGAGAAAGGCCTTACAGTCTTTAAAAACCAACAAAGAAATCATCATTAAACCTGCTGACAAGGGAGGTGCAATAGTCATGATGAATACGTCAGACTACATGAAGGAAGCAAACAGGCAACTTATGGACACACGCTACTATAGAAAATTGGAGTCGGATCCTACACAGGACTATTACAAGGAACTAAACAAGTTGGTTTCTTGTCTGCCTGACCAGTCCATAAGAGCTGGCGATGACCTGATACCAGAGACTCCAAGAATAGGGACATTCTACATGCTTCCCAAAATCCACAAATCTGGAAATCCAGGAAGACCAATTATTTCATGTGTGGGCACCCTCACTGAGCAGGTATCTGGATGGGTAGAGGGTATTCTTAAACACTGGTGAAGCATACATCCAGCTACATTCAGGACACAACTGACCTATTGAATAAACTAGCAGCAATAGGTCCTCTACCAGAAGGAACCATCCTGGCCACCATGGATGTGGAATCTTTGTACTCTAATATCCCACACCAAGATGGTTTAAATGCCTGCAAATTCTTCATGGAAAACACAGGGACTGATGCTGATGCTGTGGTGAAACTTATAAAATTCATCCTCACCCACAATTACTTTGAATTTGACAACAGGATCTATCTACAGGAGACTGGCACAGCTATGGGAAGTAAAATGGCTCCACAGTATGCAAATCTTTTCATGGCAAAGCTTGAAAGCGACTTTTTGTCCTCATGCCCCATCAGGCCCCTGGCCTACTACCGCTTCATTGATGATATTTTAATCATCTGGACGGAGTCTGAGCAACAGCTAAAGACGTTCCACGAACAGTTTAATCAATTTCATCCCACCATCAATTTAACACTCAACTACTCCAGTACTGAGATTAATTTTTTGGACACCATCATTAAGCTAAAAAACAATGAAATAGAGACATCCCTGTATCAGAAGCCAATCGACCGTCCAACATACCTTAAATGGGACAGTTTCCATCCAAAACACATAAAGAACTCTATTATCTATAGCCAAGCCATCAGATACAATCGTATATGTTCCAACCCCATGGACAGAGACAAACACCTTGGTCGCCTCAAAAAGACCTTTTTGAATCAGGGTTACCATCCAAGAACAATTGAAAACCAAATTACAAGAGCCACCAGATTGTCTAGGAATCACCTGCTAAATTACAAAGCTAAAGAAGAAAATAACCGAGTGCCTCTAGTAGTCACCTACAACCCAAATCTGGAGGTGCTAAGTAGAGCTGCACGGAAATTACAACCTTTACTACAAAAAGATGCCCGATTGAAATCCATTTTTCCAGACCCCCCACTGCTGTGTTTTAGGCAGCCCCCAAATTTAAGAAGCATCATTGTCAGAAGCTCCCTGTCCTCTACAACAACTGCAGGAACCTTTCCTTGCAACCAGAAAAAATGTAAAACCTGTCCATTTATAATGACCACGGACAAGATAAAGATCCCCAACTCACATCAGGACTACAAGATCGCAGGTACTTTCAGCTGCATTACATCTAATGTGGTGTACTTAATTATTTGTACTAAATGTCCAACTGGGGGTATGTATGTGGGGGAGACAGGGCAAAAGCTTAGAACAAGGATGAATGCTCATCGTCACACAATAAGAGAAAAAAGAATGGATCTACCTGTGGCAAAACATTTCTGTATCCCTGATCACAGCAGCGTGGATATGAAATTACTGGTATTGAAAGGTAACTTCAATTCTCAGAGAGAGAGACGAGTTTGGGAGTACAAATTTATGACGAACTTTGACACTCTCAGTGCTGGAATGAATGTGTCGCATGGATTTATGTCTTTTTACATCAATTAAGGAATTTCCTTTTAAAACCGTGTGGGGGCATCACAACACAGAACTAGACCCCAATCAGAGGACCATAAAACATCCGGACTCCTTATCTATGAACTGGTCCAATGTTTATATTTATGTTTCTCCCTCTCCCATATTGATAGTTCTGCTTCACGTCACTTGTCTTATCTATTGCATTTTTTCTAGGCTGTATTGTGCATAAATATGTGACTCTTCAGATTTTGTATTAGTCTAGCCTGATGAAGAGACCTGAGTAGTCTCGAAAGCTTGCAATGTGTTACCATCTTTTCAGTTAGCCATTAAAAGGTATCATTTGTGATCCTGTAGTCACTTTTTTCACACCTGTGCCATCGAGCCTGTGACATAGCGCTCTGATATTCAGTGGGCCTCACACAATCCATAAGTGTCCAGAGTCCACAAGTGTGTGCAGAAATTCAAAATCTCCCCTGTCCTATAGACACCTTGTACCTTGTTTTACATTACTATATAGTTTGTTGGATTTTGTCTACATTTCTACAAAAAATGAGGAAGGCTGGTGGAAGAGGCCGTGGAATTGGGCGGGAGTTGGCAGCTGGTAATGATGGTGTTGGTGGTGGATCTGATGGTAGTGGCAATAGCAAAATAGGACCGAATGCAGGAGGTGTTGAGCCTGCATCATCGTCTGGCTCCATAAGGCTTCGAAAGCTTAGTTTTCTAGGAGTTGGCAAACCGCTTTTAAAGCCAGAGCATCAGGAAAAAGTTTTGTCTTACATTGCTGACTCAGCCTCCAGCTCTATCGCCTCCTCTTCTGAAGTTGTAAAAAGTAAAAGCACTGAGTCGTCATTGGAGGCTCATGTTCATGAACCACACCTTTCCTTGTGTCCTTCACCCCAACCAAGATTGAAGGATGATGCAGGCCATACTACTGATTACTCCATGGAGCTGTTTTCACATACCATGCCTGGATTATCAAGTGAAATGGTGAATTACCCAGGCCAAGATGAATCTGACATGGAGTGCACTGATGCACAGCCGCTGATAGATGATTCTGCTGGTACATTCACTCAGAGCACTACATTGTCCTCGCAGTGTACAGAGCCAGATTCTGACCCTGATGAGACTCAGGTGCCCCTTCCCGCACACTATACCACCATACACGGTGACACAGAGGAAGGTGCACATGACATTGAAGAGGAGGTGATGAATGACCCAGTTGTTGACCCAGATTGGCATCCATTGGGGGAAGAGGGTACTGCTTCCAATAGCTCAGATGAGGAGCATCCACAGCAGACATCGACATCGCAACAGCTGTTATCTGGCAGGCCCGGAGCACTCCAAAGACAGGTTCCAAAAATCAAAAGAGTTGCTGGACAGCTTGTCCAGAGGGTCAAAAGATCACAGCGTGCAAGGCCGCAAAATGTCTGCCAAAGTAGGAAGAGTGCAGTGTGGCATTTTTTTGAACAAAATCCTCATGATCAGGCCAAGGTTATCTGTAAGAAGTGCGCAAAGACCTTTAGCCGAGGGAAAAATCTGAAAAATTTGAATACCAGTTGCATGCTTAGACATTTAACCACCATGCACTTGCAAGCATGGACACAACACCAAACCTCAAGTGCCACATGTGCAACTGATCACAAAGAAGGTAGTCAGCAACGCTACATTGTTTCCCCCACTGTAAGCCCACCGGTTAGCACAGCAGCAAATGTTGAGGTGTCGTTGCAAGGCCACAGCAGTCAGCGAATCCCACTATTATATCAACGAAATACTGAATCTAGGCCATCAGAAAGAACACCAACTCCATCACCATCATCAACCCTCTCTCAGTCCGCCCTGTCCACCGCTATTTCCACCATATGCAGCTCTCAAGTCCAGCACACCCTCCCAGACACTATGAGTAGGTCAAGAAAGTACTCAGTCTCTCATCCGCGTACACTGGGTTTGAACGCCCACATTGCCAAACTAATCTCGGTTGAGATGATGCCCTATCGGTTGGTGGAAAGCGCAGCTTTCCGTGAACTCATGGCCTATGCAGTACCACGCTATGACCTACCCAGTCGCCACTTCTTCTCTCGCAAAGCCATCCCAGCCCTCCACCATCATGTAAAAGACCGCATTGTCCATGCACTCAAGCAGTCAGTGAGTGGAAAGGTGCACCTAACAACTGATGCATGGTCCAGTCGGCATGGCCAGGGCCGTTACGTGTCCATCACTGCGCACTGGGTTAATGTGGTGGATGCAGGGTCCACAGGGGACAGCGGTGGTGGGACAGTGCTGCCTAGCCCACGGTATAGGAAACAGTTGGCTGTAGGCGTTCGACCCTCCTCCTCCTCCAGAAGCAAAAGCTCGTCCACAGAGCGCAGTCGTACGAGCACTCCATCTGCAGCTGCCACTGTTGCACACGAGGTGTCCCCCTATCGAGCAGCTAGTGGAAAGCGTCAGCAGGCTGTGTTGCAGATCATGTGTTTGGGCAACAGACACACCGCCGAGGTGCTGGCCGAGTACTTGAAGCGACAAACTGAGTCATGGCTGGGCAGTGTACATCTTGAGGCAGGCAAGGTAGTTAGTGATAACGGCCGTAATTTTGTGGCAGCCATAGCCCTTTCAAAACTCAGCCACATACCTTGCTTGGCTCACACCTTGAACCTGGTGGTGCAGTGCTTCCTCAAAAATTATCCGGAGTTAACAGCCCTGCTCCAGAAGGTGCGAAGACTGTGCGCGCACATCCGCCGGTCGCCTGTACACTCCGTTCGTATGCAGAAGCTGCAGCGATTGCTCCACCTTCCCAACCACCGCCTTATTATCGACATTGCAACAAGGTGGAACTCCACCCTGCACATGGTGGAGCGGCTGTGCGAGCAGAGGCAGGCCATAATGCATTTGTGGGAGGATACACGGCCAGGCACTCTGAGAGCAGACATGGAGTTGACAGGTGTGCAGTGGTCGAAGCTGAAAGACCTCTGTAAAGTCCTTCAGTGTTTTGAGGAATGCACACGGCTGGTAAGCGCAGACGACGCCATCCTAAGCATGAGCATCCCACTTATGCGTCTGCTCATGCAAACTTTGACGCACCTTAAGGAGCAGGCGTCTGCAGCCAATGTTGACGAGGAGGGAATCCTTGATGACATTCAGCCATTGTCTGCTCAGGGACCTCTCCTGGACGAGGTGGAGGAAGAAGAGGAGGAGGATGATGATGGGGATGATTACTTAGGGGAGGAGGATGCATCTCGTGGGGCAAGTGAAAATGTTGGCGTGGCAAGGTCTGGTACAGGGTTTGTGCGTGACTGGAGGGATGTGGATTTGCCAGAAAGTGCTCCTCCAACCAGCACTCGCAGTGCATCATTGACACCTGGAACATTGGCCCACATGTCAGATTATGCCTTGCAGATCCTAAAAAGGGACCCCCGCATTGCCAAAATGATGAACGATGACGACTACTGGTTGGCCAGCATCCTGGATCCACGCTATAAAGGCAAATTACAAAACATCATGCCACAGGAGAACCTTGACCTAATATTGGCTAATAAACAAGCAACTCTGGTAAATCGGTTGCTTGAGGCATTCCCAGCACACAGCAGCGGTGATGGTTCTCACACGAGCCGTACGGGCCGGGGGCAGCTTGGCAGAGGTGTTCATGGTGCACACAGCAGAAGTGGCGTTGGAGACAGGGGTTTCATGACAATGTTGTGGACTGATTTTTCAAGTACCGCTCACACAACTGGTAATACTGCATCGATGGAAAGTGACAGCAGACAGCAGTTGTCAACTATGGTTACAAACTACTTTTCCTCCCATATCGATGTTCTCCCACACAGGTCATTCCCCTTTGACTATTGGGCCGCTAAACTGGACACCTGGCCTGAATTCTCACAATGTGCCTTACAGGAGCTCGCTTGCCCAGCTGCAAGTGTGCTATCGGAAAGAGTCTTCAGTGCAGCTGGATCAATCCTGACAGAAAAAAGGACCCGTCTGTCAACCCAAAATGTGGATGATCTAACCTTCATTAAAATGAACCATGCATGGGTTTCCAAGGATTTTGTCCCACCTTCCCCTGATGACACATAGGGTGACAGAAAAATGGCTTGCTTTGGTCCACCTCTTCCTGGGACTTGACCTATTTCGCCTTTTGCATCAGCTGAATGTCCAACGTCAACATATGCCACTTTCTAAAACTCCCTAACTGTGCTGCCTCCCCCCCCCATGGCCGGGGTCACCACCTAGCGCACGACACCGTGCGAGTGCCGTTGCCCTGGACAGGTGGGTAGGCCGACTCTTGGGAGCGGGCACTGGCACAGGGTCCCTCATAGTGCAATCAAGTGTCTCTGACGGTGGTGGTGCACACCCGCCGTCAGACACACCGCCGTACTATGAGGGGCCCAGTGCCAGTACCGACGCCCGCGAGTGGGCCCCCCTTGCTTGGGCAGGGCCCCAGCATTTGCAATCTTTACCTCTCCCTGCTCCTCCGCTGTGTAGTCTGGGCCGTCAAATCCATACTGTGCTTGACACCGTCTGAGCCTGCCTCCTGATGTATAGACATATATTTTGAATGTGTACGCTATCCATACATGTTATCCGGGGATACGGTACCCTTTCTCACCTTTGTGCAATCACGTGCAAGCCATACTGGGCCTAACACCGTCTGAGCCTGCCTCCTGATGTATAGACATATATTTTGAATGTGTACGCTATCCATACATGTTATCCGGGGATACGGTACCCTTTCTCACCTTTGTGCAATCACGTGCAAGCCATACTGGGCCTAACACCGTCTGAGCCTGCCTCCTGATGTATAGACATATATTTTGAATGTGTACGCTATCCATACATGTTATCCGGGGATACGGTACCCTTTCTCACCTTTGTGCAATCACGTGCAATCCATACTGGGCCTAACACAGTCTGAGCCTGCCTCCTGATGTATAGACATATATTTTGAATGTGTACGCTATCCATACATGTTATCCGGGGATACGGTACCCTTTCTCACCTTTGTGCAATCACGTGTATTCCATACTGGGCGTGAGAACGGCTGGCGAGCTGTTAAGCAAGCTACAGCACCTGTGGTTTGCACACGTAAGTTTTTCATTTTTTCAGGAATGACGGTTAGGCCTAATTCCAGAACTGCGGTTGACCTGCACTTACTGGGAAATCATTGTTCGCGGGTAATAATTGTAATCGGTGATTCCCATCACTAACGTTGTTCAGCGGGTTATCTGCACCTGTAAGCGACAAACGCTGGCCTTTTCAGTGTAGCGCACATGCAGCCACGGACATGTAAGGGCATGACACACCAGTTATTGGCCAATCTCATGTGCCAGAGCCTCACGTGTCCCTCTAGTAAGCCGGACTCGGACCGCGGGGCATGACGGAGTCTCGTTCGTTAACGGAATTAAGCTTGCAATGTGTGCATCTTTTCTGTAGCTGGCATGGTTGAGGTTTCCCAGGTGGAGTCTAATTTAACCGTAGGCTCCACTCCTGGTGGTGCCCTTCTGGACATTCCTTTAAGGTTCAGCTTTGCAACCATACTGCCCACGTAAAACAAACACTTTGCCTTCATGAACGCTGTTTGGAGGGTCATGACTCGTGGGAATAACGCCGCCCAATCAGTTAACCTGCTAGAGAGATCCTTCGTTGCTCCCAAGCATGACATCACACTCCCTAGGAGGAAGGTAATGCCACTGTTGTGACCGTACTCCTGGGGGCGACACAAGTGCACTGATGCCCAGCCACTGCTCGATGAATCTGCTGGTACATTGACCCAGACCACTACATTCCCCTTGCACGCTACACGGCCTGAATCTGACCCTGATGAAACTCAGGTTACCCTTCCCATATACAGTTCCATCTTACACGGTGACAAAGAGGAAGCTGCAGATGAAAGTGCAGGTTCGGCCCACCCGCCATCAGACACACCACCGTACTATCAGGGGCCCTGTGCCAGTGCCGTCACCAACGAGTGGGCCCCCCCTGCTTGCTCAGGATCACAGCACTTGCAAGGTTGAAATACTGTGCAGTGAGATGGAAGATGGGAACGACGAGGAGTCCAGACTAGTACAGGGATTCCCTAGCGAGGAGACTTATTTGATTGTTTTCAATGTTGAGACAGCAATTTTTGGGGAGCACTATACTCTGGAGAATGATAGATGGGGCCCACCATACACTGGAACATTTCAAAGGTGGACATCAGACACTGGAGCAGCATTTACAGGGCCCATTATACACTAAAGCATTAGAAATGGGGCCCATTATGTTTGGAGCATTATTTGGGCCCATAAGACAGTGGAGCTTCATCCATGGGGACCAACATATACTGTAGCATTATGTGGAGCTCATCATATACTGTTTCAAACATTATATGGGACCAATGATTCTGTATGGAGAAATAGATGGGCCTCGTCATGAGATGTAAAAAGTGAAGTATTTTTCATTGTACTATACCGCTATTTCTCTGCCGTATCGGAGCATGATGAGTTGTGGTATGTGTTAAAGGGGCGCTCTTTCGCCCAGGGCACATGAAAACCTGGAGCCAGCCCTACCCCCCCACAACTTTAGCCAAATAACCCCCATTTTTCAGTGCGTAACTTGTATTATGAAGTTAATTAAGGTTGACAAGCTTAAGTAAGAAGAATTGATGCTTTTGGCATTCAAATGGGCACTGTAGGTGTGTTTCCTGTCCTCCTCTCACTGCCGACTTTTATTCCCCATTGACTTACATTGGGTTTCGTGTTTCGGGACGACCCCGACTTTTCCCTATAATCGGCCGATCTTGCTCGACCCGACTTTTGGAAAAGTCGGGTTTCACGAAACGAAACTCGACCCTAAAAAAACAAAAGTCGCTCAACTCTAGTTATCACTAGACCCACCTCTCGCTTGTTTCAGCAAAACACACAAATACACAGACAATTAAAGAAGAATAATCTGACCAGTTCACAAATAAATATTTTCACAAATAATGATGATGGTACACCTCACAGCCCTTTTATATAGTATGATAGTCCACTCCACAACCCCCTATATAGTATGAAGGTCTTCCCAACAGCCCCTTATATAGCTTGATGGTCTTCCCAACAGCCCCCTATATAGTATGATTGTTGATCCCACAGCCCAAAATATAGTGTGATGGTTCACCTTACAGCCCTCTAATTCTGATATAATATAATAATAATAATAAATTTTATTTCTATAGCGCCGACATATTCCGCAGCACTTTACATTTCAGAGGGGATTTGTACAGACAATAGACATTACAGCATAACAATAATCACATAGATTATAACAAATAGCAAGAGGAAAGAGGGCCCTGCTCGCAAGCTTACAGTCTATGAGCAGCACGGTGGCTCAGTGGTGCTGGGGTCCTGGGTTCGAATCCCACCAAGGACAACATCTGCAAGGAGTTTGTATGTTCTCCCCGTGTTTGGTTTCCTCCCACATTCTAAAGACATACTAATAGGGAATTTAGATTGTGAGCCCCATCGGGGACAGTGATGATAATGTGTGCAAACTGTAAAGCGCTGCGGAATATGTTAGCGCTATATAAAAATAAAGATTATTATTATTCACAGGCTCAGGACTTGTCAATTGTGGTCAATTATTGTCCAGAGACGACAGCAGGCTCTCTCTATCCCAGAACGCACACACACACACTAGAGGGTCATTACGTAAGATTACGTATTTTCTTACCTCCTCTTGGATGTTTGGCCCGGGAAGAGATCTGGTGCGGCTGTAGTCGTCTGGACTCCACGTCCTGGGATCCACGTTCCTGCGCCAACTGTTAGGGTCACACTGAAGCTGTATGATCATCTTAATTGTCTGTGGACAAATTGTATATCAGAGAGATTTACATGTACACGGGAGAAAAACTACTAGTGAGTGAACACACAGTCATGAGCAGAAAATCTGTTTTATTTCCTGGAAGGCACATTCTTTTATAGGTTATCACTTGTCATACTGATTTTTAGTAAAACTCCCTAACTTCTAGTCCCTCAGTAGGACTTTAATCAATATTCATTAGCTTTTATGATTGTTTTCCTCCTAAGTATTACTTAATTCTTTATTAATAAAAAGTGGACACACTATAATATCAAAGTCCATTTAAGTGTTCAAAAACTACTGACAGGTATGATTTCCAGCACGTACACACATTAATCAGTTGCTTTGATAAATAATGTTCATATAAGCATTCATTTTGTACTGTATGTATGTATTCATTTTGGATATCATGTAGCTGCACAGGTTGCACCAATTATATGTCCTCCCCTGATGAATAGTGAATATGACATGTGTATAATGGTGGAATCTAACATTTCTGTAATTAAGCATATTTTGCAGTAAATATTTTTATGCTATGAAAATATGTGCAGTTTACGTATGACAGCGTAGTGGGTATCTGTCCTTCTGCATTGAATTACAATTATGTATTTTTTCATTCCTAATGTTCTAAAATGCAGAAACTATGCAACACAAAAATTTATATAGAAGAAAAAATCTGAAATCAATATCAGACTTGTCACATGCAACTATACTGAGTTTTTGCATTTTTTTTCTAATTGTTTTCTGTGAAGAGGGGAAGAATTGATTTTTAAAAATGTCAAACAGAAATTCTCTAAAATTCTGACATTTAACAATGAAACTCTACCTTACAAAGTGTGCATATCACAAACCATTTTCTTTATATTTCCCCTGTGTTTTACTAGTGAAATTATACATCCGTACATGTAATCCTAATGCAGCATCTTTGTGTAGGTGCTGTTTTCTTTCTCCTTGTACCTACCTAGCATTTCTTATTTTGTTATTTTTTGCAATGATGTTGAATTTCATTCTTTTTAATCCACAAAAAAAGTAAAAATTTAGCATGCCTGTTTTGGGGATTTTAAGGGTAATGTCTCTCCTTGTGGAAATTGCCTGACATGCCAGTGTGAGGAGTATTATAGGTCATGTAATGCTCTTCTGAGAAATTAAATACACAAATTACCTCTTCAGTGAGGAAGAGACCTTGAACTCTAGTGCCACCTATTGGAAATAACAGTCCTTTAAGGGAACTTGTCAGTAGGATTGTGCACAGTAACCTACAGACAGTGTCAGTTCGGGCCCGTTATACTGATTATAATGATACCTTGGTTGCTGAAATCTTGTGGCTGTTTCTTAATCTTTATTTTCAGTTTTGAGTTAATGATATGCCCGTGCCCTGGGGCAGCCTGTGTGGGGGTCTTCATGTGGTGCTCTACTTAGGTATTCATAATGCAGACTGCTGATAGGTCACTGATCCCTGACTGACCTGCCCCCTAGTTTGCATAATGAATACCTGTACACACTGAAGGAAAAAAAAAATCCTTCTGCAGGCAGTTGCCAGCCGTGGCACCCATGCTGCAGCATAAACGCATGTTTAGTGTCATAGTAATAACTGTTCATGATGTTATTGCGCAAGAACAGAAAAAAATGTATTTGAAAATGGCTCCCGCCGCGCCTGTGCAGCAGCAGCTATCGGTGTGTATAGAGATCCAATATCCGCTATTGTGCACGCGCCGGCAGTGCGATCTTGCTTGAGAAAAAAAAAATTCCTCCTCCAAGATGGAGCTACCCACGCCTGGGCAGTAGCAGATATTGGATATCTATACACACCGATAGCTGCTACTGCACAGATGCAGCAGGAGCCATTTTCATTTTTTTTCACACTTGCTCAATAACATCAAGAATAGTTATTACAAGGATACATTATGCTGCAGCGCAGGTGCCACGGTTGGCAACTGCCTGCAGGATTTTTTTTTTTCAATATGAATATATCTAGCATTTATTATGCAAACTAGGGAGCAGGTCATTGAGGGATCAGTGACCTGTCAGTAGTCTGTATTCTGAATATCTAATCAGACCACCACATGAAGACCCTCCCCCCCACACAAACCGCCCCGGAGCACGAGAATCTCATTAACTCAAAACTGAAAATAAAGATTAAACAACAACCACAAGACAGATTTCATCAACCAAGGTATCATTTTAATCAGTATAACTGCACCGACATGACAGTGTCTGTAGGTTACTATGCGCAATCCTGCTGACAGGTTTCCTTTAATGTAAATATTAACATTTTAATGAGCCTTGTCACTTGACTTAGGATAAAAGCAAAACCAGACACTACATTTGCAGTTTTTCAAGGTATTTACCCAAGAGTTCTGATTTGGTTGGATAAGAGGCTTTTGAAGGGATCTCAGGGGTAACATCTTTCCTTGGAGAGTGACATGCCAGTTTTGTGACATGTCTGTTTTTGCAGACCTGTTTTACTAGTCCAATTTGACAGCCACACATACTACATTTATACTGCAGCCTCCTGCCACCTTTTGCTTTCTGTTCATGTACCTACTTAGCTAGCCTTTCTCACTGCAAGTTTTGAAAAATTGGGGTTTAAAACACGGTCAAAAGTATATTGCAGCATTGTACAAAATGTATGGTAAATCAAAAAGTGACTGGCAATGGACAAGGGGAAAGGTAAAATAAAAAAACATAGCTAAGAATATGGGAGCTGCTAGCAGCAGCACAAGCACCACCACCACTGGTATCAGTTGTCTGGGCATATTAGTGTGGAGGAAGTGGAGGGTATTGTGGAACAAGTGACAAATTATTCATCTCAGTCGCAGCAGGATGATGTTACCTCTGTCAGTGACACCATAGGTTTGATTCATAGTTCTTCACAGAATGGTCTTAGAGTGTTATTCACATTTTTTCAGGCCAAATGAAGTACCTGCAGTTTGTTGCAAATTTATTTACTGTGAATCAAATTTTTTGTTCAAATTTCCAAACCTGGCCATTTACAATTTCAAAAGATTTGATAATTTCTAATTATGTCAATAGGAATAGGGGTGCTGAAATGTAAAGTACATGAAAACTGTTCAGGAACAGTTCCAGTGCGTACCAGGCGCTCCAAACAGGAGAGGCAGTAACATGAATTTTTAGCTTATTCTAAACTGTAAATAATCTTAATTATAGAAATCCTGATATACCTATTTAAATTTTATAACTAGAAACTCCAGTGGCATGGCATTACTATACTCAGTAACCTGTGTGGTAAACCTGCACTATCCACTGAAGATGATTTTTTTTCTTTGCTCTGATGGCATTCACTTAATGCTAGCTTTGTTATTTTCTTTCCAATAACATTTTGATTGCAGCTGAAAAAGCAATTTTAAGTTACACACTCTAGACTCTTAACAAGCTGCACTTACACCTAGACTTGCAAATAAAAACTAAAAATATATCTCCCGTAAGAAATGGCATTTTGCTAAGAGGTGAAATACACTTCATGTCCCCAATCATAGAGCATAACTGTGCAACTCTCAAGATTATAATGTTGAGAACACGCAGAGTTGTTTAAAAGGTGGAGAGGAGAAGCTGCTTATCGAGTTCAGTTGTAAAGCCACCTGCTATGCCAGTTCACAGCGCAGTTGAATCAAAATGTTTTTAGCCATGCTGAGATTCAACTTTATTTAATAGTGCCAAAAATACTTACAAAACAGTTTATATGTAGGTCACAAAATGTATAACATATAGATAATGCCAAGATATTATTGCAAGTTGTGGGGAGATAATATTTTCTATATATCTTATTCAGATTTTCCAAGATATAGAAATTGTTGCTACTTGTGATTGTCCTAAAATTACTAAAATATTTTTATTTACATCCAGTTTAGGGCTTGTTAAAATATTCAGGTCATTGTATCCATATGTATGGATAAACTGCAAAAGAAATTCACAGTCTGTACCTATAAATTGCTACTCTATATAGAAGGCTGTACTATATATTGTCATTTTTTTTACATTTTAAAAACTGCAAAAATGAAAATGTATATATACACACATCCTCAAGTGATGTAATGAGGCCAAATGATATATTGCAATGTTTAAAAAATACAAATCTTTATTGAAATTATGACAAATTAAAAAATGTAATTAAAATCTCAAGCTTACGGAGCAAGAAGAAGCACATGAGCATGGAAATATATAATAAAAAGATGATAATACTCGAATGCACGTACGTACTCTATGGTATACTCAAATATAGGGAAATACTGAACAGCACTTAGAATGCAGCTATCAAGTAATGTACTTGTAGGGAAGGTGACCTGACGGACGGACTTGTCAGTAAGTAGGAAGGAGGGTTTGCACATTTTAGGCAGATAGCAGTTATGACAGTGGGAAAACAGCTAGGAAAGTGTAGGTGACGTGCAGTACCTGGGGTTGACCACAATGGGGGGTGGAGTTACAGGGGACCGGGAAAGTTATAAATTTGACAGGAGGGTTCCAGAAAGTTCCAGTCCCCGGGAGGTGCTCAAGAGACAAGTAATCTGTGACAGTTTGTGCACTGTGAGGAGAGCTGAGCAAGGGGACTGAGGATAAAAGAAGTCAGGGGGGTGGTCCTGACATGAAGTATCGCAGTACAGACGAGGCCCCAGGGAAATACATACCAAGTTGAAGACGATACCTGTCCAGTAAAATTACTGTTGGTGTACAGGCCTAAGGCGCCCACAGTGACCGAGCTGATAGGAACGTCACTAAGTGAAAAGGGATGGTACGTGTGTTTACGTCCGTCGTGATAATTACGGTGTGTGTAACGGGGCCTGGACATGGAGGGCCGTGAAGAGAATTGCAGTGTATTGTGAGGGCCGTCAGTCGGACGGCGGGAAATAAACTTGGACCTGTTGCACCTGAAATCTGCCTCCATCTTGTGTCTGTATGTCACTGCGCGGGATACAGAGGGACCACCCCCCAACCGGCCCATGACTATACACTTGGCGTAGTCGGCAGGATCGCCGCCACTAATGCGATATCTTCTGCAGCAGACCTGCCTCTGAAGAATAGAGAAGGACTTGGACTGCTCTGTTTGGATTGAAAACACCTGTGGATTACAAATTGCTTACCTGTGGATTACAAATTGGGAGCGCTGTGGTGGATCTGCGGTGTTGGCAGAGGATCTGGGGCGGTGCCAGGTTCTGTGCAAGATGGCAGTGTTGCTCCAACGCAGGAGAGAGGTCCGGGTGTTTTCAGCCATTCTGGATGGTCTGGGACCAACTCCAACGCACCCCTGGGGGAAGCGATATGAACCCAGAGGACGACGCTCCCAAATACTGGACCCAGGCCGCTGGGTGGACAAGCCTGCCATCGCCCCACCCAGCAGAGGGAGTGGCACCTAGGGAAAGATTGGCTGGGGCTGCTTGGCGCCATTTGATTGCTGTCCACCGGACGGGATGCAACGCTGTGGTTGTCGAGGCATCGGGCGCCTGGAGTGGCCATGGCGTCGGGAGATCGCGCCTCGCTGGAAGACTTATTCCTCAGAATCACGGGCAGACATCCGGATCGCGGGTGGAGAAGCAGAGCAATTGCTGGTCCTGCGGAAGCGGCCGCCAACGTTGACAGCAGAGTCCCTCCCCGCGGAACCCCCGAGCCTGGAGGCTAGCCCCGCCGGACAGCGGGGTGAAGGACGGAGACTGCAGGAGGAGCCGCGGGATGTTATGTCGGAATTTTTGCTCATCTTTCATCGTTTTTAAGAAATCTCAAGATTGAAGAGGCCAGGAGCCATTTGGTGAGCTGCATATCTTGCTACATGTTCACAGATTTACCAGTGGAAAAGCCAAACTTCACATGCCACAAATGCAAGCTTGTGTCCCTGTTGGAGGAAAAGTTGCAAAATCTCGAAGAGAGGTTAGCTACGTTGAAGATCATTAAGGAAGGTGAAGAGTTCTTGGACAGAGCAGAATTATCTCTTCATGTTACAGAAAGAGAAGAAATTCGAAGTGCACCTGAAGAAACAGAGGAATGGAGACATGTGACACAGAGAAGCAGGAGGATCAGGAGGCAGTCAGCACCCATACTGCTCAGAAACCAGTACCAGGCTCTCACGCAGGAAAACGATGAAGAAATACATCAGGATAAGACTTTTCCAACAAACAGCAACCTTGTACGCCTTCAGAGTCCTCCTGGATGGAGAAAGAAAAATGTTGTGAAGAAGAAACGGAGAGTGGTGGTCATGGGGGATTCCCTGTTGAGAGGAACAGAGGCCGCTATCTGCAGACCGGATATAACTTCAAGAGAAATGTGCTGTCTTCCAGGTGCAAAAATTAAACATGTGTCTGACAGGATATCAGGACTCTTCAGACCTACAGATGACTACCCATTCCTGCTACTACATGTGGGGACAAATGACACCGCAAGAAACGACCTGGAAACCATCTGCAGAGACTTTGAAGACTTAGGCAAGAAAGTGAAAGAACTGGGAGCGCAGGTGGTCTTCTCTTCCATCCTCCCAGTGGATGGCCATGGAGCAAGGAGGTGGAATAAGATTCTGCAGGTGAACAACTGGCTACGTCGATGGTGCCGTCAGCAACGATTTGGATTTCTGGATCACGGAGTGAATTACTTATACGATGGACTACTTGCTAGAGATGGGGTGCACCTTACGAAGACTGGAAAGCATGTATTTGGAAGTCGCCTTGCTACACTTGTAAGGAGAGCTTTAAACTAGAACAACATGGGAAGGGAAGCAAAAGACCAGAAAAAGCCATACACCTGACAAATGCTATTGAGAACTCTGCTATTAGAAGTGGAAAGGAAGAACAAAGACGAAAGAATCTAATTAATAAAAATATTGGAGAAAGAGAAACCAATCACAAACTAAAATGTTTCTATACTAATGCACAAAGCATGGGCAACAAACAAGGAGAATTGGAACTACTAACACAGGAAAAGAAATATGATGTAATTGGAATCACTGAAACTTGGTGGGACAATACACATGACTGGAATACAAGACTAGAAGGATACAACTTATTTGCAAGAAACAGACTTGATAAACGAGGAGGGGGTGTTGCATTGTATGTTAGAAACGCGTATATCTGCACAGAGATTGAAGCTTCAGAGACTGGGAGTTCTGTGGAAACTGTTTGGGTAAGAATACAAGGACAGAACAATGGAAAGGACACCATTGTAGGCATTTACTACAGGCCGCCTGTGCAAGCTGAAGATATGGATGAACTCTTTATGCATCAAATGGCCAAGTTCTCCAAAAGATATGACATAGTTGTCATGGGAGATTTCAACTATCCAGACATTTGTTGGGAATCTCTCTCAGGCAAAACTAACAGGTCAAGGAAATTCTTATCCTCTCTTGCTGACAACTTTATCTTCCAAAAGGTAAGGGAGAAAACAAGGGGAACTGCTACCTTGTATCTAATCCTTATAAACAGGGAGGAAATGGTTGAGGAGGTAAAAGTGGCTGGGACCCTAGGAGGTAGCGACCATGCTATTTTAGAATTTTGGATAACTAGAGGCGGAAGACCTGTGAAGACTCAGACGTCAAGGTTAGATTTCAGAAAGGCAGATTTTAAGGGATTCAGAAAGAGAATTGGAGGGATCCAATGGCTGGATATCCTTAAAGACAAAAATGTCCAGGAAGGATGGGAAATCTTGAAAAATGAAATTCTCAAAGCACAGTTGTTAACAATTCCGAAAAGAGGGAAGAATAGGAAGCATTTAAGGAAACCAGGATGGATGAACACAGAACTTAAGCACATGCTAAAAAGGAAGAAAAAAATGTTTATAAAATGGAAAGAGGGAGGCATATCTAAAGAAGAATATAATGCTGTCTGCAGAACCTGCAGGGCACAAATCAGATTAACTAAAGCTGAAAATGAATTGAAGCTTGCAAGAGATGTCAAAAGCAATAATAAAGGATTTTGGGGATATGTCAAAAGTAAAAGAAAAGTCAAAGATGCTATAGGATTTTTACAGGATGAAAATGATGAAATGGTAAGTCAGGATGTTGAGAAGGCTGAACTTTTAAATTCCTATTTTGCATCTGTTTTCTCTCAAAAAGGAAATGTAACATCAACTGATCTTCACTGTCCTATTAAGGGAATAGAAGAATCCAGGATATCTATAAACAGAAAGATAGTGAGGAAACACTTAGCTAACCTAAATGAATTCAAGTCTCCAGGTCCAGATGAATTACACCCCAGAGTACTGAAGGAGATAGCAGAAGAAATTTTTGAACCCCTCTCCATAATCTTTGAAAATTCTTGGAGAACAGGAGAAGTGCCAGAAGACTGGAGAAGAGCAAATGTTGTTCCTATCTTCAAAAAGGGGAAGAAGGTGGACCCAGGCAACTATAGGCCGGTGAGTCTGACTTCTATACCAGGAAAGATCTTTGAACAAATTATTAAACAACATGTATGTCAATACCTGGATAAGAATGAAGTGATTAAACAGAGTCAGCATGGGTTTGTAACTAATAAGTCATGTCAGACTAACTTAATTTCCTTCTATGACGGTATCACTGATTGGGTGGACCAAGGAAATGCTGTAGATATAGTATATCTTGACTTCAGCAAAGCATTTGACAAAGTCTCTCATACAATCCTTATTGAAAAAATGACTAAGTATGGAATGGACAAGGCAACTGTTAGGTGGATTCATAACTGGCTTAGTGATCGGACCCAAAGAGTGGTCATAAATGGCTGCACATCCAGTTGGAAGAATGTTTCAAGTGGGGTACCACAGGGCTCTGTCCTGGGCCCGGTATTGTTCAACATCTTTATCAATGATTTAGATGAAGGAATTGAGGGTAAACTGATTAAATTTGCTGATGACACAAAGCTAGGAGGGATAGCTAATACTAGAGAAGAGAGAGAGAGGATTCAAAAAGATTTAAATAAACTGGAGAAGTGGGCAGCCACTAACAGAATGGTTTTTAACAGGGAGAAATGCAAAGTACTACATCTGGGCAATAAAAATGAAAAAAGCATATATAGAATGGGAGGAATAGGGCTAAGCAACAGCACATGTGAAAAAGACTTGGGTATACTAATAGATCACAGACTGAATATGAGTCAACAGTGTGATGCAGCAGCAAAAAAGGCAAATGCAATTCTAGGATGTATTAACAGAAGCATACAGTCTAGATCACGTGAAGTCATTATTTCCCTCTACTCCTCTTTGGTCAGACCTCATCTGGAATATTGTGTCCAGTTTTGGGCACCACATTTTAAAAAAGACATCAACAAACTGGAGCAAGTTCAGAAAAGAGCGACCAGAATGGTGACCGGTCTGCAAACCCTGTCTTATGAGGAAAGTTTGCAGGATTTGGGAATGTTTAGTTTGCAAAAGAGAAGACTGAGAGGAGACTTAATAGCTGTCTACAAGTATCTAAAGGGCTGTCACATTGTAGAAGGATCAATTTTATTCTCATTTGCACAAGGAAAGACTAGAAGCAATGGGATGAAACTGAATGGGAGGAGACACAGATTAGATATTAGAAAAAACTTTTTGACAGTTAGAGTGATCAATGAGTGGAACAGGCTGCCACGAGAAGTGGTGAGTTCTCCTTCAATGGAAGTCTTCAAACAGAGGCTGGACAGACATCTGACTGGGATGATTTAGCGAATCCTGCTTTGAGCAGGGGGTTGGACCAGATGGCCCAGGAGGTCCCTTCCAACTCTACGATTCTATGATTCTATGATTCTATGCTCCATGCAAAGGGAGAGGCTGGCATGGCGGCTGCACGATCCTTGGGATGGCTTGTATATACTAATATCTCAAAGGGGTACGGGTTTATCCGAGGCCTTGCGACCAGCCAGAAAGTGTACATCAATGTGGCATCGATCTGCCATGGCCGGGCCTTGCCAGAGGGGGACTTGGTGTCTTATTACAAGGAATATTGTCCCTGCGGCTACTACGCGGTAGCCGTACTCGCTGAACCTGAAGGACATGAGACCCCGTAGAAAGGACTCTAAGGACACTCCCTGCATCCTGGGAGCTCCACGGCTGTGGGCCCCCCCTTGCTACTGGCCACCAGAAGATGGCTTGGACTGTCAGGAATTCGCTGCATCGTTATGCAGATCACGGGGACAGTTTGCATTCTGGTTAAAGGAAAATGTTTTTCTATTTGTGTTGTTGCCTTCTCTCTTTCTCTCTCTCTCTCTCTCTCTTTTATATAATAAGTGAAGTTGTTTTGCCTGACATAGCGGGATGCAAATGAAGAAAAAGGGAGTGTCCATGTCAAAGGAAGGGGGAGTAAACCTGTTATGTTTTGTTTGTGTTGGCAAAAAAAAAAATCAACAGTAATTGAAGAAAAAGGGGTGCTTGTGTTATATTATAAAGTTTGGTTTAATATATAATATACATAAGAAGATTGCAACAGGTCTGGGTACGGGAAGGTCTGGGTGACTGAAGGAAGTGTGAGACCAAGGGGATCTACGAGCAGAGAGGGTCTGTGTGACCGAGACGCCGACCATGACTTGTTACCAAGAGGAAGGTAAAGAGATGGGAGATGTGAGACGGACAGAAGTCCCAAGTCAGGTCCCTAACACCACTGACATTCCAGAAGAAGAAGGCGGACACTGACAATGGTCTGTAGGTGTCAGGCTTCGATCATGGCGTATTGGATAGTGAAAGGTGACAGAAGGGGAGAGTAGGGGAAGGTACATGCCGTAGAAAGGATCCGGGTGTACCTAGCCCAATTTGAAAGACGTTGTCATGTGGCGTGCGCGCTGGCCAGTGGCAGTAGGCTGCTCGGAGCATGGTGCTCCCGGTTTAGTTCGGCCCCTCATGGATAGTGGGTTTGGCCCAACAACTGGTCTGACAACAGATAGTAGGAGAAGTTTCAGAATGACCAAGGCAGGGACTACAATTGTTGAGGACAACAATAGACAAAGGAAGGGGAAGTATAGGGAAGGTGACCTGACAGATGGACTTGTCAGTAAGTAGGAAGGAGGGTTTGCACATTTTAGGCAGATAGCAGTTATGACAGTGGGAAAACAGCTAGGAAAGTGTAGGTGACGTGCAGTACCTGGGGTTGACCACAAGATGGCAGGGAGGAGTGTGAGTTCAGGACTTGACAGCAGCTTAGGGCTTTAGAAACCGTTGGTCATGGGGGGTGGAGTTACAGGGGACTGAGAAAGTTATAAATTTGACAGGAGGGTTCCAGAAAGTTCCAGTCGCCGGGAGGTGCTCAAGAGACAACTAATCTGTGACAGTTTGTGCACTGTGAGGAGAGCCGAGCCAGGGGACAGAGGAGAAAAGAAGTCAGGGGGGTGGTCCTAACATGAAGTATCGCAGCACAGACGAGGCCCCGGGGAAATACATACCGAGTTGAAGACGATACCTGTCCAGTAAAATTACTGTTGGTGTTCAGGCCTAAGGCGGCCACAGTGACCGAGCTGATAGGAACGTCACTAAGTGAAAAGGGACGGTACGTGTGTTTACGTCTGTGGTGATAATTACGGTATGTGTAACAGGGCCTGGACACGGAGGGCCGTGAAGAGAATTGCGGTGTATTGTGAGGGCCGTCAGTCGGACGGCGGGAAATAAACTTGGACCTGTTGCACCTGAAATCTGCCTACATCTTGTGTATGTACGCCACTGCGCGGGATACAGAGGGACCACCCCCCAGCCCGGCCCACGAATCTACATACTAAATATGCAAAAATGAGGACATTAATTCATAATAAAATGTAAATTGCATAGTGCAAATTTTCATTATTAATTAGTATATTGCCAATATAAACATCACTATGTATAAATTAGATGATATGTTAAAAAAGTGGCTAGTGCATAATAAAAGTGGTCATTATAAATCTTCAGGTAGAGTATTTGCGCAAAAATGAATATAAGGGCCAGGATTATTTTAGCAGAGTACAAAGATGGTACTTACAAAGTGCTTTGTGCATAAATTCCAGCTACTGCGTGCTCCCACACTGACAGCGCCATTTTGCTAATGAGCTTCTTCCATGGGGGCCCCATGTACAAGTGTACAATCTGCATGTAGCAAAGAGTAAACAAAAAATAAAAAAAAACAACACTCCTAGGAAGAACCCCTCAAATGAGGAAAAGTCAACTAATCACAAGTATCAGATCAGCATAATAAAAAATCTGCAGGGTCTCAAATTTCATTTTGGATCATATTGACCAGAACAGAATAGCAGGGTTAAATAACTCAGAGTTTTTAGTAAAACTGCTTTTGATCAAAAATAGCATAAAAGCCATCCCAACACGACAGTAACTCTGACAGTCCAACACTGTCTAATATTAAAAACCTTACCATTTGTCAAAGTTGACCTCAGTGTGTGAATAAGGGCAGACAAAAGGACTGGGCCCAACCAGGGGACACCAGTCTGGTGAAGCCTTATATACAATTTCCATCTCAGGAGAGGAAGGCCACACCCCGGCTTGCACCGAATGCAATAATACAAAGAAAAAAACAAAAATTGAGCTTGACTTGAGTTGGTACACATGCAGCACATAAACACATGTGCATTATACTATTATGTATTATCTTCACTGGATTTCTATCTAGATCTTATTGGTTGCATTTTCAGCCCTATGTTTATGATTGTACTATGCACTTTTTCCAGCTACTAATGCAAATTTCTACCTCTATGATGTACTCGTGCCATTGAAATTTAACTTTTACTTTGGTTGCTGTACAATTGTGTCCAAATTCTTTTTGCCTTATATTTTAAAATGTATATATTATTTATTAACATTAAGGCAATATTCCACAATTAATGCATTATGTACTTTTTGTAATGAATTCATATATTTTGTCATCTCATTGGCACATGTCAATATACAGCAATTTTTGGACAGATCCGTCCAAAAACCAGATACGGTGCATCAGTTTTTTGCAAATCTGTAACAGATCCGTTTTTTCACACTTTGACGGTTTGGTATTGAGGATGTGTGATGGGTATATAGGCATGGGAGGGGGGATTCATTTCTGTCATGTGCTCGCTGCTCCTTTCTGTGGGGCAGACAATGGCTGGGAGCTTATGTTCCCAGGGATGCTAGATTTCTCCCACCATGTCAGTGTCTGCTGAGGTGTTGTCAAGTGGGAAAACTTGCTCAGAGCAACCAATCACAGCTCAGCTTCTTTTATCCAGCTCTGGTGAAATGAGAGATGCTTAGTGATTTGTTGCAAAGAAAACTGTTGCTCATAACAACCAATCACAGCTCAGCTTCTTTTGAACAGCTCTGGTGAAATGAAAGATGCTTCGTGATTGGTTGGTGACACACACACACACACATTCAGTTTTATATATATAGATTATAATTACTATGTTAATATTAATATTGAGCCTTATTAATTTCAGCCTATTGGTTTAGCCCTCCACAACAATCATGGTCCCTCATGTGGCCCCTTGGGAAAATAATTGCCCACCCCTGCTCTAACTGATTAAATTGAGGGATTCTTTGCAGAGAAGTCACCATAGAAATTAGGACAGATCTACAATCCTAACTGTTCTCCTGAGATATAGTGTAAGCGTTAACCAGGGCCGAAGTCATAGCCCACATAGATGTCTGCTCCAGCGTGCCCTGTGATGTATGTGTGTATGTGTGCTCCACCCACATCACATACACACAGCTCCACTGACTCACTTGCCTGGTTCTCAGGGTCCTCTCTGAACCACAGGATAACTTCTTTTGACTTGGCATTTAAAGAGACAGAGTCCAATTTCAACTTTAAACATAGAACTTTACTTGTTTTCATTCGCAGCATGTCCATATCAGTTACAGCATTTGCGTAGCGCTCCACACAATTCACATCCTTCACTTTCCCTGTACTCTTTCCTAGGTCCTCCAGTACATTACGGGGTCCTACCATCTCATATGGTAACGCAGCGTCCTCCATGTTCAGTTTCACAACGTTCAGGAGTTACCTTGTCCGTTTCACCCCAGACATGAGGGCATCTGCCCAAGTAGTAAGCTGCCACATCCTAGAGTGACCTGTGTCCCTGTACTGCTGTGACATAGTCTGTAGCTTCCGTTCCCACCTCTGCTGACACTGCTGCTGTTACTGCTGCTGTTCTGCTGTCTCTGCTGCTTGGACATCTGGGCTGCTGGCTTGAATGTTGTGCAGCCACTGTGCTGTCCTGAGCTCTAAAGCCCGACCAGACCCTATGAGTTCCCTGGCCCTATTTCCTATGTTCAGGAAAGGCTCCTGGCATACCCAAAGTGGCTCCTCCTATGTTAACTATTTACAATGCTACATCCCTATCCTAATCCTACTAAATCTATAATGCCCCCCTCTAGTGGCCCGAAAAGAACACTGCACTTTCCCTACGTAAATACTATAAACATCTTTAAAGCAGTATATTTGCAGTATTTAGAAACATATAAAACCATACAGTAAACATTTATCAACGCTTAACCAGGACCAGGATGGATATGGGGCAATTAAACAGTCTTTGTAACCCCTTACATTTGCAACAATTTTTTATGGATTACATATTAATACAAGGTCTCATCCATGCTCCTCACATCTCCTCCTGGTCAGGTGAGAGAAGGATAGCTATCTCTTAGGAGTCAGGTTTCTGCAGTGGCTATGCAGGAATCCAGACCCTCACATTCTGCAGTCTCCTGCTCTTTATCCAATGCAGAAGAGATTGCAGAGGAGATTGCCTTGCAGCAAATCTCTCCTGAGGCTGAGTCCTTCTCTCCTATTAATGAGCATGCTCATGGGACAGTAATGTGCTCAGGTCCTGCTCCAAATCTCATTTGTCCATCTCAGAGATCTGGAGGCATGCGGAAGGTCCCGGCTGCTATAAAAGGCGCGCATGGCTGTTCCGCCATGCGCTAGTATAGATCATACTTGCTGCTGTGTGAATGACGATGAATGCATGATTCTGGTGAATGACTCATTTGAAACCCCTACCCTTTGATATTACTCTTGTGTGAGGGATTGAGTTCAGTACCAGCGCCAGCGCGCCTCTGCTTCATTGTCCACAGCTGTTAGCGTCCGACATTGCGCTTGCGTCTAGCATTGTCATTTAGCGGCAGTGTCCTATGCCGCGCTGCAGTAGCAGCCCACTTAAGCGTCCGCGGCTGTGACACTACACACACGGTAGGTCTAGAAGGACTTAGTACCGCCATCTTTGGCTTTTCCTGTGACCTTATACCGTGTGTGTAACTACTCTGAGTACTTGTGACCTTAACAGGCTCAGCTCTTTTGTTTTTGTTCATAGGCATCTCTGTGAATTAACAAAGATTGCTCTGTGCACTTGGGTGACGGTTAACCCTGTGCACAATACCGCCATATTGCTTCTGCCACCACTTAGCAGCGGTTATATCACCTACTGCACGGTGGACCCCGAGCGGCGAACGCACTTTATTAGTTTTTTATTTTAGTGTGTTCCGCCGTTCCTAACAGCTATCTACATGCAGAACCACGTGGGTGCATGGATACAATTCTAATTTATGTCATATTTTCACACATAATTCTCCTAATAATAATATACCCACCATATTTCCAAGCATACTTTCACCATCCTATACACACCAAACTTGACCATGATACAGTATATCCATAATTTGAGTTGATATTACATTTCAATTGCTTCCCAGGTCAAAAATCCTGTCACTTGGAACCACAGAAGTGACTATGTCCCCGAGTTTCAGATATATCCATGGATTGTGTTGGCATCAGATTATTATTGATATGGCACAGAAACATTGCATTTTCACTGTGCCATTTGATATCCATGGTATGGACTGGAGATGTCCAGTCTACCTTAGGAACTTATGTTTTTCTACATATTTTAGAATCACATTGCTAGCAAGAAAAATACACAAAGTTTGCTCTTACCATCGTCTCCTTGCTAATTTAATTCTCTAGTCACAAGAGAATTATGCAGGGGCAGCTTATTATAACAGCAATCTCTCATTATTAGTGGCGTGCTGGACAGGAGCTGCAATACGCATAGCAAAAAAATAACAGCATAGCTGCAAGAAACTATCCTGAGCTTCCTGTCCGATGCTTTCTCTGTGAATATTTCCAAATCATTATCTTACTTGGGATTTTCCAATCAATACGTATTAATCCCACCTCAAATACAAAACCACAAATTGTTTAGAACTTCATATCTGTGATTCAGTGACATATCTGTCATGATCCCAGTGCAGGTTTTTGAGCTGCACGTCAGGGGTTAATGTCTGGAGCTCAGTGAAGGTTTTGACCTGCACACCTGGGGTTAATGATTGTGGCCTCTTTTTGGTTCTGGGAGAGCTTCTTAAACCCCTGGGAAGCTCCAATCCCTGTCAGTTATACTTTTGTCTTTGGCCGAGTGTGGTGACCTCTGTGTGCATGTGCCTGTTCGTTGTTATAGCTTGTTTATATGGTTCTGACCCAGTTCTGTTCACCGTTGTGAGTTTGCCTGTTGATTCTGTACTTCGCTTCCCTCTCTGTGTATGACTCATTGCCTGTGATCTGACTACTCTCTGCTTGCCCCTCTTGTACCTTGCAGCTATCTCTGTGTATGACTCATTGGCTACATCCTGACTATCCTCCCTGTCTATGCCCCTTGGTAACTTTATCTTGCAGTTACCCTGCTAGGAGTTCTCTTGCAGCTCCTAGCTCTCTGGAGTTTAGGCCACACCCCTAGCAGTCACGTGCTTCAGGTTCTGCTGCTCTGAAGTACGCATCTACTCGGCTGCTGCCCGCTCCACAGGTATCTTTGAGCACAGTTCACTTTACTCAGGACACACGCACTGGCTCAGTGAGCAAGTTCAGTGCGGTGTTCCTGACATTATAACTGACCTTGAATTTTTTTTTCTCTCCTCACTTCTGCAGCATGGATCCAATGTGTGCTTTATCTGAGCAGGTGAAATGCTTGACTCAGTCACTGCAGAAGCTTAGTTTGTAACACCAAGCTCTGGCCCATTCCCAATGGTGGGTTGAGGACTCAGTTCAGGGGGTACTTTCCGCAGGCTTTCAGCAGCTGGGGATTAGAGATGTCATTTTAGTCCGACCCGAATCCCCGGTTAAATTGCCAGATACATTTTCTGGTAACAAAGATGAATTCAGAGCATTTAAGGAGGGCTGTAAGCTCTTTTTCTCTTTGAGACCCCGCTCCTCTGGGGATGAGAAACAGAGGGTGGGGGTGGTTATGTCCCTGCTTAGGGGGTCCCCACAAGCCTGGGCATTTTTGCTTTCCTCTTCTGTCCCTGAGAGAATGTCTGTGGATGCATTTTTTGAAGCCTTAGGGCTTATTTATGATGAGCCTGATAGAGTGCGTTTGGCTGAGGACAAGGTGATGAGTGTCTGTCAGGGGGAGCACTCGGCCAAGTGGTTCTGTACTGAATTCAGACGTTGGGCAGCGAGATTTCTTGGAGTGATGCCGCCCTTTGGGGGCTGTTCCGTAGAGGCCTGTGTGAACGTCTGAAGGATGCCCTGGCACTCCATCCTCCACCTGACTCCATGGAGGATGCCATGACACAAGCGGTTCACATGGATCGCATACTGTGGGCTAGAGGCATTATGCAACTGGAAACCTCATTATTCTCCAGTGGAGATGAGACCCAGACTCTTCCTGTGGCTATGGAGGTGAGCGCTGTCACCTGTGAGGAAAAGGAAAGAAGACGCTGCCGGGAGAAGAAGTTGTGCTTCTATTGTGGGGAATCTGGACACTGGAAGAAGGACTGCTCCTCATGTCCGTCATCCTCCAAGATGGTGGAAAACGACTAGGTCTGGGTAGTAGTCGAAGAGGCTACCCAGACCTTCAGGTACAATTTTCCTCACGTGCAAAAATGGTGCTGCAGGTGGAACTGGAACTTGGTAATGGTCCGGTTCAGACTACTGCTTTTGTTGACTGTGGTTCTGCTGTGAACCTGATTGATACCAAAATTATGACTCTTAATAAGATAGGGACAGTCAGGCTTCAGGATCCTGTTAAACTTGTTGCAGATGACTCGTCCTCTATTACCTAGGACGGTATCTGTTGCAGGTCTGAACTTTTTTCTCTAAAAGTGGGTTCCACTCATGTGGAAAAACTAAGTTGTCTTGTGCTAGATAACTTGCCTGCAGGACTGGTACTGAGGATGCCTTGGCTTCAATGCCATAATCCTACCATTGATTGGGTTACAGGGGAGATCACCCAATGGGCATGCAAGGATAAATGTGGTAACCTGGGACATCTTGTTAATGCTGTTAAATCCGTATCTGTGTCGTCTGTCGGTCTGGAAGGTATTCCGGAGTACCTGAAGGATTTCGAAGAAGTTTTTTCCGAAAGTGAGGCTGAGGCGCTGCCACCACATAGACCCTACGATTGTGCCATTGATTTAGTACCCGGAGCCAAGTTACCTAAGGCTCGATTGTTCAATTTGTCTGAGCCTGAGCGCCAAGCCATGAAGGAGTACATAGCTGAGAGTCTCTGCAAAGGGCATATCAGGCCTTCTGATTCACCTGTGGCAGCAGGATTCTTCTTTGTGAAGATGGTGGTTTGCGGCCGTGCCTTGACTTTCGGGAACTGAACAAGATAACGGTTAGGAACACTTACCCGCTTCCACTCATCCCAGACTTATGAAACCAGTTAGCTGGGGCCTAATGGTTCTCCAAGTTAGATCTCCGGGGGGGCCTACAATCTGATAAGGGTTCGGGAAGGAGACGAGTGGAAAACTGCGTTCCTCACATCAGAAGGACTCTTTGAAAACCTGGTTATGCCGTTTGGGTTAACTAATGCACCCGCTATTTTCCAGAATTTCATCAATGTTGTGTTTTCTGACCTGATAGGCCATTTTGTTATTATGTATTTGGATGACATTTTGGTGTATTCCACGGACAGCCAATCTCACTTGCAACATCTACAGACTGTTCTCCAGAGACTCAGGGAGAACCAATTGTTCACTAAATTGGAAAAATGTTTGCTTTTTGTACAGGAACTGTCTTTTTTGGGGTTGATTGTGTCCTGTGAGGGGTTTCGTATGGATCCTAAGAAGGTGCTGGCGATCGCTGACTGGGTTCAGCCTCGAGATCTCAAGGGGCTCCAGCGCTTATTAGGATTTGCGAACTATTATCGGAGATTCATTAAAGGTTTCTCACAAGTGGTTAAACCACTCACGGATCTTACCCAGAAGGGCACTGATGTAAAAAATTGAATTTCAAAAATAATTGTAAATTATTTTTTGCCTTGAAGCCTAACTCGTCAGGGAGCTCCGCACAGCAGGTTAAAATTGTCATCTCTTTGCTGCGTGGCGATCCCCAGGATTGGGCGTTTTCTTTGAAACCAGATGATCCTATTCTGACTAATGTGAACGCATTTTTCAAGCCTTGGGGTTGTTGTATGACGAACCTAATGCTATTGAACAGGCTGAAAAGACCCTGTTGGCATTGAGCCAGGGTAGAGATTCTGCAGAATTGTACTGTCAAAAATTCCGAAAGTGGGTGGTCCTTACTACCTGGAATGATAATGCCTTGGCAGCTCTCTTTCGGAGGGGTTTGTCAGAAGCCGTAAAAGATACTATGGTGGGATTTCCTGTTCCCTCTGGTCTTGACGATTCTATGTCATTAGCCATTCAGGTTGATCGGCGTTTACGTGAACCCAGGACTGCACGAGAGGTGTTGCCACCTGTTGAACAAATGTCTGAACCTATGCAATGTGATAGAGTTTTGTCCAGGGAGCAACGTCAGGAGTTCAGAAGGCATAATAAGCTGTGTTTTTTTTGTGGAGATGCCTCGCATATTATTTCTGTCTGTCCTAAACGAGAGAAACGTTTTGCACACACGTTTTCTGTGGGTGGTGTTCAACCTAAGTTTCTTCTGGCAATTACTCTGATCTGCTCCCTGTCCACATTTTCCGCTAAGGCTTTTGTGGATTCGGGAGCAGCCCTGAACCTAATGGACTTGGATTTTGCTAAACGTTGTGGATTTCCTATGACACCTCTGCGGATGCCTATCCCTTTGAGGGGGATTGATGCTACTCCTTTGGCGAAAAATAAACCTCTGTTTTGGACCCAAGTGGTAATGCGGGTCGCCCCAGACCATCAAGAAAATTGCAGATTTTTGGTGTTGCATAATTTGCATGATACCATTGTTCTGGGGTTTCCCTGGTTGCAAATTCATAATCCAGTTTTGGATTGGAAATCTGTGTCTGTGGTGAGTTGTGGGTTGTCGGTGTGCCCTTAGTGAGGCTCCGTTTTTTTCCACCTCTCCTCAGTCGCATGATGTTCCTGACTATTTGGCGGATTTTTATGATGTATTTAGTGAGAATGAGTCTGCATCTTTGCCTCCTCATAGGAGTTATGACTGTGCAATTGAACTGAGCCCGGGGTGTAAATTTCCCAAGGGTCGGCTCTTCAATTTATCTGCACCCGAGCATGAGGCTATGCAATCCTATATTAAGGAGGTGTTGGAGAAGGGTCATATTAGACCATCCTCTTCACCCTTAGGTGCTGGGTTTTTTTTCGTGGCCAAAAAGGATGATTCATTAAGGCCTTGTATTGATTATCGTGCCCTCAACAAAATTACTATTAAATATCAGTATCCGTTACCCCTGATTTCGGATCTATTCTCCAGAGTTAAAGGTGCTTGCTGGTTTACCAAGCTTGACCTCAGGGGGGCGTATAATCTTATCCGCATTAAGCATGGGGATGAATGGAAGATGGCGTTTAATACTCCGGAGGGACATTTTGAGTACCTGGTGATGCCTTTTGGGCTCACTATTGCCCCTTCTGTCTTCCAGTGCTTCATGAACGATATTTTCTGAGACTTTGGATAAATTTTTGATCTATCTGGATGATATTTTGATCTTCTCCAAGGATTGGGATTCTCATGTGGAACATGTTCGGACTGTGTTCCGGATCTTGAGGGAGAATTCCCTGTATGTCAAAGGATCGAAATGCCTTTTTGGGATACAGAGGATTTCTTTTTTGGGATTTATTTTGTCTCCGTCAACTGTTGAAATGAACCCGGCCAAGGTACAGGCCAATTATGATTGGGTTCAGCCCACTTCTTTGAAGGCCCTCCAGAAGTTTTTGGGTTTTGCTAATTTTTATCGGAAATTTATAGCAAAATTTTCTAGTATTGCCAAGCCATTGACTGATCTGACTAAGAAGGGTGCTGATGTGTTGATTTGGTCTCCGGAGGCTGTTTCTTCCTTTCAGGAGCTGAAGCGAAGATTCACTTCTGCCCCCGTTTTGCGGCAACCTGATGTCTCACTCCCGTTCCAGGTAGAGGTGGACGCTTCTGAGATTGGTACAGGAGCTGTTTTGTCCCAAAAGGATCCTGTAACATCTAAAATGAATCCCTGTGCTTTCTTTTCCCGAAAGTTCTCTCCATCTGAACGTAACTATGATGTGGGGAATCGGGAACTGTTAGCCATGAAATGGGCATTTGAGGAGTGGAGACATTGGTTGGAGGGAGCTAAACATCAAGTCGTGGTCCTCACTGACCACAAGAATTTGATTTACCTGGAGTCAGCCAAACGCTTGAACCCTAGACAGGCTAGGTGGGCCTTGTTTTTTACACGTTTTGATTTTGTGGTCTCTTTTCTTCCTGGCACTAAGAATGTCAAGGCTGACACTCTCTCTAGGAGCTTCTTTGCTGAGTTTAAGGTTGGTGATATGGTTTGGTTATCATCAAAAAATATCGCTATGAAGGTGGCTTCTCCTAAGTTTAAGCCTAGATTTATAGGACCTTACTAGATTTTGGAGATTATTAATCCGGTCTCTTTTCGTTTGGCTCTACCTGTTACATTTAAAATCCATAATGTGTTTCATAAGTCCTTGTTGAAGAGGTTTGTTGAACCAGTAGTTCCTGGGGTGGCACCTCCAGACCTTGTATTGGTTGAAGGTAACATGGAATATGAGGTAGAGAAGATACTGGATTCCCGTCTGGCTAGACAGAGACTCCAGTATTTGGTTAAGTGGAAGGGTTATGGTCAGGAGGATAATTCCTGGGTCTCTGCCTCTGATATTCATGCCAAAAGATTGGTGCGTGCCTTTCATCGGGCTCACCCTGATCGCCCTGGTGGCGTGGATGAGGGTTCAGTGACCCCTCCTCAAGGGGGAGGTACTGTTGTGAGTTCATTTTCCCCTTCACCATTGAGGTCTGATGAACTCCCTCTTCTGGTGAAGGAAGGTAGTGAGGCTGATTACCAAGCACCTGGACAGGATGATGATGACTGGGTGACGGGAATTACTGACTGGATATAAGGCAGCCGACGCCCTTCTGCCTTGCTGGTGATCTCTCTGAGAGATTCTAGGAGACCAGTCTGATTCCTGCTCCTCAAAAGCTAAGTTTTCTGCTCTACTTTTTGCATTTGTGTTTTGGTTTTGTTTTGCATTGTTTTCCTTGATTTCTGCCATTCCCTGCTGGGGTGAGCTGAATTCCTTTTTGCTCTGTCTTCAGAAAATACCTGAGTTCTGATATAGTCTTTTTGAAGCCTAGCGTCTTCAGGGCTTTTTTCCCTATCAGCTGTTGGCTCTTGTTTTGATAGGGTTTTGGCGGATTACAGACAGCAGCTTTTCTATCCTGTCCTATCTAGTTAGCTTGGGCCCCATCATTTGCTCAGCCTATCTTTTTATCTGTGTGTGTGTTTTTTCATCTTGCTTCACTGTCATTATATGTTGGGGGCTGCCTATTGCTTTGGGGTCTGCTCTGGGGCAGTTTAGATTTCCCTTTCTGTCTTTAGGCTATGTAGTTCTCCGGCTGTGATCAAGGGGTCTAGGGCACCGTAGGAACCACCCACGGCTACTGCTAGTTGTTGTTGATAGGTTCAGGGGTCTGAAATCCGATAGCTGCCAAGTTCTCTGGTTTTCTGGACTTAGCTAGTATTTCTGTTTTTGCCTCCTACGGTGACTCATTCATAACACACCAGCATGAAAAAGCACATGTCAGAGACACCACACTACACCCGCTCACAGAGCCAGTGCGCGTGTCCTGAGTACAAAAACAGTGCTAAAAGATACCTGTGGAGCAGGTCAGCAGAGGTGATAATGCGTACTTCAAACTATTAGTGTCAGGGTCCAGTCAGCGCCAGAAAGTAAAGAGGCACAGGACCTGTGGACAATGAAGTTAGCAAGCTGGCACAGGACCTAAGGTCAGGTGACTGCAAGGGGGCGGGGCTTAGCGTCCTGCTTTCAGATATGACAGGACACCATACAACAACTCAGAGTCAGGCAAAACGGAGGTCACAACAGTACGGGCAAACGAGGCACAGGAGGGACAAACAGACGGGTAGTCAGACAAAGCCAAAGGTCATACACAAGAGTGCGATGTGGTACCAAGGGGACGAGCAGAGAGAAGTCGGGTCACAAGCAGAGAGTCATACACGAAAGGTAGCACAGTACAAGATGGGCAGGCAGAACTCGTAACAGGGACAGAACCGGATCAAAACCAAACAAGCAAGCAAGATATCAGGCACAAGGCACACATACACACATGGTCAACTAACTCAGCCGAGGGCAGGAGTATGCAAAACAGAAGCCGCGGAGACACCATCACATGTTTCTCAACGCAAGCAATGATCAGCCAGGTCTTTGCCCGGGAAGGAACAACCACGGGAAGGGCAGCCTCCAATGAAGGAAACCACCTATGCCAAAACATGGTATCCATCCACATACAGCTGTTTCGGGGTATTGCCCCTCATCAGTGTGGAGTAGGAAACTGGCTGGTAGGAGCAATGCCTAGTAAAAAGACTATGAAGAGGAGGATGAATGAACTCATGGAGATCAACATCCGACACTGCGGAGACACCATCACGTGTTTCTCAACGCAGTGATTCTAGAGCACTGCCCCCATCCCTTATGGGAAATATGTAAAACATGCAAAACAGAAGCCGCGGAGACACCATCACGTGTTTCTCAACGCAAGCAATGACCAGCCAGGTCTTTGCCCGGGAAGGAACAACCACGGGAAGGGCAGCCTCCAATGAAGGAAACCACCTATGCCAAAACATGGTATCCATCCACATACAGCTGTTTCGGGGTATTGCCCCTCATCAGTGTGGAGTAGGAAACTGGCTGGTAGGAGCAATGCCTAGTAAAAAGACTATGAAGAGGAGGATGAATGAACTCATGGAGATCAACATCCGACACTGCGGAGACACCATCACGTGTTTCTCAACGCAGTGATTCTAGAGCACTGCCCCCATCCCTTATGGGAAATATGTAAAACATGCAAAACAGAAGCCGCGGAGACACCATCACGTGTTTCTCAACGCAAGCAATGACCAGCCAGGTCTTTGCCCGGGAAGGAACAACCACGGGAAGGGCAGCCTCCAATGAAGGAAACCACCTATGCCAAAACATGGTATCCATCCACATACAGCTGTTTCGGGGTTAGGTGGTTTCCTTCATTGGAGGCTGCCCTTCCCGTGGTTGTTCCTTCCCGGGCAAAGACCTGGCTGGTCATTGCTTGCGTTGAGAACCACGTGATGGTGTCTCCGCGGCTTCTGTTTTGCATGTTTTACATATTTCCCATAAGGGATGGGGGCAGTGCTCTAGAATCACTGCGTTGAGAAACACGTGATGGTGTCTCCGCAGAGTCGGATGTTGATCTCCATGAGTTCATTCATCCTCCTCTTCATAGTCTTTTTACTAGGCATTGCTCCTACCAGCCAGTTTCCTACTCCACACTGATGAGGGGCAATACCCCGAAACAGCTGTATGTGGATGGATACCATGTTTTGGCATAGGTGGTTTCCTTCATTGGAGGCTGCCCTTCCCGTGGTTGTTCCTTCCCGGGCAAAGACCTGGCTGGTCATTGCTTGCGTTGAGAACCACGTGATGGTGTCTCCGCGGCTTCTGTTTTGCATGTTTTACATATTTCCCATAAGGGATGGGGGCAGTGCTCTAGAATCACTGCGTTGAGAAACACGTGATGGTGTCTCCGCAGTGTCGGATGTTGATCTCTATGAGTTCATTCATCCTCCTCTTCGAGGGCAGGAGTATAACTGACACCGGACCTAGGTCCAGTGAGCATTAAATAGCCGCCCTCTGCCAGAGAGAGGCGGAACAATTAACCTCCAGTCTGATCAGGATGGGCCAAAGCGAAACCCGGTCCTGGATCATGACAGCACATAGCAGCCAAGCACCACAGTAGGTGGGTGGAACGTCTGGGCACAAAATCTTTGTCTGATGGTAAAACCACTGCCCCTTCCCCTGTGTTATGGCCTTCCAAATCTGCTGTCCATGAAGTAAGTGCTGATGCCTCCTGCCCACAACCTGCAGTTGCACAGGCACAACAGTCAGCAGCCACATTCAGTTTGTCATCTCAGTGCAGCGCTCACTTGTCCCTGCCCCAGATGTTTAAAAGAAAGCAGAAAAATTGACCCACCCACAGACCAAAACACTAAACACCCACATAGCCAGATTGGTAGCCCTGGAAATGTTGCTGTTTTGACTTGTGGAAACTGAATCTTTCCTCGACCTCTTGGCAGAAGCAGCCCCACGGTACTCGATTACCATCTGACATTATTTTTCCCGATGTGTCGTCAACGCATTGCATAATTTTCATGCAAGGAGAAAAATGGAGCAAACAGGTGAGTAAGGTAAAAAAGTAGTCATCTTTATTAAATAAATACAGACAAGTATAGAGACACGTAATAATGAATAAAGTAATGAACATGACAATGCCGCAGGATAAAAGAACAGAAGCACCCGGACACAAGGACAACCATAATACAAGTCGTGGAATACAGATATAAGTAACTAGATAGTAAATATCGCCACACAGAATCCACCTGGACAAGACAACACCACAGAGTGTAAGTATGGCCCCTAACCTGGCCCCGGACCTCCACAGCCTTTGCCTCCACCTGTGGTAAGATACCGCTCTTTACATTTGGCGCATTTAGCGCCTTTTGGATATCTCCATTCTTACACTCTGCGGTGTTGTCTTGTCCAGGTGGATTCTGTGTGGCGATATTTACTTTCTAGTTACTTATATCTGTATTCCACGACTTGTATTATGGTTGTCCTTGTGTCCGGGTGCTTCTGTTCTTTTATCCTGCGGCATTGTCATGTTCATTACTTTATTCATTATTACGTGTCTCTATACTTGTCTGTATTTATTTAATAAAGATGACTACTTTTTTACCTTACTCACCTGTTTGCTCCATTTTTCTCCTTGCATGAACATTTTGCTATTGGAGTGGGTGCTTTATGGCCTCTTGCCTTGGGGGGGCTGTCTTGATACAGCCTCACCTTTTTGTTGACATTTGGATAATGTCACTGAGGTTTGTGTATTTGCATTACATAATTTGCCTAGTCACATACTGATTTGTGACCTGCCCACATGCTATAATTCGACATTTAATAATATTAATAAATAATAATAATTTTATTTCTATAGCATCAATAATTTCTGCATCACTGTACATTTTAGAAGGGACTTGTACAGACAATAAAAGACATTAGAGAATAACAATAATTGCATAAATAACAGATACCAAGAGGAATGAGGGCCCTGCTCGCAAGCATACAATGTATGAGGAAATAGGGGAGACACGAAAGGTGGATGGTAACAATTGCTTTCATTGTTCTGACCAGCCATAATGTAAGAAATCGGGTGTTCATGTAATGCTGTATGGACCGCTTACCAACCAGTATGTGTAAAAGTGCAGACACAGAGGGCTATTAAATGCATAAAGCGTGTGAGAACAAGATATGAGAATCCTGGTTATGAAGAAAATGTTGAATTGGCCACACAGGGATAGTTAGATAAATGTGTTGAGGCGGTAGGTGGTTCATATGTTGGCAAGGCTTAGTGAGCAGAAGAGAGCAGTGTCTGAATTCTAGCTTCTTAATTCCCTCCAGAGTAACACTCAGCCCCCACATATAACAACTGTAGAGTGGGTGTGGATCGATGACATTTCTGATGTTTTTCAAAACTTTGAGTACTGTACCAAGATGGTGAGCGGTGATGATGCAATTGTCAGCGCAAACATCCCACTGCTATGTCTATTAAAATGTTTGTTGCAAAATCTCAAAGAGGAAGCTTTGAATGCCAAGCAGGTGGCTATGGAGCAAGATTTTAGAGTGACTGATACCACACAGCCCAGCCTCACACAATATTCTCAAGCCACACTGGGTGATGCCAAGGAACAGATTGAGGAGGAGGAGGAGGTGGAACAGAAGTTTTTGGTCTGCGCTACAGAGGGGACTCTTAATCCCAGCTTCATGCCTGTCCAGAATGAATGGCCTGAAGAGGAGGAGGAGGCTATGTATTGTGAGGAGGAGAAGATGGTTAGTGTTCTCCCTGGTGAGGACACTGAACGTTTGACACTTTGTAGTCTGCCACACATGGCAGAGTTCATGTCCATCCAGAAGCCTTTACCATGACCCTTGTGTGAAACACATTTTGTCCAACATGAAATACTGGATGTGCACCTTTCTTGACCCACGGTACATTTTCAGTGCATATATGTCAGAGGGCTGTAGTGGAAGACTTGCTAAAAATATTACCCTCTGACAATGCTGCTGGCAGAGGTCCTGGCTTTTTTCACCCACAAGGATTACAGGGGAGGGCCACGCATGCCAGGTGCAACTCAGAGGGGGAAATGTCCACCAGCTGAAACATTTTCATGAGACCGTCACATCAGCAAGGGCTGCCTGTGGGTGTAACTATGATGAGGAGGGAGAAGTTGTCCGAGATGGTGAATGACTACTTAAGTGACCATACCAGCATCCTTCCTTATTCTTCAGTGCCCTTTAACTATTGGTTTGTCTAAGCTCCACATTTGGCCCAACCTCTCCTTCTACACCTTGGAGGTGCTGCCATGTCCTGCCGTGTTGTCTGAGCAGGTTTTTAGTTTGGCTGGTGCAATCATAATGGATAGGCGCACATGAATGTCAACGGAAAATGCAGACAGGCTGACTCTTTTAAAATTGAACAAGGGCTGGATTTCCGGTGACTTTGTAATCCCTATGGATGACAGCAACGTAATGTAAAAACAGCCCAAATGTTTTGTTTAGGAAATTAGTTATCTTAACATCCATCTCTTACCATCCAAACCCTTTTTGTTAATGAAATCACCTCTTCCCCCTCCTCCTCCTGATTCTGCAACAATTACTTAGTGGTCATGTATGTATACCCCACGTGGCTGTTTTTTACTTTGTGAAAACTTTGCACATTGTGAAATTATGAAACTTGTATTCTATATCGATTCCCTTGCTGACGCACTCCAACTGCTGAGTAATAAAGATTATTGCACCTTATAAATTGTCGCGTAAGATTAACTGTCCTCAGATTGCGCCAGTTACACAACTGCTAGATAAAGATACCCTATTTTTAAAACCAATAGGATTTTTTTTTCAATTGTCTTGCTGACATACTCCAAATGCAGAGTAATGAAGATTATTGCCCCTGCAAAATTTTCACATACAATTATCTCTACCCAGATTGCGCCAGTTGCACAATTACTAGACAAATATTAGGTATTTTCAGTGGAAAATAGCAGAGAGCTGAAGCATGTACTTGCAATGATGAGAACACCCAAGTGCCTGCCTTTGGGTCCACTATTTTAATATGTCCTGAACTATAGCAGATTACTATTTTAGCGAACTCAGATCTATATTAAATCGCATTAGAGCTCACTGGGATTAGTGATATATAGATGGTTTTATCACTAAGGGATCCTAATGTATTCCGCAGTGCGATCTCACAATCAGATCAGTGCTGGGGAATCACACATTCAGATTCTCCACTAATATAAATTTGTAGGTATATATGATCAAATCTGCAATGGTCACAAAGTTACATATTCATCTGACCACTAATGCTATGTTATTTTCACACAGCTCAATTCATAGCCAGGAGATTATATGCAGGTGACTATCTTGTTGCCAGATCATATCAGATCCGTAGTTTTTATATCATTTAGAATCCATAGAACATATACGATTCCACATGTCTCTTTGGTGCAACCATTTTGCAAAAATCACCAACTGGTAGTCATCTACTCTTTCTTTGATGAGACCCTAACCTAATATTTATCAAACATGTCTCTCCTGGGCTATAAGCCTACAAATTTAATGGGCTGGAAGGATCCAGATTCAGGTGCAGGTCAGGTTTTTGTTTATTATAGTATATTATTGGAGCTCTTGACTGCTTCCTTTTCTGACTGACCACTCTTTCCATCAGCCTAAGGTTGTTTTGAATTAGTGTCCTTTAAGGCGCAGTCAGACGGCCGTATAAATTGGACCATGATCGGAATGCAGTGCATAGACTGGATCTTCCAATCTGAGCATGACAGCTTCGAGTATTTCTATGCAGCTGTCACACTCGGGTCAAGAAGCCTCCTGCCAATCCGTGCACTATGATCCGATTATGGTCCAATTTATACTGCTGTCTGACTGTGCCCTTAAATTAGCTCGGGAGAGATATGTTTGATAAATATTAAGTCCCATCAAAGAAAGGTCACCTTGTCGCAGCTGTTGGGCTCTCCAGAATTGTTTAAAAGTATATTCTATAAAGCAGTAATGAAGTTAAAATTTCACATATTCAACATTTACATACATCTTAGCACTTACAGAGTGCTGCTGTATTCTATTGTTTGTAGAATTTGGAATCTTCAGATTACTGTGCCAAGCTCAAGTATGTTTAATAAGATGTTAATCCACCCTTTTTAGGTCTATTCCCCTTATTTAGTTGGTTCCTGAAAGAGCAGGAAACAAAAGACTATTTGGCCAGTTAGCATCCCATTTACATTTTATTATGTGTTTTATAGGAAAATCAGTAAAATATGATGGTGGGATAACTTGCAGCATAATTTCACAGTTAGTGTATTATAAGCATGGAGAGACTATTCTCAGTCTTGTAATAGGTCGTATTTGTATACAAAATACCATGTGTTCTGTTTTCAGTCTGAATATAAAGAGCAATTTTTGTTTTTGCAATATAGATACTAATACATTTTCTTCAATTATATGTTATGACCCAAAATTAGATTTCTATAGCTTTTTGTCTTATGCCATTTTAATTACAATCGCCATAGTGTTACAGATGGAAGTTGCTTTAAAAAAAATTCAGCATCACAATAAAGTCCTAATTACATCTTTATAAAAATTAATTATCCATAAAGAGGAGGATTTGGTCACTATTGAAAATTCAATGGCTCCCCACCGTATGCATTGTCTTTACAGCCCACAATCTATAGAGGAGGCACAGTGACCTTAGCTGTAAGTAATGTAACCATGCTAGGATAATTAGTGAATAATGAACCCTTCCTTTAATGAGAAAATATAATGAACATATGTGATAAACAATGAGTACATGCAGTTCATGGTGGAAAATGGCAATAGAAGTATTTATAATAAGCCTGTCAAAATAGAAGTTTTCAGTAGCTGACTACAGTATATTACACATATGGTGTCTCGAACGCACGTCACATAGTTATTTTAATAGGAACCTTTCACCTATATTTTTTGTTAATTTAATCCAGATTTTGATGGATTTTCTCACTCTTTTATGTGTATATGAGTAAGTAATTGCATTCAGAAATATTCTTTACAGAATAGGAGACTGTAGTTCGAAGATGTTCACTGACTTCTATGGGAGACGATAGTGGCCATGAGATATGAATGTGTAGAGGTTACTGTATAAAAAGGGAAAGGAGTGGAGCTGTGTCCATCATCTACAGTCAGAGTTGGGTCCTTTGTTTTTTGCCTTCAGCTTTATGAGATGATAGATGACTGCTGAAGGCTGATGTCATGGTTTGAACAGGGTTCTTGCCCTGCACTCACAGGGTTAAGTGTTCGTGGCCTCTTTCTGGATCTGGGAGGGGTAGTTATACTCACTCTTTACCAGGGTTCTCTGTCAGCTATAATGTTGTTCTGGTGTGTCTGACCCCTGGTGTGTGTGTATTCTGCGTTGCTTGTTTGCTTCCCATGTATGACCCGGTCCATTCCCTCACTCTGTACTCCGTTTCTCATTTCGGCGCTATTGTCTTTTCCGGTTCTGACCTCCTGGCTTGGCTATTGTTACTCTGTTACAGTTTGTCCCTATTGTACCGTCTATTGCCCGTTCTGGTTTTCTGATCTATTGCTGCGTCCTGACTATCCTTTCTGTCTAACCCTTTGGTACTGCATTGCTATCTCGTGCTTTGACCTGGCTTGATCTGGTTTCTGTCTCTGTCTATGCCCCTTGGTTACACTGTCCAGTAGTTACCTTTCTAGGAGTTTCCCTGCAGCTCCTGGCTCTGTGGCGCTGAGGCCATGCCCCAAGCAGTCACATGCTTCAGGTCCTGTGAGCTTGGAGCATGCATTGTCACCACTGAGACCCTGCTCTGCAGGTATCTTTGTGCACAGTCTTTGTGCTCAGGACATGCGCACTGGCTCAGTGAGCAAGTGCAGTGCGGTGTTCCTAACAGCTGAGTTATAAAAACAGGAGGTGTCAGTCTATTATCAGGCTCAGTCGTCAGTCTTAAAACAGGACTTTTTAGATGTATTATTTATTGAAAATGAAAAAAAAAATTATCAAAAATCCTTAAAGCACCACACCGGCATTTTTTTTTATTTCAGTGCTGAATAGTGTTGAGCATTCCGATACCGCAAGTATCGGGTATCGGCCGATATTAGCGGTATCGGAATTCCGATACTGACTTCCGATACTTTTGTCATATCGGATTCCGGAATCGGAATCGGAAGTTCCCATCATGCTATGAGCCTGCTTGCTTTGATTAAGCCAATGGGAATCCTCCGAAGTGTGGGCACATCCTGTTAGGCATGTAGGCATGTTAACTATTGGCATGGCTGTGATTGGCTGCCGAAATGATGTCATGATGCACTATAAAAGCCACCGCAGCCGCCATTTCTGGTTCACTCTGCTGTGAATTCAGTTAGGGACAGGCTGCTGTAGAAGACTGTGAGGGACAGTTAGAAATAGCGATTCCACCAAACAACTAGTGCTTTACCCAGGCTACATAAACCACCACTGTAGCCTTCTTTGCCCTAGCAGCAGTGTTCACAGCTGTCTGCAAGGGCTGTGTGAGTGCAGCTCACGCTGTGGAGTGGGTCCTGCAGCCACGTCAGGTTGTAGGCTGCCCAGCGTGCCTCACTGCTGCCTCATACATCTTTTAATTTTTGAGCTGCATTTTTTACATAATTTCAATCTAGTGTGCTTCCATCCGTATCCATATACGTTGGTTGCAAACACTAGTAGTAGACAGCGGAGCCTTTCTGCAGCCTTTCAGTGCTAGTGTCCAATTTGCTGCACTGTTCACGGCTGTCTGAGAGGTCTCTGACTGTGTGTGAGTGCAGCTCACGCTGAGTAGTGTGTCCTGCAGCTACGTCTGGTTGTAGGACGCTCAGCGTGTCACTGCCTCACACATTTTTCTTTTATTGCAGCTCATTTTTTCTTCTATTAGTGTGCATCCATCCGTCTCCATCTACGGTGGTTGCAAACACTATATAGGAGTACACAGCGGAGCCTTTCTGCAGCCTGTCAGTGCCAGTGCCCACTTAGCTGCACTGTTCACGGCTGTCTGAGAGGTCTCTGACTGTGTGTGAGTGCAGCTCACGCAGAGTAGAGTGTCCTGCAGCTACGTCTGTTTGTAGGACGCTCAACGTGCGTCACTGCCTCACACATATTTGTCTTTGAGTGCAGCTCATTTTTTCTTCTCCTATTAGTGTGCATCCATCCGTATCCATCAACATTGGTTGGTTGCAAACACTATATAGGAGTAGATAGAGGAGCCTTTTTTTCTGGCTTGTGCCCTGCCGGCGCAGCCAGATTAGTATTACCCAATTTTTTTGGAGCCTCATCTTTTGCATTGTAGGTTACCTGCCTGCATTGTAATAGCTCCAAAAAGTTGGTGATACTATCAGTTTCAATTCTTTGTTCACATACTTTGAGTTTTTTCCAACAAAGAAACCACAAAAAAAGTTCACCAAACACTACATTTGGAACTTGTGTAGGCCACATCAGCTCCTATTAAAGTGTAGTCCACACACACACTTCATAAAATTAGTGTTTCTTGTACCTGTAACCAGCTGTTCAGGAATAAGCACACTAAGGCCCCCCTTTGTACTTTTCTGCCTATCTTAAGCAGTCTGGCAAGATGAAGAAGGCAGGGAGTAAGGCGCGTGGGCGTGGGCGTGGAGTTTCAGCAGGGAGAGGACGTGGGGATTCTGCAGGGAGAGGACGTTGGGATTCTGCAGGTAGAGGACGTGGGGATTCTGGGCCTGCTGCGGGCACCAGTGGATCAGCATCCCCCAGTTTTAGCAGGCAACAGTCCTTTATGCGCAGCTTTGTAGGACCTCAACGTACCCCACTGCTGCGGGAGGAACAAATTGAAGCCGTTGTCGGATGGATGGCAGCTAACGCATCGACTTCAATTACTTCCACAGCCTCTCAGGACCAGAGCACCGAAGAGCAACCTTCTGTCTCTTCACCACCTGCCAAAGTGCCCAGGCAGTCAGAGAGACATGGACAGGAGCCATCACAGTCTCTACTTCTGTTCTCGGAATCTGTTGGATTGGAAAGAGGGGGCCAGCCAAGCAGCATTCCTGAATGTGAAGAAGAGGGAGTATGCAGTGATGCGCAACTTCTTTGTCCCTCTGAATCTGAAGAGGCGAGTGGGCCAGTGCCTATGGTCAGCACACCTCAGTATGCATCAGATGATGACGAGACTCAGTTGCCACTTTCTGGTGCGTACGGTGCTGGCGAGACAACCCCGGAGAAGCAGCTGTTTGAAGAGGGGAGGGAAGATGATGAGGTCCTTGACCCATCATGGCGTGAGGAACAGGAAGGTGGTGGGAGCAGCTCGGAGGAAGAGATTCCCCTACCGGCCAAAACAGGAGGCAGAGGGAGGGGGAAGACTTGGTTGCCTGTACCCTCCACTTCGGCACCCGTTAGGAGCATTCCTCATTCCAAAGGCAAAACGGGCGCTCCCAAGAGTTGCAGTGCGTGGTCCTTTTTTGACACAGTTGCAGATGACATTTGCTTTGTCAAATGCAAGATGTCATCAGATAGTCAAAAGAGGGAGAAATGTCAGCAACCTCAATACCACAAATATGTGGAAACATGTGCGCACCAAGCACGAGTTGGAGTTGCAGAGACATCCTGAAGACGTAGGCCAACGTACAGCACCACCTACCACCTCTTCAGTTCGTGTTGGGGCCTCTTCCTCCAGCTCACACACTGCTGGTTCGGCTTCCTCACAGGATCGCCAAGGAAGAACCTCTGCCACTGTTGTCCGGAGACCCTGTCAGATTCCACCCATAGCAGCACGTTCCCATCCATCACAGCCATCGGTAGCACAGGCATGGGATAAAAGGCGCCCTTACTCGGCAAACCATCCCCGAGCACAGTCTCTGAATGCTGGCATTGCCAAACTTCTGGCAGTTGAAATGCTGTCATTCAGGCTGGTGGACACTGACACCTTCCGGGACTTAATGGCATTGGCAGTCCCCCAATACAATGTGCCCAGCCGCTTTTATTTCAGCAGGCGAGCCGTCCCTGCCCTGCAGAAACATGTTGAGGGCAAAATAAAACATGCGCTACTAAATGCCATTAGTAGCAAGGTCCACCTGACCACCGATGCGTGGACCAGTAACCATGGACAGGGACGATACCTTTCCCTCACTGCCCACTGGGTCAATGTTGTGGAGCCGGGTACAGATCTGGAGAGTGGCGCTGTACGTGTTCTTCCAACGCCACGGATTGCAGGACTCCAGTCTGTACACATAGACTCCTCCTCCTACTCAAGTTCCTCAGAAACAGCAGAGCAGGAGCCTGTTACGACCGATATGAGCACAGCCGTGGCCAAACGTCAACAGGCTGTACTCAAATTAATTCTTTGGGGAATCGAAGCCACACAGCGCAGGAGCTCTGGAATGCTATCAAGCTGGAGAGCGATGTGTGGTTTGGGCCAGCGAATCTCCAGCCGGGCTTGGTAGTGTGTGACAATGGCCGAAATCTGGTGGCAGCTCTTGGCCTAGGCAACCTCACACACATCCCATGTCTGGCACATGTGCTTAACTTGGTCGTGCAGAGCTTTCTGAGGGACTATCCGGATCTTGATGCACTGTTGCACAAGGTCCGCATAGAGTGCGCTCACTTGCGGCGTTCCAGCACGGCAAGATCGCGCCTCGCTGCTCTGCAGCGACGATTTGGCCTTCCGGAACATCGCATCATATGTGACCTACCCACCCAGTGGAATTCAACGTTACATATGTTGGAGCGGTTGTGTGAGCAGCAGGCAGCAGTCATGGAGTACCAGCTGCATCAGGCGCAAACAAGTCGCACTGTGCGCCGTTCACACTTCAGCACCATTGAGTGGGCCTCTATGAAGGACATCTGCCTCGTTTTGCGTGCCTTCGATGAATCCACGCGGATGGCGAGTGCAGATGATGCACTAGTCAGCATGACTGTCCCCCTTATCTGCCTGCTTCAACAAACACTGCAAGCACTAAGGGATGAGGTTTCGGAAGAGGTGGAGGATGAGGAGTCCCAAATGCCATCTGCTTCTGGACAGTCTGCGCTACGTGTTTCCTCACAAAGGCCTAGGCAGGGGACACTTTGTGAGGAGGATGAGGAGGAGTCGATGGAGGAGGAAGACATCTCTCCAGAGGAGGGAGGTACACAAACCTCTACTCAGTATGTACAGCGAGGGTGGGGTGATGCAGAGCAGGCCGAGGTCACGCCTCAAACAGGGGACAGCGGTTCTTTGGCAGTTGGGAGTCTGCAGCACATGGTTGATTTCATGCTGCAGTGCCTGAGAAACGACCGCCGCATCGCCCACATTCTCGTCTCAGCTGATTATTGGGTGTACACCCTCCTAGATCCTCGCTACCGGGACAGCGTACAAAGGCTCATACCAACGTTGAACCGGGAGCATAAACTGCGGGAGTACGAAGAGTCACTGGTGCAGTCCATAATGTTTTCCATTCCACCCGACAGCATTGTTGCTAGTGCTTTACAAAGCAGCTCTGTGCGTCGAGGCAGTGGAGGAAACTCTGCACAAAGAGGGAGCAGAGGCAGCGCCGCAGCACAAGGCAAGACCACTATGGCCCAAATGTGGCAAAGTTTTGTGTGTCCACCACAATTGTCTACACCATCAGCGACGCCTCGAGTCAGCAGGAGGCAACGCTTCCGTCAGATGGTGTCAGACTACATGTCTTGCCCTGTCACTGTACTCCCAGATGGCTCTTCCCCCTTCAAGTTTTGGGTCTCTAAGCTGGATACATGGCCAGAGCTTAGCCAGTATGCATTGGAGGTGCTGGCTTGCCCTGCTGCCAGTGTATTATCGGAACGTGTCTTTAGTGCCGCAGGTGGTGTACTAACAGACCGTCGCACGCGACTAGCTTCCGATAATGTTGACCGGCTGACTTTTCTGAAAATGAACAAGGCCTGGATCTCCAAAGACTTTGCCATTCCTCTTACACACTAAATTAGTGGTTGGCAACTGTATCCAGGTCTGCTGGTGTGTTCATTTTTCTACCACCTGAACTATAATCCCTGTGCTTCAACACAGCCAGTTGTCGCTCAGATGTGTCGTCTGCACAGAGAAACACACTAGCTCCTGTGTTAGTGGGGTTCAGTAACGCCAGCTGATCCCCTGCTGTGTGGACGGCAAAGTCACCAGCTCCATCAACATTCAAACCACTACTGATTTTTAACCGTGCCCAACTTAGGTCTCTGGCTCCACTGTCTCTACTATTTCCCCTGACCTCCAACCCCGCCATCTACATCTCTGAAGTGGCGTCAGCACAATCTACACTTGTTCCTGTGTTCCTGTGGCTCAGTCCCATCAGTTTATCCCCTGATGTGTGTCCGGCAAGGTCTCCTGCTCTGTCCACATTCCCATAACCAGTAGTGGGAATGAGGACAGAGCTGGCGAACTTGCCGGACAAACATCAGGGGATCAACTGACGGGACTGAGCACCAGTAACACAGGAACAAGTGTAGATTGTGCTGACGCCACTTCAGAGATGTAGCTGGCGGGGTTGGAGGCCAGGGTAAATAGTAGAGACAGTGGAGCCAGAGGCCTAAGTGGAGCATGGTTAGAATCAGTAGTAGTCAATAACCTCCATAAAAACCGCTGCCCATTGGCCTCTGCATGCGGCATGTGTAATCCTGGGCTCCAACAGTGTCAGTTGGTGTTCAGAAGTGTCATCTCCACAGAGCCAAACACATTCGTTCAAGTGTTAGTGGGGTTCAGCACTGCCAGCTGTTCCCCTGCTGTGGAGATGGCAAGTCTCCTGCTGCCTTCACCTGCCAAAAGCAACAGGCCCCAGCCTGCTCCTCGCCTAATCCCGGGCTCCAACAGCGTCAATTGGTGTTCAGAAGTGTCATCTCCACAGAGCCAAACACATTCGTTCTAGTGTTAGTGGGGTTCAGCACTGCCAGCTGTTCCCCTGCTGTGGAGATGGCAAGTCTCCTGCTGCCTTCACCTGCCAAAAGCAACAGGCCCCAGCCTGCTCCTCGCCTAATCCTGGGCTCCAACAGCGTCAGTTGGTGTTCAAAAGTGTCATCTACACAGAGCCAAACACATTCGTTCGAGTGTTAGTGGGGTTCAGCACTGCCAGCTGTTCCCCTGCTGTGGAGATGGCAAGTCTCCTGCTGCCTTCACCTGCCAAAAGCAACAGGCCCCAGCCTGCTCCTCGCCTAATCCTGGGCTCCAACAGCGTCAGTTGGTGTTCAGAAGTGTCGTCTCCACAGAGCCAAACACATTCGCTCAAGTGTTAGTGGGGTTCAGCACTGCCAGCTGTTCCCCTGCTGTGGAGATGGCAAGTCTCCTGCTGCCTTCACCTGCCAAAAGCAACAGGCCTCAGCCTGCTCCTCGCCTAATCCTGGGCTCCAACAGCGTCAGTTGGTGTTCAGAAGTGTCGTCTCCACAGAGCCAAACACATTCGTTCAAGTGTTAGTGGGGTTCAGCACTGCCAGCTGTTCCCCTGCTGTGGAGATGGCAAGTCTCCTGCTGCCTTCACCTGCCAAAAGCAACAGGCCCCAGCCTGCTCCTCGCCTAATCCTGGGCTCCAACAGCGTCAGTTGGTGTTCAGAAGTGTCATCTCCACAGAGCCAAACACATTCGTTCGAGTGTTAGTGGGGTTCAGCACTGCCAGCTGTTCCCCTGCTGTGGAGATGGCAAGTCTCCTGCTGCCTTCACCTGCCAAAAGCAACAGGCCCCAGCCTGCTCCTCGCCTAATCCTGGGCTCCAACAGCGTCAGTTGGTGTTCAGAAGTGTCGTCTCCACAGAGCTAAACACATTCGTTCAAGTGTTAGTGGGGTTCAGCACTGCCAGCTGTTCCCCTGCTGTGGAGATGGCAAGTCTCCTGCTGCCTTCACCTGCCAAAAGCAACAGGCCCCAGCCTGCTCCTCGCCTAATCCCGGGCTCCAACAGCGTCAATTGGTGTTCAGAAGTGTCATCTCCACAGAGCCAAACACATTCGTTCTAGTGTTAGTGGGGTTCAGCACTGCCAGCTGTTCCCCTGCTGTGGAGATGGCAAGTCTCCTGCTGCCTTCACCTGCCAAAAGCAACAGGCCCCAGCCTGCTCCTCGCCTAATCCTGGGCTCCAACAGCGTCAGTTGGTGTTCAGAAGTGTCGTCTCCACAGAGCTAAACACATTCGTTCAAGTGTTAGTGGGGTTCAGCACTGCCAGCTGTTCCCCTGCTGTGGAGATGGCAAGTCTCCTGCTGCCTTCACCTGCCAAAAGCAACAGGCCCCAGCCTGCTCCTCGCCTAATCCCGGGCTCCAACAGCGTCAATTGGTGTTCAGAAGTGTCATCTCCACAGAGCCAAACACATTCGTTCTAGTGTTAGTGGGGTTCAGCACTGCCAGCTGTTCCCCTGCTGTGGAGATGGCAAGTCTCCTGCTGCCTTCACCTGCCAAAAGCAACAGGCCCCAGCCTGCTCCTCGCCTAATCCTGGGCTCCAACAGCGTCAGTTGGTGTTCAGAAGTGTCATCTACACAGAGCCAAACACATTCGTTCGAGTGTTAGTGGGGTTCAGCACTGCCAGCTGTTCCCCTGCTGTGGAGATGGCAAGTCTCCTGCTGCCTTCACCTGCCAAAAGCAACAGGCCCCAGCCTGCTCCTCGCCTAATCCTGGGCTCCAACAGCGTCAGTTGGTGTTCAGAAGTGTCGTCTCCACAGAGCCAAACACATTCGCTCAAGTGTTAGTGGGGTTCAGCACTGCCAGCTGTTCCCCTGCTGTGGAGATGGCAAGTCTCCTGCTGCCTTCACCTGCCAAAAGCAACAGGCCTCAGCCTGCTCCTCGCCTAATCCTGGGCTCCAACAGCGTCAGTTGGTGTTCAGAAGTGTCGTCTCCACAGAGCCAAACACATTCGTTCAAGTGTTAGTGGGGTTCAGCACTGCCAGCTGTTCCCCTGCTGTGGAGATGGCAAGTCTCCTGCTGCCTTCACCTGCCAAAAGCAACAGGCCCCAGCCTGCTCCTCGCCTAATCCTGGGCTCCAACAGCGTCAGTTGGTGTTCAGAAGTGTCATCTCCACAGAGCCAAACACATTCGTTCGAGTGTTAGTGGGGTTCAGCACTGCCAGCTGTTCCCCTGCTGTGGAGATGGCAAGTCTCCTGCTGCCTTCACCTGCCAAAAGCAACAGGCCCCAGCCTGCTCCTCGCCTAATCCTGGGCTCCAACAGCGTCAGTTGGTGTTCAGAAGTGTCGTCTCCACAGAGCTAAACACATTCGTTCAAGTGTTAGTGGGGTTCAGCACTGCCAGCTGTTCCCCTGCTGTGGAGATGGCAAGTCTCCTGCTGCCTTCACCTGCCAAAAGCAACAGGCCCCAGCCTGCTCCTCGCCTAATCCTGGGCTCCAACAGCGTCAGTTGGTGTTCAGAAGTGTCATCTCCACAGAGCCAAACACATTCGTTCGAGTGTTAGTGGGGTTCAGCACTGCCAGCTGTTCCCCTGTTGTGGAGATGGCAAGTCTCCTGCTGCCTTCACCTGCCAAAAGCAACAGGCCCCAGCCTGCTCCTCGCCTAATCCTGGGCTCCAACAGCGTCAGTTGGTGTTCAGAAGTGTCATCTCCACAGAGCCAAACACATTCGTTCTAGTGTTAGTGGGGTTCAGCACTGCCAGCTGTTCCCCTGCTGTGGAGATGGCAAGTCTCCTGCTGCCTTCACCTGCCAAAAGCAACAGGCCCCAGCCTGCTCCTCGCCTAATCCTGGGCTCCAACAGCGTCAGTTGGTGTTCAGAAGTGTCATCTCCACAGAGCCAAACACATTCGTTCGAGTGTTAGTGGGGTTCAGCACTGCCAGCTGTTCCCCTGTTGTGGAGATGGCAAGTCTCCTGCTGCCTTGACCTGCCAAAAGCAACAGGCCCCAGCCTGCTCCTCGCCTAATCCTGGGCTCCAACAGCGTCAGTTGGTGTTCAGAAGTGTCATCTCCATAGAGCCAAACACATTCGTTCTAGTGTTAGTGGGGTTCAGCACTGCCAGCTGTTCCCCTGCTGTGGAGATGGCAAGTCTCCTGCTGCCTTCACCTGCCAAAAGCAACAGGCCCCAGCCTGCTCCTTGCCTAATCCTGGGCTCCAACAGCGTCAGTTGGTGTTCAGAAGTGTCGTCTCCACAGAGCCAAACACATTCGTTCGAGTGTTAGTGGGGTTCAGCACTGCCAGCTGTTCCCCTGCTGTGGAGATGGCAGTCTCTCCTGCTGTTTCCGCATTCCAAAGACAGTAGGCCTCTGCCTACACCCTCCTATTTCCTGGGCTTCAACACAGCCAGTTGTAGCTCGGAAGTGCCGTCCACACGGAAAGAGACACTTGCTCCCGTGTCTCAGTGGGGTTCAGTAACGTCAGCTGATCCCCTGCTGTGTGGATGGCAGTCTCTCCTGCTGTCTCCACATTCCAAATACAGTAGGCCTCTGCCTACACCCTCCTATTTCCTGGGCTTCAACACAGCCAGTTGTAGCTCGGAAGTGCCGTCCACACGGAAAGAGACACTTGCTCCCGTGTCTCAGTGGGGTTCAGTAACGTCAGCTGATCCCCTGCTGTGTGAATGGCAGTCTCTCCTGCTGTCTCCACATTCCAAATACAGTAGGCCTCTGCCTACACCCTCCTATTTCCTGGGCTTCAACACAGCCAGTTGTAGCTCGGAAGTGCCGTCCACACGGAAAGAGACACTTGCTCCCGTGTCTCAGTGGGGTTCAGTAACGTCAGCTGATCCCCTGCTGTGTGGATGGCAGTCTCTCCTGCTGTCTCCACATTCCAAATACAGTAGGCCTCTGCCTACACCCTCCTATTTCCTGGGCTTCAACACAGCCAGTTGTAGCTCGGAAGTGCCGTCCACACGGAAAGAGACACTTGCTCCCGTGTCTCAGTGGGGTTCAGTAACGTCAGCTGATCCCCTGCTGTGTGGATGGCAGTCTCTCCTGCTGTCTCCACATTCCAAATACAGTAGGCCTCTGCCTACACCCTCCTATTTCCTGGGCTTCAACACAGTCAGTTGTAGCTCGGAAGTGCCATCCACACGGAAAGAGACACTTGCTCCCGTGTCTCAGTGGGGTTCAGTAACGTCAGCTGATCCCCTGCTGTGTGGATGGCAGTCTCTCCTGCTGTCTCCACATTCCAAATACAGTAGGCCTCTGCCTACACCCTCCTATTTCCTGGGCTTCAACACAGCCAGTTGTAGCTCGGAAGTGCCGTCCACACGGAAAGAGACACTTGCTCCCGTGTCTCAGTGGGGTTCAGTAACGTCAGCTGATCCCCTGCTGTGTGGATGGCAGTCTCTCCTGCTGTCTCCACATTCCAAATACAGTAGGCCTCTGCCTACACCCTCCTATTTCCTGGGCTTCAACACAGCCAGTTGTAGCTCGGAAGTGCCGTCCACACGGAAAGAGACACTTGCTCCCGTGTCTCAGTGGGGTTCAGTAACGTCAGCTGATCCCCTGCTGTGTGGATGGCAGTCTCTCCTACTGTCTCCACATTCCAAATACAGTAGGCCTCTGCCTACACCCTCCTATTTCCTGGGCTTCAACACAGCCAGTTGTAGCTCGGAAGTGCCGTCCACACGGAAAGAGACACTTGCTCCCGTGTCTCAGTGGGGTTCAGTAACGTCAGCTGATCCACTGCTGTGTGGATGGCAGTCTCTCCTGCTGTCTCCACATTCCAAATACAGTAGGCCTCTGCCTACACCCTCCTATTTCCTGGGCTTCAACACAGCCAGTTGTAGCTCGGAAGTGCCGTCCACACGGAAAGAGACTCTTGCTCCCGTGTCTCAGTGGGGTTCAGTAACGTCAGCTGATCCCCTGCTGTGTGGATGGCAGTCTCTCCTGCTGTCACCACATTCCAAATACAGTAGGCCTCTGCCTACACCCTCCTATTTCCTGGGCTTCAACACAGCCAGTTGTAGCTCGGAAGTGCCATCCACACGGAAAGAGACACTTGCTCCCGTGTCTCAGTGGGGTTCAGTAACGTCAGCTGATCCCCTGCTGTGTGGATGGCAAAGTCTCCTGCTGCCTACACAGTCGTACTACTACTGATTTTTAACCGTGCTCCAATTAGGCCTGTGGCTCCACTGTCTCTCGTATTTCCCCTGTCCTCCAACCCCGCCAGTTACAGCTCCGAAGTGGCGTCTGCACAATCCACACTTGTTCCTGTGTTACAGGTGTTCAGTCCGGTCAGTTAATCCCCTGATGTGTGTCCGGCAATGTCGCCTGCTCTGTCCACATTCCCATAACTAGTTATGGGAATGTGGACAGAGCAGGCGACATTGCCGGAAACACATCAGGGGATTAACTGACCGGACTGAACACCTGTAACACAGGAACAAGTGTGGATTGTGCAGACGCCACTTCAGAGCTGTAACTGGCGGGGTTGGAGGACAGGGGAAATACGAATATCAGTGAAGCCACAGGCCTAAGTGGAGCTTGGTTAAAATTAGTAGAAGTCTACAACCGATCTTAAAATTTCTTCAATGCAGCCTCAGCCTGCTCAGTGCTTGTCCCTGGGCTTCAACACAGCCAGTTGTTGCTCGGAAGTGCCGTCTTCACAGAGTAAAACACTAGCTCCTGTGTTTGTGGGGTTCAGTAACGTCAGCTGTTCCCCTGCTGTTTTGATGGCAATCTGTCCTGCTGCCTCGCAATTGACAGCACATCAGGCCTCAGCCTGCTAAGTGCTTGTCCCTGGGCTCCAACATCGCCAGTTGCTGCTCATAACTGACTTTGGCACGGGTACTCCCTCCTGCCCAGCTTGGTTCCAGCCCTGCCTGCTGTTTCTGGGAAGTGTCAATGTCAGTTTGCCACCCCAAGTTGCCATATCGTGTTGCGGTTGGGTTAGCCGAGGCTAGGGTGCCAGCAATTTAGGTGCTTCCTATGTGGACTGCGGGTTCTGGTAAGAAAGGCTTGTTCCGTAGTGCCAGTAGGACAAGCACCCCTGTAGGACTGTGTGATTCGGTAACTGCGGCCAGCTTGCGGCATGCCAACTTTGCTTTTCAGGGGTAACTTCAGCTGCCCCTCCGGGTTCCAGCACCGTCAGCTGGTTCTCGTCAGAGCCTTTGGCCTAGGTGCCTCCATCTCGGTATCCGAGTTCCGGCAACGTCTGCTGGTCCTTGGTAGTGCTTTGTAGCACAGGTACCTCCTGCTTAGTAACCGGGTTCCAGCACCGTCAGCTGGTCCTCGGTTGTGCCATTGGCTCTTATTCCTTCTGCTGCCCCTCCGGGTGCCAGCACTGTCAGCTGGTCCTCGCTATTTCCATTTGCTCTTGCAGCTTATGCTACCCCTCCGGGTTCCAGCACCGTCAGCTGGTTCTCGTCAGAGCCTTTGGCCTAGGTGCCTCCATCTCGGTATCTGAGTTCCGGCAACGTCTGCTGGTCCTTGGTAGTGCTTTGTAGCACAGGTACCTCCTGCTTAGTAACCGGGTTCCAGCACCGTCAGCTGGTCCTCGGTAGTGCCATTGGCTCTTGTTCCTTCTGCTGCCCCTCCGGGTGCCAGTACCGTCAGCTGGTTCAAGAGGACAAAGAACAGGAAGACAACCACCAAGATGCAGAACAACAAGAGAGAGAAGACAAAGAAGCATAAAAAAACAAAGCAGAAGAACATTAAGCATAAGACTAATACTCTGAGCAAATGATATTATCTTATTTATAAGCAGAAGAAGACTAAGCAGTGTATGGGGGTGAGTCCGTTCCTCCTCGTGGTGCCCCTGGAAAAGGCCTGCTTCTGCAGGCCAAACTGAACGCGGACAAATCCTGTTGTAAATCTTTTGTGACAGGCAGAACGGAAGGTGTAAACTTCTAACTTTTCTAGATAACAACTACAGGAATGCCTGACACAAACAAGAATATGATGAAGAAGAATAGGAAGAAGATGAAGAAGTTGAATATGTAGAATAATAATTGTTGAATAAGAAGAATATGAAGAATGTAAGAAAAGGAAGAAGAAGAAGAAGAATGTAAAAAAAGGAAGTAGAAGAATTTAAAAAAAGGAAGAAGAAGAAGAATGTAAAAAAAGGAATAATAATAAGAAGAAGAAGGTAAAAAAAGGAAGAAGAATAAGAAAGAAGAAGAAAGAAGAAAGAAGAAGAAGACATACATGTCTGGCAAAATATAAATGAGGCTAACATAGTCAATATCTTTGTAACTCCTAACGTCTTTAAAAAAAAAGTTTAATTCCTGCTATTCCATTTGATTGGGCTAAACCTCTATGGCTTTAATGTCTCCTCCACCTCCCACAATACATTCTACATTATTCTTAGTTGTTTTTCTTCATGTAGAATTAACCTACAGGGAAAGAAAGGTTTTTTTTTAATTCCGATATTTTGGCCCCATTGACTTGCATTGGTTCCCGGTATCGGAATCGGCAATACCGATACTTTTTTTTAAGATCGGCCGATCCATTCCGATCCGATATTTTCAAGTATCGGCTGGTATCGCTCAACTCTAGTGCTGAAGTGATATCATAAGTTCCTTGTCTGTAGAAATATACCTTTCAGCTGCTGTCTTCTATTCTCAGTGACTTCCCAGTCATCTTCTCTTGTTTGTGACCTGCCGGATGGCTCCAGTGTTTGTTGGGCGAACCGAAGGCCATTTCTCAATGTAAATCTGAGAGCCAGAAGGACTGCCATAATGAGTCTCTCATAGACATTGAGAACTTGGAACCCCTTTACATCTGACATCCAGTCAAGCAGAAGCTGTGGCCAAAAGATGACAGAGCGGGACCAAAGTGGTGCAGGAAGGTAAGTATTATACTAGGAGCAGGGAACTTACATTCTCGATACCACTCCAGTGGTGAAATTAAAAAAAAACAGCTGGAGTGATGATTTCAAAAATATGTTAACCATGAAAAATGGTTAAAAACGATATCTTTTTTTCTGAGGACACAATTTCTTTAAGGCCAGGATCACACATGCAAGAGACACGGCCGAGTCTCACATACAATACATGGAGCTGCACGCTCCGCACCTGAGTGCTGGCGGCAGTGCCAGGTATTAACATACGAGACTTGGCCGTGTTTCTTGCATGTGTGATCTCGGCCTAATAATGAATTTCCTTACCTGTATTACACTTGCCCATACACAGCAATGATTCACCTTATGTGTTATTTTTTTCTATATACAGTGCCATTACAGAAATAAATAGTGGCATAGCAATGCCACTCCTGGTTCCTCAGTGGGAACAAATACCCATCAGACACATGTGCAGGCACCAGTATATAAATGGCATAAGGTAGCAGGGGTATGTTACAGTTTTTTCATTGGGACCCAGAAGCCTAAGATACGCCAATGGAGAAAATTAATAATGCCTGCCTGATAAGGGTTCATTAGTGAGATATACTGTGAGATATTAAGTTTAATTGGAAACCTCAATAAAGTCGCTGCATTAATCAATTTATATAATAAAGAACTTGCAGACTTTGATGCAAATCAAGACTTTCGGAGGTAACTCCTTAAGGAGTAAGAATGTGTTCATGCACAGTTTATTTTGATTTTATATTGATTGACTAATGTGGTACTGTAAATGCAGAATTATTGATGTGGATGAATATGATGGAATTGAATCTGCGTGATAGACATATTAATGGGTGATGATTTTTTCAAACTGCATGGTGATTTTTTTTTAAAAAGGAAAAATTTAATTTAACAAAGTTCTGACGGCAAATTACTTTTTTCTGGTACGTTATCACTTTATCTACTTGGATAATTTTACATTTTGTAAGGATATAAATATCTAACAAACTTTTCACAAGAGGAAGCAATGCCATAATAATCTGAAGGGGTGCAAGTAATTTCACATTGCCACTTATACCTGCTAAGAGCACCCCAAACAGAGTTGTTTAGGCTTAATGAGAACCTATCACTAAAATTTGTATTACCCATATACAGCATACTCGAGTATAAGCCGATCTGAGTATAAGCCGAGGCTCCTAATTTTGACACAAAAAACTGGGAAAACTTATTGACTCAAGTATAAGCCTAGGGTGGGAAATGCAGCAGCTACTGGTAAATTTCAAAAATAAAAATAGATACCAATAAAAGTAAAATTAATTGAGACATCAGTAGGTTAAATGTTTTTGAATTCCATTTTGAATCAGGAGCCCCATATAATGCTCCATACAGTTCATGATGGCCCCATAAGATGCTCCATACAAAATACAACCTATATAATTCGCCATAAAGTTCATGTTGGGCCCCATAAGATGCTCCATACAAAAATATGACCCATATAATGATGCATAAAAGGTTAATGATGGCCCCATAAAATGCTCCATAGAATAATATGCCCCATATAATGCTGCATAAAAGGTTAATGATGGCCCCATAAGTTGTTCATATATAATGCTGCTTCTGCAATAAAAAAAAAATAATGACAAACTCACCTCTTGTCACTGGGGGCCAGGTGCCGGTATCCTGAGCAGATGGGGACACGAGAGCGGTATGGGAGCCAGGTGCCGGTGTCGCCGCTGGCTCAGGCCCCTGCACTTGTTATATTCACCTGTCCCCATTCCATCGCCACGTGCGCTATGTCTTCCAGCTCTCTTCAGTGACTGTTCAGGCAGAGGGCGATCACTAAACACGTCATCGCACCCTCTGACCTGAAAATCACAGCCAGAGGACGCAGAAGACAGTGGCGCGCGGAGGTGGAACGGGGACAGGTGAATATAGCAAGTGCCGGGGCCCTGAGCCAGCGCCAACACTGGCACCTGGCCCCATAGCGTGCCGGTGTCCCAGCCTGCTCAGGATACTGTCACTTGTCCCGCTGCCAATGCTAACCCTGTCAGCAGCCACCGGGACACAGAAAGAGGCTGCAGGGGAATGCGCAGAAGATCCGGAGATGCCGGGGACCTCCACTCTGCATCAGTGAAGAAGTAAGTGGGAACTGTGACTCGTGTATAAGCTGAGGGGGGTCTTTTTCAGCCAAAAAAAGGGGCTGAAAAATTCGGCTTATACACGAGTATATATGGTATTTAATTTATAACCAGATGTAACAGCATTAAAGATTTGACAAAAAAGATATTAACAAGGCATATACCAAGTGGGACAATAATTCAATTTTTTTACATGAACCTATCATTCAAATGAGCCGACTTCAGCTGGGCCGCCTCCAGGGAAATTCCCAAGCTGATCTGCTCTGCCCATATTACTTTCCTATGATGCGTAGCATCAAGGGAAAGTGAGTAGCAGTCTGCGGGTCTGCACCATGACTGGCACTGTGACTGATACTGGATGTGCTCAGCTTAGCTATAAGCAGTGTTGCTCCAGATGCAGAGCAAGATCACTGGGCTGATACAGTATATATAAAATGGTAACTATCGTGCCAATGAGTCAGCAATAACCCAGTGATTGTGCCATGCATCTGTTGGGAAGGCACAGCATGCAGCTCTGTGGCTGCTGAGTACCAGGCAGTGAGCTGGAGTGTTTCACTTACGTTTCCTCCTTCCACCTCCCTTTCCTGTGGTAAAACCTTTACAGATGTCCTTGCTTTGGGCTATGTAATCTGGGGAGAGCATCAGGTAGTGGTTAAAACACTGAATTCAACTGTGTGTCACTTATTATGCTTATCCTTAGGAGATCATCATTGTCAGGTCTGATGTGCACTGGACTGCTAGCCCCCACTCTGCTCCCTCCTGTGATAAGCAGCTCACTGTCTATAAACATTGTATATAGCGTCTGGTGTGGGAGGAGGCAGCTTTTTCAGTTCTGCTGCATTCTACATCTAAAAACTCTAATTGTGTCAGAATGGCCACACCCAGTAAACTAAGTCATTCATCATTGGATTCAGAATCTCTTTGCCTACATTACACTATTCTCAGATGAGGTAGCAAAAATCACCTAACATATTCCTTTAAGCGGTCATTTCTCAGCTCCAACACAACACACTCTGCTAAGCTAACCCAGCTGCCTGATATTAAGCCTGTAAGACCTGAACTGAAGTACGGGAGCGTCCTTTCCCACCTAGACTTGTCTGGTTGCTCCAGAAGATCACTACCACCGTGTCTACATGGAGTGGTCTGAAGGAAGTGTAGTAATGTTATTTTTATGTGATTTTATGTTGAAATAATCTGATTGATGAGTAGTGATGTTATTTTCATGGGATTGAATGCTGGAAGGAGTTAAGAAGTTAAATGTAATGTGTTTTTTGAAGGTAGTGGGTGTTTTCTATTTATATTGGATTGTATTTTGGAGAAAGCAGAAAAGAGAAGAGTAATATTTTTAGCTATGAACTGTGTGTTGGAAGAGACTGAAAAGTGGAAAGCGATGTTGTTTACATGTAACTCTGTATTGAAAGGTGCTGAAGGGGAGGGACAGAATGGTCGGAATGAAATTTTGGCCATAGGGCTGGTAGCGATAAAGTGACTTTTTTTGTAACTTTTCCATCTAGAGTTATCAGAAATGTTTAGATCTTCTTCTGCACTATGACTACTATCCAGACTAGCTGTTTCACAGGCATCTTTTTTGTATGGACCATAAGTCACTTTCTCACTGCAAGTCTAATGTCACAACCCAGCTGTTAGGTGACCCGGGACCAGGGTTCCTTCCCTATCCCAATGTCACGTCGCCGTCAGACTCGGGGCCTGCTGTCCAGGCCTCGGCCCCTAGGAGGCGCCGGACTGTCACGTCACCATCAGACTCGGGAACTGCTGTCCCGGCCTCGGCCACTAGGAGGCGCCGGACTGTTACATCGCCGTCAGACTCGGGGCCTGCTGTTCCTGCCTTGGCCACTGGGAGGCGCTGTGGTTCGCCCCCGAGTGATGGCGGCGACAGAGAAGGGGCTCCTGCGCAGGCATCTGATGGACGCATGCTCCGCTCCTCTGTCGGTCATGGAGGGGTTGGTACATCGCCATCTGGCCTGGTCCTGGGGGCGGTCCTGATGACATCATCAGTCCGGGAGCCTTTGAGGGATGACCTGATCCCTCAAATACCTTGGGACTGGTCATGCAAGCCGCCGGATATATTCTTGGTTCCCCTATGTGCTACTGTGTGATTTGCTATTGTTTGACTCTGACCTCAGCCTGGATTTCTGACCCCTCTACTGCCTGACGATTTTGTACCTCTGCTATTCTCCCGGTTTGTGACCTTGGCCTGGATATTCGACTCTGCTACTGCCTGCCATTTTTGTACCTTTACCGCCCTCCCGTTTTGTGACCTTGGCCTGGACTGTCGACTCTGCCACTGCCTGCCGTTTCTGTACCTCTGCTGCTCGCCCGGTTTCTGACTACATTTTTGGTTCCCTGCCTTCTTCCCTATTGGCGACCGTCCTGCTCTGGCGCACTGCTCCTCTAGACAGCCACCCCCTGGGCCTTGCTACAATTCCAGATCCCTGTATAGGGGTTAAGGGTCTTGGGGTTTCTCAGGGTGCTGTCCCTACTGCAGCCAAGATCCGCGGACGGACGTCACACCCAACCACTAGGGAGCGCCCTATTCCCCGTGATTCTTCTGGAGGTGAAGATGCCGGGACTGCCACCCTTGCCTTATCTCCTGAGTCAGCCCTCCATCTGTTCTCTTTCCCCACCCAGGGAAGAGGGGCAATACGGAGCACTGCAGCACTCCAACCTGATGAACAAGGCAACGGAAACAAGGGTAAACTGAAAACACCAAACATACAAATATTCAGTCACATATAACAGAGGAATGCATTGGGGAGTGGAGAACAAGGGAAAACCAAAGAAAGAGGAAGGAAGGGAATTATCACACTTGCAAACTACACAACAGTCACAGATAACTCCTCTAAAACGCCTCATATAAACACTTCTCCTTTAAGCCATGCAGCAAAAGCTAGCTCTGACATGGCTTTGTATCAGGACCCATATTATAAAGGGGATGGGAGTGGCAAACCAAGCTCAGCTGAGAGCTCATACTCCCAGAGTTTCCAACATGACCCATTAACCCCTGTTCTGCCAAAACAAACAGCATTATTTAAAAAGGAGAAGTGCTTCTTTCAAGCGCAGGAGTAGGAGCAACCAGACACTATGGTCTTCAGGCTCCTCTCTGTTGCGGTAACTCCGTGACACCTTTGAGTTCCTCTATGTAGGTCTCATAGGATTGCACTTAGAAAATAAACTTCTTGTTGACACAAAGAAGGCAGTGAGTGTATGACTCAGCAAATCTGAAATATGTGCACAAGATATAGAAGAGGACCAAAATGGCAGTCATGTCAGTAGAAGATGGAGATAGTTTAGTATATGAAAATATGTACACTGTACAACATACATATTACTAAGGGACTAAGAAATCTAAAAATGATTTTGCACGTTAAGAGCACAGGAAACTAAACATTCTTGAATACCTATGCCCACACATCCGAGAAACATGAGGGTAGTGTACATGTAGCCCCAGCCTAAGGCTGGAGTCACACTAGCAAGAAATACAAACGAACACTATGTGAGAAAAAATCGCATAGCACTCGGACCAATGTTAATCTATGGGGCAGCTCCCATCAGCCAATTTTTTCTCGGCCATTTTATATGTGCTGAGAAAATCGCAGCATGCTGGGATTGTCACCGTATTATGCCCGTAAAACACCAATGCAAGTCTATGGGGGTGAGAAAAATACAGATTACACACGGACCAGATGTGTGACTTGCGAGAAATATGCACCGGTGTCTTTTAACAAAATCCAGCAATTTAGTACGCGATACAGTAAAATCACAGTAAAATCACACTGACATGTTTAATAAAGAATAGAAAGAATAGATATATACACATAGAATACATATATATATATATATATATATATAGTATATATATATATATATATATACTGTATATGTAAACCACTGCAGAGTGAATGAAATCATGTCTGCGCAGGTGCCCCGGCTGACCGGGGATGAACTTATAAGTTAAGCTTCTGAACTTTTTCCCATGCTGTCAGTACACCTCTGGTCAGCCGGGGACTCCACGCAACTACCGCTGACATCACTGAGGCTGCATGGAGTCCCCCACTGACCTGAGGTGAACTGACTGCATGGGAAAAAGTTCCAAAACTTTCCCACGTTAATTAGTTCATCCCCGGTCAGCAGGGGCGCCTGCGCAGACATGATTTTATTCATTCTGCAGTGGCTTACAGCAAGGCCGGTTGCATTAGCACCGGTCCCTGTTGTAAACTAGTTAACCCCTTGTCATAGATTGCAGCGGGGAACCTGACTGAACGGTGGAGAGGTATTGATATTGTTGGTTTTTTATTTTTTATTTTTTTCAGGAGAACAAGGGATTCTGTTGGATTAGCAGAATAATACATTTGGTCAAAAACTTGGTGTCATTATTTCATTAAAAGAATTTTTAATTGTGTGTGTGTTTTTTTAACCCTTTACTAATATAGGATTAATAATGGAGAGGTGTCTTATTGACACCTCTCCATTATTAACCTGACTTAATGTCACCTTCCAATAGCAAGGTGACATTAACCCATTATTAACCCATGAGCCACCTCTAAAGGCAATGGGAATAGAGAGAGTAAGTGCCAGAAAAGGCCCTCACTCACTGGCTTTCCCTCTCTGGCAGTGAAAAACCACGGGAGCCCACGCAATTTTTTTCAACTAATTTAACACATACATGTCCAAAATGTTACACACATACCCTAATCTAATTATTAGGCAAAGTCATACAAAAAACTAAATGAAATGAAATGGTTTACTGTATGCAAACCATGTGTCATTTTATGTCTGGTTTTGTAATGATATTACAAAAGCTGGCAATTGATTTAGTAGCTGTTATGCTATGTAGAACTCTATGAAATATAAATATATATATATATGTGTCACAATGACATGTATATATATATATATATGTATTCTATGTGTATATATATATTCTTTTGTTTGTGTTTTAAAACCTGTCATTGGGATCTATTATGTGTCCATTTTGCAAGCCAGCGTGAAAATCTCGACTTAAGGATGCAATACAGATGTCATACGGAAGCTTACATGCGTAAAAATCACATCCTAGCATTGCCAACAGAAGACATACGGATCACTGTTCAGGGAACATTTCTGCGTTTTTTTTACCAGAAAATACGGACCGTAATTTTATACGTTGTGTGTGACTCCAGCCTAAGTCTTGCCGTGGATTCCCTAGAACTATGGTTACTTCCCAGGCATTCCATCTAAACTGAACTGCACAGTTTTTAAATGTGCCCAGTGCAATCTTCCTCCTTACCCTGCACTCTAAAAATGATTCCATGCATCATTTTCATCATTTTGCCTTTGTAACAGTACCCCCATGACTTCCAGTAAGGCCTAGTGATCAGGAGAAAAGAGAGCTATCTTGTGTTTTGTGATTGCATTCAAATAACACCACTTTTTTTCTCCTCCAGTATCAAGCAAAGGCATATTTTTAATAGAGCCTCTCATATTGGGAAGTTGGTTTGGTGTCATCTTGGACTTGCATGCAATCAAAAGCCAGGGTTGAATTTCAGTTTCAGGAATTTTTAGTCTATTTAGGGAACCATTTAGGCAAGACCTCCATTTAAACATTTTTTTTTCAAATTTTGAAATTCCATAATAAAATACAAATGTATTCATCTCATACCTGAGTGTCACATGCACGTGGCTAGGATTTCTACATTTTCCATTTAAATTACCTACCTTTTCCATGTGCCGTGGGTGATAAAGGTCTATGTCAGATATGTACATTAGATCATGACAAATGTTTGATCATGACATATATTTGTAATTTATCAATAAACTTAGAAAGCTGTACAAAACAGTGGACAGATACTTGCAGCAGATGCTGAGAACAGATTCTTGATTTCAGATGGGAAACTATTTTACAGATGTTCACGTAATTCCATGATATTTAGATCAACATCATTACAATCTCCCTTAGCAAGTTTCCATTATCGTTAATCTTTGCATAATAAAATCTCTGTGTGCTTTGAAAAACACCTGCTACCTTGCAGCATTGTGATGCAAAACACATTCATATATGTTCTACTTATATGTCCCTATGGCAAACAACAATTGTCCTCAAACAAAGGACAATCTCAAAATACATAATAACTTTCTTTCTTCACTTATGATGATAAGATTCAGTGTTGACATGGATATTGTATACAGTCTTTAGGGAATTGTTATCAGGTCATCTTAAAATCTAAAATAATTTTTAAATTATTAGTTTCTACTGCTTGTAAATCATCTTGTTCATTACAGGCTGCAAGAAAATCTTTTTCAATGGAACATTGCTTTCAAATGTGTGAATATTTACAAAGTCATTACTACTTTTAAAAGCTCTACATGGTATCAAATTTGCAGTCTGTGCATATATGGGTGTGACCGCCCTCTTTCTGAGCTGGGAAAACCATCCTGTCTGGCCTAAGCTTTTACTAGTGGTTCAGTCGCTCGATCCTTGTTCACATTCACATCACTTGGCAAGTGAAAAGGTTTTAAATACTAGAGTAGGACTGTCCCACAAGGGTTGCCGTGACATGGCCTTGATGGCTTGTACATTATTTTGATCAAGATTATGTTTACTAAATACCCTTATTATTATTATTATTACTTTTATGCATTATTTGCAGTTTATTTTTTACTTTTTAGTTTAGGATATTTGTGTTTTTTGCTTTTTGTTTTCCCATGGTATCAAATTTGCCTGATTTTTCTGAACAACAAAAATTCTGGACAGAATTATTATATTTACTCTATATTTCTTCCTTTGCTCTGAAAGGGCAGTGCTCACATATAGAATGACCCAGCTTAGGGGAAGGAATTTTTTTCCCTATGGAGAAAATTGGCTTCTACTCTGTGGGTTTTTTGCCTTCCCCAGGATCAACAATAATATATCGCATATAGCATAATACAGCTCTGGCAAAAATTAAGAGACCACCACATCAAAACCCTGTCATGGGCAACCCATTCTCCAGACCTGAACCCCAGTGAAAACCTCTGGAATGTAATCAAGAGAAAGATCGATAGTCACAAGCCATCAAACAAAGAAGAACTGCTTAAATTTTTGCACAAGAAGCAGTGTGAAAGGCCACATGCACACATTAAGTATTTGGTAAGTTTTTTACTCAAGTATTTGTAAGCCACATCCAGGAGTAGAACGGTCAGAGGAAAAGTATAATAGAAACATTTGCACCAATTCTGCATTTTTCACCCACTCCTGGTTTTGGCTTACAAATACTCGGGTAAAAAACTCTCCAAATACTCAATGTGTAAATGTGGCCAAAGACTGGTGGCAAGCATGCCAAGATGCATGAAAGCTGTTTATAAAAAAAAACATGGTTATTCCACAAAATATTGGTTTCTGAACTCTTCCTGAGTTAAAATATTAATATTGTTGTTTCTAAATGATTATGAACTTGTTTTCTTTGCATTATTTGAGATCTAAAAGCACTGTTTTTTTTAATTTTGACCATTTCTCCTTTTCAGAAAAAACAAACAAAATTTATTGCTTGGAAATTCGGAGACATGTCAGAAGTTTATAGACTAAAAGAACAATTTACGTTTTAAAGAGATAAATCAGACAAACTGAGCATTTGAAAGTGGTCTCTTAATTTTTGGCAGAGCTCTATATAGTATTGTAGCTGATAGGCATTTAATGTAATGTTGTCCACTTGTTGTATGGCTCTCGGCCAATTACTGGGAGTAATCCTGTATGAAATACTCCCTTCTGCTTAGGGAGTGGCCAAGCAGCGAGTTTAGTTATTAGGTAGTGTAGTGTTCTACCAGGGCAGTTGTGAGGTCCCCAGGTCCCAATGCGTCAGCGTCCTGAACCTGAATCTTTGGTCCCAGTGTGGATAGGGCCTGTTCCCAAAGTCCAATGGTCCTGGTGTGGCCAGTTCCTGAACGTTGTCCCCTGGTCCCAGTGCAGCCAGTCCTATTCCTGAAATCCCCTGGTCCCACTGTGGCCATTGCTTGAACATTGTCCCCTGATCCTGATGCAGCCAGTGCCTAAACATTGTCCCCTGGTCCTGGTGCAGTTAGTCCTGAATCCGAAGTTTCCTGGTCCCGATGCTGCCAGAGTCCAGAACCCGAATACCTGGTTCCAGCATGACCAGTGTCCTATACCCGAATTCCTGGTCTGGGTGCGGCCAGCATCCTGAACATCCTAGTACGATCAGCATCCTAAATCTGAATCACAGGTCCTGATGCGGCCAATATCCTGAACCCGAATCCCTGGTCCAGTTGCAGCGAGTTTCCTAAACATTGTTTCAGTTCAGCCAGTCCTGTTCCAGAAGTCCCCTGGTCCGGGTGTGAATAGTGCCTGCACATTATCCCCTCGTCCTGGTGCGTCCAGTCCTGAATCCAAAGTCCCCTGTTCCCGGTACATCCAGATCTGTTCCCGAAGTCCCCTGATCCCAGTGTGGGTATTGCCTAAGTATCTCTATTTTTTTCTTATTATCTACAGCAGTAATGGTATTCATATTTCATATATTTTATATTTATGTGCCTTAGCACTACAGAGTGCTACTTTATTTTTTTTATAATATTTACATGCATTATTACTATTTATTTGCTTACTATAGGGTATTTGCTCATTTTGCTTTTATCTTATGTTATACTTTGGACACATGTAGTGTCGGACTGGGGACTTCCAGGGCCCCACTTTTCAGCTATATGTAAATGTGACATTATCCACAAATTTATATAATAACAATGAACTAAGTAGATTGTTAAATGAGTAAGATGATGCCTTTGTCAGTACATAGTGATTCAAGTATATTGTGCCAAGTACTGATCATAAAAGAGGTTGGTGGCCCACTATTGCACAGGGGCTCGCTGAAGGATTCTCCTGTTCTCCTATGGGCCAGTCAAAGCCTGACACACATAGCATTTCTTAAATCAACATGATGAGATGTGCTGTTATCGCAGTACTCCTACACTAGTTGAGTAGCACGTTCGTCATTTACTTTTGTATTAAAGTGGTTGTGCCATCCAACTTGATACATTTATATAGCTCATGTCTTCATTGGTCCATTTGGCTCACTTGTTCTTAATTTAAGTCAAATGGCCCACAATGTTTCAGGCCGTGCTATGAAGTTTGAGAAAACAATAACTATTTTGCAGTGCTAAGTGTTTGAGTGTGGGGACAGTTCCTAGTAACAATGTCAGAAAGGTTGATACATGCCGAATGTCCAATATACAGGTAAGCTTCGAGATTCTATTAGAACCTGAATTAAGGTTACCAATCAAAATGATATAAAAATGCACCAAACACACACATGCATAAATTCTAGTTTCCTAACAGTTTTTATGCAGATACTAGGGACAAGCGAGTAGTGAAATACTCGGACTCACTTTACTCGTTACGAGTAGCTCCTAATACTCGGGTACTCGCAATGAGTAGCGAGTCCAATGTAAGTCTATGGGAAATGCGAGTAATGGGTAGAGAATGTGTGTGGGTGGAGACTATGTGTGGGTGGAGAATGTGTGCGGGGGTCTGTGGGGCTGTGTGTGTGTGCAGGGCTGTGCCGGGCTGCGGGGCCTGTGCGGGCTCCGCTGGCTCTGTGCGGGTATCTCCGATGGGACTACTTGTCCCATCCGGCTATGCCCGCTACAGTGACAGCAATAGCAGATGATGGGAAAGTAGTATTCCCATCATCCGGCTAATGTGGTTAATGTAAAAAAAAAGACATACAGAACATACAACATATAACATACAGTACATACACATAACATACAACACATAACATAGAGTACATACTCACTGCACACACCTAATTGCCCGAAGCCATCTATCACCTGTAAAAAATGTAAAATAATAAAGCAACCTATACTTACCTTTCCGCTGTAATCCCATTAATAATGAGGGTCCCATGTCGATCTCCAGTGGAGAGCAGCCACATCAGCTGATGCGACCACCCTCCAGAGGCTCCAGTGATACAGTGACACTGTGCGGCCAGCCAATCACAGTAATGCCACAACAACGAAGGTGGCGGCTTTACGGTGATTGGCTAACACATGCTGGGCGGGAGATCCGAATATTGCAAGGCGAGTAGTGAAATTTACTCGCTAGGATTCGAGTACCACGAGTACTTCATAACTCGCCGAGTACCGAATCCTAACGAGTATACTCGATCATCCCTAGCAGATACTTAAACCGCATGTTTTGCTGCTTATTTAAATTATTAAGCAAATAATTTTGTAATGAGAATTTCTGAATTTTAGTGTTTAAGGAAATCAATCCTCTTACGTAGAATTAATGGACATTTATGTCCTGTTTTCATTTTCCCACACTGAATTTTTCTTTTGTTGTTGCAAAAATGATTTACTTTAGTTTAATGAAGATGGAAATCTTGTTTACGCTTAATTATTTTTCTATATTCAACAATTTGTTGTCAGTTCAACAGAAGGTTAAGAAAAGTACAACTCACAAAATGGTTTGGAAATGTTTAATTGCTTGTTAAACTGTAACACATAAAGAAACGGTATATCTATATTGCTCCAACTATGCAATCTGTTTTTGAAACATTTCTAATGAACATAAAAAAATAACATTTTGAAGATAGCTATGCAAATTTTCTCTTTATGGAGCAAGAGATTATTTGTTTATTAAATTCCCAGAGGAATTTATTGCTGTCTGTTTAATGAGGCAGATGCAGTTTGAGAATCACTGGGATACGTTGGCGCTATTACCACATTAAGTGACACTGGTCAGATTTCACAAATTTGGCCTTGTCACTAAGGGATTAAAGCTATTAATAATAAAGTGCAAATTAATCCAGAAAACTGGAGAAACCTCAATGATGAATTGGGTGCTATGAACCAGAAAAAGGCCCACTCTGTGGACACTATAAAAGTTTTACTTTTTAATAACAATTGTGATGCAAAGAAAAAATACAAACTGTCAATTTTTTTTAAAAAAGGGACACGTACAAGTTAATTTAAATAATAAGTCATTTTCTGATGACAGCTTCTCTTTAAAGTCCTGCCAAATTTCTGTTTGCATTTCCAGCCTGAATCCAGAGAAAAGAAATCTTTACTCAGTATGAAAACTGCTAAACAATACAATCAGCGTTTTTTAGCCACTTTTATTTTCAGTGTTTTCTTTTGTGCTATTGGTTAATCAATTTTGCCACAAACTGACAATTAGCAATGCAGTCAGCTCTAATCAAACTGAGTTTTAGCATTAAGTCACTGATGCGTTGCCACTCCAAGATTCAGGTTTTCTTTGCTTCATTGCTAAGCCTATTGATTACATTGCACAAAAGCTAATGTTTGAGCTTCCTAAGAGGACATAACAAAGATATTAAAGAAATAAACTACATGTATTGGTCATCTAAATTGTTTTGGAATTTGAAGTTAAAGATCAGAAATAAAAATGAAAAACAAAAGATCAGAAATGTTGTTAAATGCAGAAATTGTAAAAAAAATGATTAAAAAGGATTTTGTAAAGGTCTTATGACTTCTGAGTAAATGTTCTATTGTTTCTGCTGTTTTGTTATAATTTGATTTATGCAGAAAAGTTAATGAAAATGAGCATCTGTCTTTTGAGCGGGTTCCAATTTGTGAAATATATAAATGTAATGATTTTAAAAAGGATAAGCACAAAGAAAACAAATTGGTGAAAAAGCATAATTCCAGTATTGTTTTTGCTTTTTTTATTATTATTTACCATGTTCACTATACTGTAAAAATAACCTGATTCTCCAGGTCAGTATGATCACAGGGATACCAAACATACATGTTTTTTTTGGAGTGGTGAGAAAAAAGTTTGGAAATTTGTAAAAAAAAAAAATTGCTTCTGTCACTAATCACGATGTAACATTTTTTATTTTCAGTCAATGGGACTGAGACAAAATTTTAATTGATATTATTTTGGGTAGATATGATGTTTTGATTATCTATTATTGCATTTTTTGTGGTGGCCAAAAGAAAGCAATTCTGGCATTTGAATTTTTTGGCATTACAGAGTTTACAGATTGGGTTAACATTGGGTAACATGTGCATTTTTTATTTTTTTGTTTCTTTATTTTTAACGGGAGGAAAGGGGGGTGATTTGAACTTTATATTTTTTTAAATTTTAAAAGAATTTTTTCACTTTTAACTGAGATTGTTTGATCGATTATCCTAAGCACAGCAATGCTACAACACTTCTATTTTTAGCACAAATCATGGTCTCCTATGAACACCAGTCAGAAGCTGGTTGTCACAGGTTTTACTGGGATAGAGTGGAGCCAGGAGACCACAGCATCTGATTTCTCCTACTCCTGCACTGTTTAGAAGCACTTCACCTTCATATTAAATGGTGTAAGTTTCTTTTAGCATTGCAGGAGTTAATCTGCTCAGTTGAGGGCTCCTGGAAGCTTTCCTGCGTTAAAGTTCAGTAGTACAGTTTTAGTCACTCCCATCTCCTATATAAAAAGGGTCTTGGCTAGCATTCATTGTCAGAGCTAGTGTCACGCTGGATGAGGGAGAAGTGAAAAATAGGTAGAAAAAGGTACTGATCACAAACAGAGGGATCACCACAACAATATACAAATTTTTATTGCAGAAAAGACAACACCATGAATAAAAACATTTTAAAAGTCATAAAATGACATACAAAAAAGCACAAAAGGCCCATAATAGAGCCAGCAAGGCACACCCTAAATCATGAGAGCTAATACATTGGTACAGAGCATAGTGCACATTAGACATATAATTAGAGTTGAGCGAAACGGGTCGAAAAAATTCAAAAGTCGCCGACTTTTGGCAAAGTCGGGTTTCATGAAACGAAACCCAACCCTAGGATGAGGTCGGCCACGAGGTCGGCGAATTACGCGCCAAAGTCGCGTTTCAAAAGTTTGTTTTGCGCTCTTTTTCAGCCAATCAGGATCCACGGACACTGTGGGCAACGTGATGACATAGGCACGGGTCACCACCATCTTTCAGAAGGGCATGCAAGTGATTGGCTTGCTTTGGTGGTCGTCACAGGGGGTATAAAAGGGCGTGCACGCCGACCGCCATCTTACTTCTGCCGATCTTAGTATAGGGAGAGGTTGCTGCTGATTCTGTAGGGAGAGCGTTAGGCAGGGAAGAAGACAAAAGAACTGCTTCTGCTGCTAGCGATTTGGCCTGCACAACACACAAGTCACTGTGTGTGCAGTGCAAGGGGAGGCTATATTGTGGTGTATCAGTGGTGTTGGTTGTTGGGCTGCCTTCTAAGGCTTCCTGACACGGTGGCATTGCTGTTTACCCACTGCTCCGCAAACTGCTTTTTTAAAAGCAATCCAATCTCCCTTATCCTCTCGTCACTTTGGTCACAGGCAGCTGTGCCATCGAGCGTGTCACATAGCGCTCAGATATCAGTGGGCCGCACACAATCCACAAGTGTCCAGTGTCCAAAAGTGTACGCAGAGATTCAAAATCTCCATTATCCTCTCGTCACTTTGGTCACAGGCAGCTGTGCCATCGAGCGTGTCACATAGCGCTCAGATATCAGTGGGCCGCACACAATCCACAAGTGTCCAGTGTCCAAAAGTGTACGCAGAGATTCAAAATCTCCATTATCCTCTCGTCACTTTGGTCACAGGCAGCTGTGCCATCGAGCGTGTCACATAGCGCTCAGATATCAGTGGGCCGCACACAATCCACAAGTGTCCACTGTCCACAAGTGTACGCAGAGATTCAAAATCTCCATTATCCTCTCGTCACTTTGGTCACAGGCAGCTGTGCCATCGAGCGTGTCACATAGCGCTCAGATATCAGTGGGCCGCACACAATCCACAAGTGTCCACTGTCCACAAGTGTACGCAGAGATTCAAAATCTCCATTATCCTCTCGTCACTTTGGTCACAGGCAGCTGTGCCATCGAGCGTGTCACATAGCGCTCAGATATCAGTGGGCCGCACACAATCCACAAGTGTCCAGTGTCCAAAAGTGTACGCAGAGATTCAAAATCTCCATTATCCTCTCGTCACTTTGGTCACAGGCAGCTGTGCCATCGAGCGTGTCACATAGCGCTCAGATATCAGTGGGCCGCACACAATCCACAAGTGTCCAGTGTCCAAAAGTGTACGCAGAGATTCAAAATCTCCATTATCCTCTCGTCACTTTGGTCATAGGCAGCTGTGCCATCGAGCGTGTCACATAGCGCTCAGATATCAGTGGGCCGCACACAATCCACAAGTGTCCACTGTCCACAAGTGTACGCAGAGATTCAAAATCTCCATTATCCTCTCGTCACTTTGGTCACAGGCAGCTGTGCCATCGAGCGTGTCACATAGCGCTCAGATATCAGTGGGCCGCACACAATCCACAAGTGTCCAGTGTCCAAAAGTGTACACAGAGATTCAAAATCTCCATTATCCTCTCGTCACTTTGGTCACAGGCATCTGTGCCATCGAGCGTGTCACATAGCGCTCAGATATCAGTGGGCCGCACACAATCCACAAGTGTCCACTGTCCACAAGTGTACGCAGAGATTCAAAATCTCCATTATCCTCTCGTCACTTTGGTCACAGGCAGCTGTGCCATCGAGCGTGTCACATAGCGCTCAGATATCAGTGGGCCGCACACAATCCACAAGTGTCCACTGTCCACAAGTGTACGCAGAGATTCAAAATCTCCATTATCCTCTCGTCACTTTGGTCACAGGCAGCTGTGCCATCGAGCGTGTCACATAGCGCTCAGATATCAGTGGGCCGCACACAATCCACAAGTGTCCACTGTCCACAAGTGTACGCAGAGATTCAAAATCTCCATTATCCTCTCGTCACTTTGGTCACAGGCAGCTGTGCCATCGAGCGTGTCACATAGCGCTCAGATATCAGTGGGCCGCACACAATCCACAAGTGTCCAGTGTCCAAAAGTGTACGCAGAGATTCAAAATCTCCATTATCCTCTCGTCACTTTGGTCACAGGCAGCTGTGCCATCGAGCGTGTCACATAGCGCTCAGATATCAGTGGGCCGCACACAATCCACAAGTGTCCAGTGTCCAAAAGTGTACGCAGAGATTCAAAATCTCCATTATCCTCTCGTCACTTTGGTCACAGGCAGCTGTGCCATCGTGCGTGTCACATAGCGCTCAGATATCAGTGGGCCGCACACAATCCACAAGTGTCCACTGTCCACAAGTGTACGCAGAGATTCAAAATCTCCATTATCCTCTCGTCACTTTGGTCACAGGCAGCTGTGCCATCGAGCGTGTCACATAGCGCTCAGATATCAGTGGGCCGCACACAATCCACAAGTGTCCAGTGTCCAAAAGTGTACGCAGAGAATCAAAATCTCCATTATCCTCTCGTCACTTTGGTCACAGGCAGCTGTGCCATCGAGCGTGTCACATAGCGCTCAGATATCAGTGGGCCGCACACAATCCACAAGTGTCCACTGTCCACAAGTGTACGCAGAGATTCAAAATCTCCATTATCCTCTCGTCACTTTGGTCACAGGCAGCTGTGCCATCGAGCGTGTCACATAGCGCTCAGATATCAGTGGGCCGCACACAATCCACAAGTGTCCACTGTCCACAAGTGTACGCAGAGATTCAAAATCTCCATTATCCTCTAGTCACTTTGGTCACAGGCAGCTGTGCCATCGAGCGTGTCACATAGCGCTCAGATATCAGTGGGCCGCACACAATCCACAAGTGTCCACTGTCCACAAGTGTGTGCATAAATTCTAAAACTTTCCTGTCCTATAGACACCTTGTACCTTGTTTTACATTACTATATAGTTTGTTGGATTTTGTCTACATTTCTACCAAAAATGAGGAAGGCTGGTGGAAGAGGCCGTGGAATTGGGCGGGGGTTGGCAGCTGGTAATGATGGTGTTGGTGGTGGATCTGATGGTAGTGGCAAGAGCAAAATAGGACCAAATGCAGGAGGTGCTGACCCTGCGTCATCGTCTGTCTACATAAGGCCTCGAACGCTTAGTTTTCTAGGAGTTGGCAAACCGCTTTTAAAGGCAGAGCATCAGGAAAAAGTTTTGTCTTACATTGCTGACTCAGCCTCCAGCTCTATCGCCTCCTCTTCTTCAGTTGTAAAAAGTAAAAGCACTGAGTCGTCATTGGAGGCTCATGTTCATGAACCACACCTTTCCTTGTGTCCTTCACCCCAACCAAGATTGAAGGATGACGCAGGCCATGCTACTGATTACTCCATGGAGCTGTTTTCACATACCATGCCTGGATTATCAAGTCAAATGGTGAATTACCCAGGCCAAGATGAATCTGACATGGAGTGCACTGATGCACAGCCGCTGATGGATGATTCTGCTGGTACATTCACTCAGAGCACTACATTGTCCTCGCAGTGTACAGAGCCAGATTTTGACCCTGATGAGACTCAGGTGCCCCTTCCCGCACACTATACCACCATACACGGTGACACAGAGAAAGGTGCACATGACATAGAAGAGGAGGTGATGGATGACCCAGTTGTTGACCCAGATTGGCATCCATTGGGGGAAGAGGGTGCTGCTTCCAATAGCTCAGAAGAGGAGCATCCACAGCAGACATCGACATCGCAACAGCTGTTATCTGGCAGGCCCGGAGCACTCCAAAGACAGGTTCCAAACATCAAAAGAGTTGCTGGACAGCTTGTCCAGAGGGTCAAAAGATCACAGTGTGCTAGGCCGCAAAATGTCTGCCAAAGTAGGAAGAGTGCAGTGTGGCAGTTTTTTGAACAAAATCCTCATGATCAGGCCAAGGTTATCTGTAAGAAGTGCGCAAAGACCTTTAGCCGAGGGAAAAATCTGAAAAATTTGAATACCAGTTGCATGCTTAGACATTTAACCAGCATGCACTTGCAAGCGTGGACACAACACCAAACCTCAAGTGCCACATGTGCAACTGATCACAACGAAGGTAGTCAGCAACGCTACATTGTTTCCCCCACTGTAAGCACACCGGTTAGCACAGCAGCAAATGTTGAGGTGTCGTTGCAAGGCCACAGCAGTCAGGGAATCCCACTGTTATATCAACGAAAGACTGATTCTAGGCCATCAGAAAGAACACCAACTCCATCACCATCATCAACCCTCTCTCAGTCCGCCCTGTCCACCGCTACTTCCACCATATGCAGCTCTCAAGTCCAGCTCACCCTCCCAGACACTATGAGTAGGTCAAGAAAGTACTCAGTCTCTCATCCGCGTACACTGGGTTTGAACGCCCACATTGCCAAACTAATCTCGTTTGAGATGATGCCCTTTCGGTTGGTGGAAAGCACAGCTTTCCGCGAACTCATGGCCTATGCAGTACCACGCTATGACCTACCCAGTCGCCACTTCTTCTCTCGCAAAGCCATCCCAGCCCTCCACCATCATGTGAAAGACCGCATTGTCCATGCACTCAAGCAGTCAGTGAGTGGAAAGGTGCACCTCACAACTGATGCATGGTCCAGTCGGCATGGCCAGGGCCGTTACGTGTCCATCACTGCGCACTGGGTTAATGTGGTGGATGCAGGGTCCACAGGGGACAGCGGTGGTGGGACAGTGCTGCCTAGCCCACCGTCTAGGAAACAGTTGGCTGTAGGCGTTCGACCCTCCTCCTCCTCCTCCTCCAGAAGCGACAGCTCGTCCACAGAGCGCAGTCGTACGAGCACTCCATCTGCAGCTGCCACTGTTGCACACGATGTGTCCCCCTATCGAGCAGCTAGTGGAAAGCGTCAGCAGGCTGTGTTGCAGATGATGTGTTTGGGCGACAGACACACCGCCGAGGTGCTGGCCGAGTACTTGAAGCGACAAACTGAGTCATGGCTGGGCAGTGTACATCTTGAGGCAGGCAAGGTAGTTAGTGATAACGGCCGTAATTTTGTGGCAGCCATAGCCCTTTCAAAACTCAGCCACATACCTTGCTTGGCTCACACCTTGAACCTGGTGGTGCAGTGCTTCCTCAAAAATTATCCGGAGTTAACAGCCCTGCTCCAGAAGGTGCGAAGACTGTGCGCGCACATCCGCCGGTCGCCTGTACACTCCGTTCGTATGCAGAAGCTGCAGCGATTGCTCCACCTTCCCAACCACCGCCTCATTATCGACATTGCAACAAGGTGGAACTCCACCCTGCACATGGTGGAGCGGCTGTGCGAGCAGAGGCAGGCCATAATGCATTTGTGGGAGGATACACGGCCAGGCACTTTGAGAGCAGACATGGAGTTGACAGGCGTGCAGTGGTCGAAGCTGAAAGACCTTTGTAAAGTCCTTCAGTGTTTTGAGGAATGCACACGGCTGGTAAGCGCAGACGACGCCATCCTAAGCATGAGCATCCCACTTATGCGTCTGCTCATGCAAACTTTGACGCACCTTAAGGAGCAGGCGTCTGCAGCCAATGTTGATGAGGAGGAAGAGGAGGAGGGAATCCTTGATGACATTCAGCCATTGTCTGCTCAGGGACCTCTCCTGGACGAGGTGGAGGAAGAAGAGGAGGAGGAGGAGAAGGATGATGGGGATGATTACTTAGGGGAGGAGGATGCATCTCGTGGGGCAAGTGAAAATGTTGGCGTGGCAAGGTCTGGTACAGGGTTTGTGCGTGACTGGAGGGATGTGGATTTGCCAGAAAGTGCTCCTCCACCCAGCACTCGCAGTGCATCATTGACACCGGGAACATTGGCCCACATGTCAGATTATGCCTTGCGGATCCTAAAAAGGGACCCCCGCATTGCCAAAATGATGAACGATGACGACTACTGGTTGGCCAGCATCCTGGATCCACGCTATAAAGGCAAATTACAAAACATCATGCCACAGGAGAACCTTGACCTAATATTGGCTAATAAACAAGCAACTCTGGTAAATCGGTTGCTTGAGGCATTCCCAGCACACAGCAGCGGTGATGGTTCTCACACGAGCCGTACGGGCCGGGGGCAGCTTGGCAGAGGTGTTCGTGGTGCACACAGCAGAAGTGGCGTTGGAGACAGGGGTTTCATGACAATGTTGTGGACTGATTTTTCAAATACCGCTCACACAACTGGTAATACTGCATCGATGGAAAGTGACAGGAGACAGCAGTTGTCAACTATGGTTACAAACTACTTTTCCTCCCATATCGATGTTCTCCCACACAGGTCATTCCCCTTTGACTATTGGGCCGCTAAACTGGACACCTGGCCTGAATTGGCCCAATATGCCTTACAGGAGCTCGCTTGCCCAGCTGCAAGTGTGCTATCGGAAAGAGTCTTCAGTGCAGCTGGATCAATCCTGACAGAAAAAAGGACCCGTCTGTCAACCCAAAATGTGGATGATCTAACCTTCATTAAAATGAACCACGCATGGGTTTCCAAGGATTTTGTCCCACCTTCCCCTGATGACACACAGGGTGACAGAAAAATGGCTTGCTTTGGTCCACCTCTTCCTGCTACTTCACCTATTTCGCCTTTTGCATCAGTTGAATGTCCAACATCAACATATGCCACTTTCTAAAACTCCCTAACTGTGCTGCCTCCCCCCCCATGGCCGGGGTCACCACCTAGCGCACGACACCGTGCGAGTGCCGTTGCCCTGGACAGGTGGGTAGGCCGACTCTTGGGCGCGGGCACTGGCACAGGGTCCCTCATAGTGCAATCAAGTGTCTCTGACGGTGGTGGAGCACACCCGCCGTCAGACACACCGCTGTACTATGAGGGGCCCAGTGCCAGTACCGACGCCCACGAGTGGGCCCCCCTTGCTTGGCCAGGGCCCCAGCATTTGCAATCTTTACCTCTCCCTGCTCCTCCGCTGTGTAATCTGGGCCGTCAAATCCATACTGTGCCTGACACCGTCTGAGCCTGCCTCCTGATGTATAGACATATATTTTGAATGTGTACGCTATCCATACATGTTATCCGGGGATACGGTACCCCTTCTAACCTTTGTGCAATGACGTGCAATCCATACTGGGCCTAACACCGTCTGAGCCTGCCTCATGCTGTATAGACATATATTTTGAATGTGTACGCTATCCATACATGTTATCCAGGGATACGGTACCCTTTCTAACCTTTGTGCAATGACGTGCAATCCATACTGGGCCTAACACCGTCTGAGCCTGCCTCATGCTGTATAGACATATATTTAGAATGTGTACGCTATCCATACATGTTATCCAGGGATACGGTACCCTTTCTAACCTTTGTGCAATGACGTGCAATCCATACTGGGCCTAACACCGTCTGAGCCTGCCTCATGCTGTATAGACATATATTTTGAATGTGTACGCTATCCATACATGTTATCCGGGGATACGGTACCCCTTCTAACCTTTGTGCAATGACGTGCAATCCATACTTGGCCTAACACCGTCTGAGCCTGCCTCATGCTGTATAGACATATATTTTGAATGTGTACGCTATCCATACATGTTATCCAGGGATACGGTACCCTTTCTAACCTTTGTGCAATGACGTGCAATCCATACTGGGCCTAACACCGTCTGAGCCTGCCTCATGCTGTATAGACATATATTTTGAATGTGTACGCTATCCATACATGTTATCCAGGGATACGGTACCCTTTCTAACCTTTGTGCAATGACGTGCAATCCATACTGGGCCTAACACCGTCTGAGCCTGCCTCATGCTGTATAGACATATATTTTGAATGTGTACGCTATCCATACATGTTATCCAGGGATACGGTACCCTTTCTAACCTTTGTGCAATGACGTGCAATCCATACTGGGCCTAACACCGTCTGAGCCTGCCTCATGCTGTATAGACATATATTTTGAATGTGTACGCTATCCATACATGTTATCCGGGGATACGGTACCCCTTCTAACCTTTGTGCAATGACGTGCAATCCATACTGGGCCTAACACCGTCTGAGCCTGCCTCATGCTGTATAGACATATATTTTGAATGTGTACGCTATCCATACATGTTATCCGGGGATACGGTACCCCTTCTAACCTTTGTGCAATGACGTGCAATCCATACTGGGCCTAACACCGTCTGAGCCTGCCTCATGCTGTATAGACATATATTTTGAATGTGTACGCTATCCATACATGTTATCCAGGGATACGGTACCCTTTCTAACCTTTGTGCAATGACGTGCAATCCATACTGGGCCTAACACCGTCTGAGCCTGCCTCATGCTGTATAGACATATATTTTGATTGTGTACGCTATCCATACATGTTATCCAGGGATACGGTACCCTTTCTAACCTTTGTGCAATGACGTGCAATCCATACTGGGCCTAACACCGTCTGAGCCTGCCTCATGCTGTATAGACATATATTTTGAATGTGTACGCTATCCATACATGTTATCCGGGGATACGGTACCCCTTCTAACCTTTGTGCAATGACGTGCAATCCATACTGGGCCTAACACCGTCTGAGCCTGCCTCATGCTGTATAGACATATATTTTGAATGTGTACGCTATCCATACATGTTATCCGGGGATACGGTACCCCTTCTAACCTTTGTGCAATGACGTGCAATCCATACTGGGCCTAACACCGTCTGAGCCTGCCTCATGCTGTATAGACATATATTTTGAATGTGTACGCTATCCATACATGTTATCCGGGGATACGGTACCCCTTCTAACCTTTGTGCAATGACGTGCAATCCATACTGGGCCTAACACCGTCTGAGCCTGCCTCATGCTGTATAGACATATATTTTGAATGTGTACGCTATCCATACATGTTATCCGGGGATACGGTACCCCTTCTAACCTTTGTGCAATGACATGCAATCCATACTGGGCCTAACACCGTCTGAGCCTGCCTCATGCTGTATAGACATATATTTTGAATGTGTACGCTATCCATACATGTTATCTGGGGATACGCTACCCCTTCTAACCTTTGTGCAATGACGTGCAATCCATACTGGGCCTAACACCGTCTGAGCCTGCCTCATGCTGTATAGACATATATTTTGAATGTGTACGCTATCCATACATGTTATCCAGGGATACGGTACCCTTTCTAACCTTTGTGCAATGACGTGCAATCCATACTGGGCCTAACACCGTCTGAGCCTGCCTCATGCTGTATAGACATATGTTTTGAATGTGTACGCTATCCATACATGTTATCCAGGGATACGGTACCCTTTCTAACCTTTGTGCAATGACGTGCAATCCATACTGGGCCTAACACCGTCTGAGCCTGCCTCATGCTGTATAGACATATATTTTGAATGTGTACGCTATCCATACATGTTATCCGGGGATACGGTACCCCTTCTAACCTTTGTGCAATGGCGTGCAATCCATACTGGGCCTAACACCGTCTGAGCCTGCCTCATGCTGTATAGACATATATTTTGAATGTGTACGCTATCCATACATGTTATCCAGGGATACGGTACCCTTTCTAACCTTTGTGCAATCACGTGCAATCCATACTGGGCGTGAGAACGGCTGGCGAGCTGTTAAGCAAGCTACAGCACCTGTCCAGACAAGTACAGGGATTCCCTAGCGAGGAGACTTATTTGATTGTTTTCTATGTTGGGACAGCAATTTTTGGGGAGCACTATACTCTGGAGAATGATAGATGGGGCCCACCATACACTGGAACATTCCAAAGGTGGACATCAGACACTGGAGCAGCATTTACAGGGCCCATTATACACTCACTGGCCACTTTATTAGGTACACCTGTCCAACTGTGTGTTAAGACTTAATTTCTAATCAGCCAATCACATGGCGGCAACTCAGTGCATTTAGGCATGTAGACATGGTCAAGACAATCTCCTGCAGTTCAAACCGAGCATCAGTATGGGGAAGAAAGGTGATTTGAGTGCCTTTGAACGTGGCATGATTGTTGGTGCCAGAAGGGCTGGTCTGAGTATTTCAGAAACTGCTGATCTACTGGGATTTTCACGCACAACCATCTCTAGGGTTTACAGAGAATGGTCCGAAAAAGAAAAAAAATCCAGTGAGCGGCAGTTCTGTGGCCGGAAATGCCTTGTTGATGCCAGAGGTCAGAGGAGAATGGGCATACTGGTTCGAGCTGATAGAAAGGCAACAGTGACTCAAATTGCCACCCGTTACAACCAAGGTAGGCAGAAGAGCATCTCTGAACGCACAGTGCGTCGAACTTTGAGGCAGATGGGCTACAGCAGCAGAAGACCACACTGGGTACCACTCCTCTCAGCTAAGAACAGGCATCTGATGGCTACTTTCAGCAGGATAATGCGCCATGTCATAAAGCTCGAATCATCTCAGATTGGTTTCTTGAACATGACAATGAGTTCACTGTACTCAAATGGCCTCCTCAGTCACCAGATCTCAATCCAATAGAGCATCTTTGGGATGTGGTGGAACGGGAGATTCGCATGAGGGATGTGCAGCCGACAAATCTGCGCCAACTGTGTGATGCCATCATGTCAATATGGTCCAAAATCTCTGAGGAATGCTTCCAGCACCTTGTTGAATCTCTGCCACGAAGAATTGAGGCAGTTCTGAAGGCAAAAGGGGGTCCAACCCGTTACTAGCATGGTGTACCTAATAAAGTGGCCAGTGAGTGTACACTAGAGCATTAGAAATGGGGCCCATTATGTTTGGAGCATTATTTGGGCCCATAAGACAGTGGAGCTTCATCCATGGGGACCAACATATACTGTAGCATTATGTGGAGCTCATCATATACTGTTTCAAACATTATATGGGACCAATGATTTTGTATGGAGAAATAGATGGGCCTCGTCATGAGATGTAAAAAGTGAGGTATTTTTCATTGTAATATACCGCTATTTCTCTGCCGTATCGGAGCATGATGAGTTGTGGTATGTGTTAAAGGGGCGCTCTTTCGCCCAGGGCACATGAAAACCTGCAGCCAGCCCTCCCCCCCACAAATTTAGCCAAATAACCCCCATTTTTCAGTGCGTAACTTGTATTATGAAGTTAATTAAGGTTGACAAGCTTAAGTAAGAAGAATTGATGCTTTTGGCATTCAAATGGGCACTGTAGGTGTGTTTCCTGTCCTCCTCTCACTGCCGACTTTTATTCCCCATTGACTTACATTGGGTTTCGTGTTTCGGGACGACCCCGACTTTTCCCTATAATCGGACGATCTTGCTCGACCCGACTTTTGGAAAAGTCGGGTTTCACGAAACGAAACGCGACCCTAAAAAAGCAAAAGTCGCTCAACTCTACATATAATCCTATAACAATTTCATGTAATCCAAGGCTGTTCCTAATGATGGAAAAAGGAATGGGCCCAGAACTGATGGAAATGCCAAAGACGTCATGGTGTCAGAATAAAGACCAAAGATGCAACATGACAGATAGGACCCATGAATAAACCCATGGAAGAGCCTGTAGTTAATAAAGACATGTAGTAATACACAGATTTACCCTATAAGAGCTGTACCTGCAAGCACAAATATCAACACACTCAATAAGGCAGGAAAAAATGCAGCTACCTATAAGTCAAATGATAGCTATAAACACGCCAAATAAGGCTATTGTCATGGTCCAGTCCGGAGTTTATCTTCTGCTGTCTTTACTCCAGACTGGTCATGCGGGGGTTAATCTCCTCAGCCTCGTTCTGGAGCTAGCTGGGCTATTTCAATCCCTCACAGCCTGCTGACCCATGTTAGTGATAGCTCAAGCTTGCAGTTTAGAGCCGCTGACCCTTGTACCCTGGTGATCCTCCTGCCTTTGACTGATATTCACGTGTATGACCCGGACTGATTTCTGACCCCGTCTCTTGGTATTCGTCTCTGCTGTTACGTTCCCTCTCTGGCATCTGACTCCCTGGCTTGTACCCCGACCACGTATTTCGTCTCACGTTTTGGACCCCGTGCTCATGTTCTGGCTTTCTGACTCTCGGCTTAGGTATTTTGACTACGTGTATTGCTGCTCCTTCTGGTACGTCTGCTCCTGTTAGTTTCTGACTCGGTTCATCTTACTATTCTCTCTCGTTACCTGTGGCACCTGTGCTGTTGCTCAGGGTTGCTGCTCTTAGTGAATAACCTCTCTTCCCTCACCAGCTCCCCCTGGTGAAGGTTTCACTACATTATCAATAACCTCACATTTAAACGGGATTTTGCATTTTTTTTTCTTTGGCCATGGATCTGCTGCATAACTTGACAGATCAAGTGTCCAGTTTGACGCAGATGGCGCAGGACTTTTCTGTGAATCATCAGTCCCTTGTCATGTCTCAGACCCACTTACAGAAAGAACTGACTGAGACTATTAAGACCATGCAGGGAAACACCTCTCATATTGTTTGTCCACCAGGTGACTCTGTAGATGTTATTTTGCACTCTCCTGAACCCTCAGTTAAACTTCCTGACACATTTTTTGGCGAAAGAGATAAATTTCATATATTCAAGGAGAGTTGTAAATTATGGTTTTCTCTTAGACCCCGATTGTCTGGGGATGAGACTCAGCGGGTGGGGATTGTTATCTCCTTACTTAGGGAGGGTCCCCAATCCTGGGCTTTTTCGTTGCCCCCTACTGCCCCTGAACGGATGTCGGTAGATAGGTTCTTTGAGGCCCTAGGACTTATCTATGACGAACCAGACCGTGTTAGGGTGGCAGAGGACACTATTTTGGGTCTGGGGCAAGGGAAGCACTCAGCCGAATGGTACAGCTCCGAATTCCGTCGATGGTCCACTGAGGTGTCCTGGGACGACTCTGCACTGAGATGTCTGTTCAGGAAGGGACTGTCGGATTGCTTGAAGGACGCTCTGGCTCTCCATCCACCTCCCAGTTCATTGGAGGAGGCTATGAGTCAGGCTATCCGTATGGATCGGAGACTGCGGGAGAGAGGTGCTACTCAGCGAGGGGTTCCGTTTTTCCCTGCTAACCCTGATGTTTTGCTTCCATCTGAACCTATGGAGGTGGGAGCCACCAACCCCCAGGAGAAAGAGAGGAGACGGCGACGTGATGGAAAATTGTGTTTTTACTGCGGAGATCCCGGACATTGGAAAAAAGACTGCCCCTCCTGTCCTCCGACTAACAAGCGGCTGAGTCTGGGTGATAATCGTGGAGGTCACCCAGACTCTCAGGTACCTTTTTCTTCCTTTTCAAGAGTACAGCTAAAGGTGGAACTTGGTGTTGAGAACGGCTTTTTCCATACTTCGGCTTTTGTAGACTGTGGGTCATCCCTGAACCTGATTGACTCTAAGCTGGTGGCTCGCTGTAGATTAGGGACAGTTAGGTTGGGGACTCCCTTAAAAATTGTGGCTATTGATTCTACACCTCTCACTAAGGATGGTCTCCATTTCAGTTCTAAAGAATTTACCCTCAGGGTGGGGGCCCTACACCAGGAGCGCATGTCATGCTTTGTTTTGGATAACCTCCCTGCTGGCCTGGTGTTAGGGTTTCCCTGGTTGCAACGGCATAACCCAGTTATTGACTGGGGGTCCCGGGATATTGTTAAATGGGGACCTGGGTGTTCTGAAAATTGTCTTGCTACTGTGTCTATGTCATCCGTCAACCTGGAGGGTATTCCGGAGTACCTAAAGGGTTTTAAGGATGTGTTCTCCGAAAAGGAGGCTGAGCTTCTACCACCACATCGCCCATTCGATTGTGCCGTGGATCTTGTTCCCAGTGCCAAATTGCCCAAAGCCCGGCGGTACAATCTCTCCGGCCCTGAGCGGGCTGCTATGAAGGAGTATATCTCTGAGAGCCTCCGTAAAGGGCATATACGGCCATCTGTCTCTCCCGTGGCAGCGGGGTTCTTTTTTGTAAAAAAGAAGGATGGTGGTTTACGCCCATGCCTCGATTTTCGAGAACTGAATAAAATAACCATAAGAAACGCCTACCCTCTCCCACTGATACCTGATTTGTACAATCAATTGTCGGGGGCCAGGTGGTTCTCTAAGTTGGACCTCAGGGGAGCATACAATCTCATCCGTATGCGGGAGGGGGATGAATGGAAAACTGTTTCTCACCTCTGAGGGTCTGTTTGAAAATTTGGTTATGCCCTTCGGTTTGACTACTGCACCAACGGTATTCCCGAATTTCATTAACCATGTTTTTTCTGATTTTATTGGACGTTTTGTAGTTGTTTATCTTGACGATATACTGATATATTCTTCTGATAGACAAAGTCATATGGGTCATCTTCATGCGGTTCTCCAGAGGCTCAGGGAGAACTCACTCTTTGCCAAATTGGAGAAGTGTTCATTTTTTACTCAAGAAGTGTCCTTTCTAGGGGTCATCCTGTCCGCTGAGGGGTTTCGTATGGACCCTAGGAAGGTACAGGCCATTGTGGATTTGGTGCAACCCAGAGATCTCAAGGGTCTTCAGCGATTTCTGGGTTTCGCCAATTATTATAGAAAATTCATCAAGGGGTTCTCTCAAGTGGTCAAACCCCTCACTGATCTCACCCAAAAGGGAGCGGATCTTAAAAACTGGTCAGCTCCAGCTGTGGTGGCGTTTTCTTTGTTAAAAGAACATTTCATGACTGCTCCGGTACTGGTGCAACCTGACTTGTCTAAACCATTCATCGTAGAAGTGGATGCCTCTGAGGTGGGAGTGGAGGCTGTGTTGTCCCAGGGGCCCACCACATTAACTAACTTAAGACCCTGTGCCTTCTTTTCTAAAAAATTTTCCTCTGCTGAAAGGAATTATGATGTGGGTAACCGAGAGTTGTTGGCCATTAAATTGGCTTTTGAAGAATGGAGGCATTTTTTGGAGGGGGCTGTCCATCGTATCACTGTCATTACAGATCACAAGATTCTGTCTTACATCGAATCCGCCAAACGTCTGACTCCAAGACAGGCAAGGTGGTCACTTTTTTTTTCCCGATTTCAGTTTTCCAGCACTTTCAGACCAGGTTCCATGAATGTGAAGGCGGATGCCTTGTCTCGCTGCCTAGATCCGGTATCGCCTCCGGAGCTTCCTTCCTCCATTCTTCAACGCGGGGTGGTGGTGGCTTTGGTGTCCCAGAGATTGGAGCAGGAGATTCGTGAGGCCCAATCTCTTGCTCCCCCGTCCATACCTGAAAATAAGCTCTTTGTGCCTGTCCAGTATTTGTTAAGAGTGCTTCGGGAGTTCCACGACTCAGCTCTGAGTGGGCATCCAGGAATCTCGGCCACTCGTAAAGCCATCACTAGGCTGTTCTGGTGGCCCTCGTTGACTTCTGACATCACTGGTTTTGTGTCCTCCTGTGAAACTTGTGCCTGCGCTAAAGCCTCCCACAACCGGCCAGCCGGGGAATTGGTGCCACTGCCAATTCCGGATAGACCGTGGACTCACCTGTCCATGGATTTTATCACCGATCTCCTACCCTCTAATGGCAAAACCGTGATCTGGGTAGTTGTGGATAGGTTCAGTAAACAAGCACATTTTGTACCCTTAATGGGCCTTCCTAATGCTGAGACTCTATCTAAGCTATTCATTGAGCATGTGATTCGTTTGCATGGTGTGCCTGTCAGTGTGGTGTCTGATAGAGCGGTGCAATTCGTGTCTAAATTCTGGAGAGCTTTTTGTAAAAGGCTGGGCATCAGTCTGACCTTTTCATCGGTCTACCATCCCGAGACCAATGGTCAGACTGAAAGGCCCAATCAGTCTTTAGAGCAGATCCTGCGGTGTCTTGTCACTTCCAGACAGGATGATGGGTGCTCTATGATACCTATGGTGGAATTCGCCTTCAATAATCGTGTCAATCAGTCTACTGGTACGTCTCCTTTCTTCTGCAACTATGGGTTTCACCCTCATTTTGGTGAATTCTCCAGACTAGATTCGGAGTGTCCAGGGGCTGATTCAGCCTTTTTGCGGATGGAGGAGGTTCGGAGGGAAGTTCAGAGAAACATTGGGGAGGCTCAGGGCAAATATGTTTTTTGCAGATAAACGACGCTCGGTGGGGCCGACTTATCAGGTGGGGGATAAGGTATGGTTATCCACCAAAAACATAAGGCTGAGAATTCCCTCTGCTAAGTTGGGTCCCAAGTTTATTGGTCCGTATGAGATTTTAGAGGTGATTAATCCTGTGGTCTTTCGCCTGCGGTTGCCTCCATCATTACGGATTCCTAATGTGTTCCATAAAGTGCTTCTGAAGCCGTCGGTGCCTTCCTCTGACGAGTCTCCCTCGCACCCGCCGCCTATTATCGTAGATGGGCAGACCGAGTACGAGGTGGAACAGGTGGTGGATTCTCGTATGCTCCGTCGTTCACTTCAGTACTTGGTCCATTGGAAAGGATACGGTCCTGAGGATCGGTCATGGGTGCCGGCGCGTTCGGTCCATGCGGATCGGTTGGTCCGGGCCTTTCACGCTCGTCATCCAGGGAAGCCTGGGGGTCCAGTGGCCCCCCATTGAGAGGGGGGTACTGTCATGGTCCAGTCCGGAGTTTATCTTCTGCTGTCTTTACTCCGGACTGGTCATGCGGGGGTTAATCTCCTCAGCCTCGTTCTGGAGCTAGCTGGGCTATTTCAATCCCTCACAGCCTGCTGACCAGTGTTAGTGATCGTCAAGCTTGCAGTTTAGAGCTGCTGACCCTTGTACCCTGGTGATCCTCCTGCCTTTGACTGATATTCACGTGTATGACCCGGACTGATTTCTGACCCTGTCTCTTGGTATTCGTCTCTGCTGTTACGTTCCCTCTCTGGCATCTGACTCCCTGGCTTGTACCCCGACCACGTATTTCGTCTCACGTTTTGCACCCCGTGCTCATGTTCTGGCTTTCTGACTCTCGGCTTAGGTATTTTGACTACGTGTATTGCTGCTCCTTCTGGTACGTCTGCTCCTGTTAGTTTCTGACTCGGTTCGTCTTACTATTCTCTCTCGTTACCTGTGGCACCTGTGCTGTTGCTCAGGGTTGCTGCTCTTAGTGTATAACCTCTTTTCCCTCACCAGCTCCCCCTGGTGGAGGTTTCACTACAGCTATAAAGTGCAATAATGCAACAATTGCCTCCTGCCTGGATAATCTGAGAGTCGTAACGCTCACATGGGGGGAAGCCTGTGGAGTGCCCGACGCGTGTCGCCACTGCAAGGTGGCTCCGTCAGGGGCTGGAGAGTCAGTCTGACTTATGTCTTATAAATATATTAAGTAATCAGCGATAATAAGTTGCAGCCACGGTGGTATACCTGTTTAGCCGCTTTCAAGATGGAGACCCAAAGGAACAGTCACGCTGGAGACAGAGATGTGGTCTAACGTACATGCTCATTTCATGGTTAGAGATATGTGAAGTATCAGGCAAAGATGCACAGACGCAGGAGTTAAGTGATACAGCAAGTCCCAATGCGCAGGCGCCAAGTATGGTTGCCACGGTGACAAGGGAAAAACATTACAATGGTGTCAGAGACGAGGATGGAGTCTCAGAATCCCAATCGCTTCCTGGTTGCAAGCGCAGAGGCTATGTAATACATCAAACCCCAATGCGCAGGCGCTGTGTGTAATTGCCACAGTGACTGGAAAGAGATGTTACATTAACTTCCTAGTAGGAAATCAGAGAATATGGTCACAGAATATGTGACATATCAAACAGAGGTGCGCATGCGCAGGCGCTATATACTACAGCAAGTCCCAATGCGCAGACGTCAAGTATGGTTGCCATGGTGGCAGGAGAGAGACATTACAATGACGTCAGGAGCAGAGGTGGAGTCTAAGATTCCAAGTCACTTCCTGATTACAAGCACAGATGCTATGAAATACATCAGACCCCACAGCGCCATATATAGTTGCCATAGAGACTAGAAAGAGACATTGCAATGACGTCCCTATGAAGAAAGTCAGGACGTATAGTCACAATAAATGCAGAGATAGAATCAATGAGTCACAATAATTTTCTGATTATAGCAAATGACACCCTAAAATAAGATCAAAAAGACATTGAGTAATTATTTATTATACCTAAGGCTGGTTTCACACTTGCGTTTTTTTTCGCGGTATTTTAGCGCTAATAAACGCATGCGTTTTTTTTCCTATACTTTGCATGGGATGCGCTTATGTGCGCATACACATGCGTTTGTATGCGTTTTTCCGCGCATGCGTTTTTTTGCGGTATGCGCTCGGGCGCACAAAATGCATCCTGTTGCATTTTTTGGGCGTCTGACTTGCCTCAAAAAAACGCATGCGCACGCAATGTGTTTTTTTACAGCAAGACACCCATTATAAGTCTATGGGTGCGCATATGTGCGCATTGGCATGCTTATGTATGCGTTTTTTTGCGCATGCGTTTTTTTTTTACCATTAGTTGGACAATGGAATTTAGGGGTTTGGGTTAGAGTTAGGGTTAGTTAAGGGGGTTTAGGGCTAGGGTTAGGGATAGCTAGGGTTTAGGGTTAGGGTTAGTATGGTTAGGGTTAGGGTCAGGGTTAGGGTTAGGGTTAGGGTTAGGGTCAGGGTTAGGGTTAGGGTCAGGGTTAGGGTTAGGGTTAGGGTCAGGGTCAGGGTTAGGGTTAGAGTTAGGGTTAGTAAAGTCATGGTTTGGGTTAGTGTGAGGGGCCACCTAATGTTGGAAAAAAACGCAAACGCGGTAAAAACGCACTAAAAACGCATACAAACGCATAAAAACGCTGCCTTTTTTTCATGCATGCTCATAAAAATGCTTGAAAAAAACGCAGCATTTGTATGCGTTTGTATGCGTTTTTTCAATGCGTTTTTTTGCGGGAAAAACGCGCTGCAAAAAAAAGCAAGTGTGAAATTAGCCTAAGATGGAATATGCAGGCGCAAAGTAGGCAGAAATTAACTATATAGAGAAGTCGCTGACGTATATTTCATAAGTTATACTGTTACCAAGGCGCTAGCATAGGCCAACTAGTTGCCAATACATGGAAATTTAGCAGTGCTTGAAGTTGTCATATAAGCAACAGAAAATAAATCAAGGATGCTGTTATAAATGATCGACTCATTTGACTAGTCCATGTACGATGTACCAGTGTGATGAAGGTATGTTATTAGTTTCTTATAAGACACAGAAAGGTCTGCATACTGTATATCCAAAATATCAAGAGGAGCATGTAAATAAAGCAACAATTGTTGCTGACTGAAGGAAATGAACAATGGTGCACAAAGAAACGACGGAATGACCACCACAAGAGACTAGACGCAAATCCAATAGTTACCACAACAAAGGGTTTAACAATGCCCAAAGTTGTCATAAAAAAAAAAACGGTAAATGACACTGTTATGGAAATTAACACACTTGCAATAGTTTATATAGAAATCTATTTAGTAATTTATTAGTAAGATACAAAATGGCTCAAAATTCGAGCTGGTGTATAGTATACAAATAACACAGAAGAACATATCATAACATGTTGGGCCAAAAGGTTCTACATACAAGGTATCAAAAAATATCAGATACAACATGTTTGTAGAACTATATGTAGAACAACGTTATGTTGTTGGCAGAGAGGTGCAAACAAGTGGTATACAAAGAAGCGGCGAACCAATCACCACAAAAGAACACATGGTGACACCACCTTTTGTTAAGATACCAATACATGGAAGGGAAAAATTGGTCTCTACCTGTAGTTTTAGACAGTTAGGCGTTTCCCAATAGAGGGACATACAATATCCTCAAAAGTCACATTGTGTGGTCAATTGAACCCCATAACAACAGAGGGTATGTTAGACAAAGCCTCCATGTCAGTAAGTGTAACACACAATTTCTTGACACTCGGCACAGAAATGTGTTGTCAAAAGGAACCCCTAATAATCAAGATGTAAACAATGATTCGTACCCCACTGAGAGAGAAAAACGGTATATCAGGGGGAGGGAACCACAAGGAAAAGAAATATCTTCCACAAGTTCCACCCCATAATGTGTAATAATGGGGTATATCAGCTGGTCAACCCCTAAAGACGGTGAAACCGTACAATAGAGGGGACAAACAACTCCACAGGCTCCTCCCAATGCCCAACCACACTCAAATTCGAATATTCACCACATATAAAAAAGGATATCTGAAAAAAGAAATACCCCTAAAGGCTTCCTATTAACACACCTGTAATGATTAGAATAAATTGCAGCCATCATAAGGAACAAGAAATTGCAAAATCTTCAGGCACAATAATAAAATACACAAATGCCTGTTATAGATAAATCATTAGTACAGGCAAAACACAAAAAAAAAAATTAACCATTGTGCCGAGGTTTCTTGAAGGCTCGCATGCCCTAGTACCCATCGTCCTAGCGTGGTAGAGAAAATATATGCGTTCCAATAGTGAAGGGCAGAAGAAGACTTGATCCAGAAGTATGATGGATTGATAGAACTTTACAATCCAAAAGGTTAAACCCCAAAAGAGGGGGGGAGGCCTCATAAAGGAATCCAGACCCTCCAGGTCAAACAAAGTTGATCAACAACCTGTGAATGAAACAAAGAAGAAGAAACCATAACTATCTGGAAACTCACACTTGTTTATAAAAACCAGTGAACAGTAATTCTTCATTTAGACCCAGAGGTGATCGACTTCTAAGATCAAAAATCCACCTGGATTCCCTTTTCAGTAATACCAAAGAAATATTGCCCCCTCTGATATTAGTCTGTATTATTTTCAGGCCCATAACCCTGATACCGGTCACACAACTGTTGTGTTCACACAAAAAATGAGCAGCTACTGATGTCAGGGGTTTACCTTTTAAACGATCAGTTCTGGCTGTATTAATATTAGAAAGATGTTGTTGAATCCTTTTCCGGAGTTCTTGTGTGGTTTGTCCTACATAGATTTTCGGACACTTGCAAAACAGGGCATAAACGAGATTCTTAGACCTGCAATTGAAAAAGTCCAAATTATAAAGACTTAAAAAGTTTTTATTAATTACACAATAAAAGAAAAACCAGACAAGTTGGACATAATACAATACCATAAAATGTAATAATGTAAGAAGATAGTTACATAGTGAACACATAAGCCATGAATAAATATGGTGATCATAAAAATTCCATCAGCAAAAAAGTGCATATAATGAGCAGACACTAAGTCTGAAAACTCAAAGTGCATAGGAGATATAATAAGATCATAAATACCCGTAATCAATGGCTCAATGTGTCTCCAACTCCCTCCAACGTACCTTTCGCCCACCGTGGCTGTCCTTGAGAAAGCCACGGTGGGCGAAAGGTACGTTGGAGGGAGTTGGAGACACATTGAGCTATTGATAACGGGTATTTATGATCTTATTATGTCTCCTATGCACTTTATTTGAGTTTTCAGACTTAGTGTCTGCTCATTATATGCACTTTTTTGCTGATGGAATTTTTATGATCACCATATTTATTCATGGCTTATGTGTTCACTATGTAACTATCTTCTTACATTATTACATTTTATGGAATTGTATTATGTCCAACTTGTCTGGTTTTTCTTTTATTGTGTAATTAATAAAAACTTTTTAAGTCTTTATAATTTGGACTTTAATTTGGTTTATTCATATTTAGCTGAGTAGGTTTCTATTGTCTTTCATGAATATCCATATATGCTATATAGTGAGTGATTCTCACTGATTGTTGGCCTGCAATTGAAAAAGGTCTTAGAGGCAACAGGGAAAGTTAGGGTGGGAATAACAACCCCTTCGCTACCAGTGTTTAAATGGCAAATATTGCATCTGCGACAGGCGTATGTACCCACCAGACGCGTCCCTCTATTTAAATTATGCACCGGCCGTTTGAAGTGGCTGTGACATAAAGAATCTTTTAATGATTGTGCCTTCCTGGCGACAAGGGTAGGTTGAGGTGCTATATGGGGTGATAGCTTTGGCTCGTTCACTAACATACCCCAGTATGTACTGAGGATACCCCGTATGTCTCGCCATTGGTTATTATATGTAGTTATTAAACTTAAAGGTTTAGTAACCTTGGGGGGTCGTGGACCCAAAAGGTCAACACGGTCCCTATCCATGGCGGATGAAAAGGCCCTAGATATTACCTTACGTGGGTATCCTCTATTTTTGAATCGTCGGGTTAAGTCTTTAGCCTGTGTTAGAAAATCCTGGTGGTCCGAACAATTTCTTTTCAACCGATAGAATTGTCCCTTAGGAATTCCGTTTCTCAGATGCTCCGAATGGAAACTTGAATAATGCAAAATGCTGCTGGTAGAGGTGGGTTTCCTATAAAGAGTAGTTTGAATGGATTGTCCTTCAATGGTCAATTTTAGATCCAGAAATTCCACCATGGTACCAGCAAAATTAGCCGTCAAGCGTATGTTAAATGCATTGTCATTAACGCTGTCAACAAACTTTTTGCATTCTTCCAATGGCCCTGTCCATAATAAAAGGACATCATCAATATAATGCCACCATTTGAACACATGGTCCTTGAACTCAGATGATGAATAAATCCGAGTCTCCTCCCACCACCCAAGAAACAGATTAGCATACGATGGTGCACATCGTGCACCCATCGCAGTCCCAGACACCTGTCTATAAAATACCCGATCAAAAACAAAATAATTTTTGTCTAGAACAAAGTGCAGTAAGTCCAACAAAAATTGATCATGTTGCCGATCCCCCGTTGTATGTTGATCTAAGAAAAAGGTGACTGCTTGGATCCCTAAATCGTGTCGGATATTGGTGTACAGGGACTCAACATCCAAAGTAACCAAAAAAGTATCAGGAGGAATGATTAAATCCTGCAACAAAACCAACAAATGAGAAGTGTCTTTAACATATGAATCTAAAGTAATCACCATGGGTTGAAGAAAAATATCAACATAAATACAGGGTTTTTCAAACAGTCCACCAATACCCGACACGATTGGTCATCCGGGCGGATCAATAGTGGACTTAGTCACCTTGGGTAACATGTAGAAGGTGGGGATCCTTGGGTGGCGGGAGGTTAAAAAGTCTCTTTCCTTTTTGTTCAAAACTTGTTGGGTGTAGGCCCAATCAAGAAGATTGTTCAATTTTAAATTAAATACCGTGGTGGGGTCAGAACGGAGTACCTGATAAAAGGAGGAATTGCTAAGCTGTCTTTTGGCTTCCTTTACGTAAAGATCTACCGGCCAGATAACGATGTTACCTCCTTTATCAGTCTCTCTTATCATGAGGGAGAAGTAAGTGCACAACAACAGGGAGAGGGAGGAAAAAGCCCAAGCACTATGGAATGGGGGATTGGAGACCCCTAAGCAGATCTAAAATCACCCTGTCTGCCCTAAACATCCCTATATAGATTCTGCACCTATCACCAAGCAGGAACCTATTGCCTGCCTGACCCTAGTGATAGGCCCTGGATAGTTAGGAGATGGGGTGGGCTCTAGTCAGCCCCCACTAAAATTAAAGACAGAGATGGTGGACAAACAAGGGGATACACTTAGCTTGAGAAGACCACTGAGATGCCACACCAGCAATCCTCCAAGAGTCCTCTGAGAAGACACTAATTGTCAGCTATTGCTTGAAACAAGACAGATGCAAATTTGAGCTAACATCAGCACCATACTGCAGAAACTGAATGTATTTAACTCTTCAGCAAAGGTGTGTAATTAGGAGCAGAAGGTGGAGGTAACTGTTGGCTCCTAGTGGGAGAAGGATATCGCTCCATAACAGGGATGCAAAAATCAAGAAGGTGCTTTAGCTAATCTCATTGACCTTCTACAGCTGGATCCGGGATGACTGTCTGTCACACATGACACCTGTGACTGCTAGATTTTTTTCTGGCCCAGGATCTTTTATACAAGTACCCTGACCACGTCTCCCTGGCTGAGTCCACAATACGTCAGGTTCAGCAGGGAGACTGGCCGGCGGAGGAGTATTGCTCCGAGTTTCGGAGGTGATCCATGGACACTAAGTGGACTGACCACACGCTCCTGAGACTCCTGTTTTCCCTTAAGGCAACCATTTCTCTGGCTATTCGGGTGGATTGTTGACTTCTCCAGAGACAAAAAGAGACACTTCAATGGGCAGGAGGTCCAAGGTCAAGAGAAACATATGGACTCTTATGTGCTAGAGGGTCTGTCCTCTCCTGAGGCTCTGGGACTTCCTTGGCTCACTCTGCACAACCCTGTGATAAATTGGCAGACTCGGGAGTGAGTATTGTCAAGGATAATGCTTAGACACATGGCTTGCAAGGATGCATACCAAGTCTGTGCCTAAATACCTGCCTGACTTTGGGGACGTGTTTTTGGAGCAGGGGTGCCAAGAAATTCCTCCCCATAATCATTATGACTGCGCTGTTATTTTGGTCCCTAAGGCAAAGCTGCCAAAGAGCAGACTATAAAATATCTACAGGACAGAGAGGCAGGCCATGAAGGATTATAATGCAGAATGCTTGGAAAAGGGTCATATCAATCCATCCTCATCCCCCATTGCTGTGGGGTTTTTCTTTGTAAAGAAGAAAAATGTGGGGTTAAGTCCCTGCTTAGATTTCCACTAATTCAATCAGATTATGGTCTGGGATCCGGATCCGGATCCACTCCCTCTCATCCCGGACCTCTTTATTCAGATTGTAGGAACAAAATGGTTTTCTAAACTGGATCTCAGGGGGCATATAATCTCATTCGTATTAAAAAGGGGATGAGTGGAAAACAGCTTTCAATACGCCTGAGGGACACCATGAGAACCTGTGATGCCATTTGGGTTGATGATTGCGCCTGCCATCTTTCAGCACTTTGTAAAATACATATTTAGTCACCTGGTAGGCACATTTGTTGTAATCTATTTTGATGACATTAATTTATTCACCTGACCTTGAGTCATATCAGGTACATGTCAGGCAGGTCTTACAGATACTCAGAGACAATAAATTATTTGTCAAACCAGACAAATGTATGTTCTCGGTTGAGGAGATCCCTTTCCTAGAATATGTTTTATTGTCCACCAATTTTCGCGTGGATCCAGCAAAATTCGGGGAAGTATTGGATTAGGATCGTCCTAAGGATTTGAAGGTGTTACAAAGGTTTTTGGATTCCACCATCATTCATCAAAAACTTTTCGGTAGTGGACAAACCTCTGATGTATATGACCAGGAATGGGACAGACTTTTCCAAATGGTCCAGTCTAGCCAGGTAGGCATTTGATACCTTGAAGTAGTGTTTTGCATCTGTGCTGATTCTGATTGAGCCTGACGTCACTCAACCTTTTATTGTCAGAGGATGCGTATCCTGGTAAATGGTGCTTTTCTAAAAAACTCATCTGCAGAGAGAAATAATTACATTGGAAACAGGGAACTGTTGGCAATCAAGTGAGCCTTTGAAGAGTGGCATTATTTTTTGAAGTGGCAGTTCATCTGGCTATGCTAATCACAGATCATAAGAATCTCATATGTCTAGAGTCTGTGAAACATCTAATGCCTCGACAGACAAGATGGGCATTGTTCCACTTCACCAGGTTTAACTTTTTTGCTACATATAGACCGGGGAACAAGAACATTAAGGTGAATACCTTAGCTCGTTGTTTTCCATGGGGTGGAGATAATTGTGAACCAATTATGAACCAATACTACAAAAAGGGGTGGTTATTGCATCTATTTTATCCCACTTTGAGAAAGAGGTTGTTGTGGTTCAGGGGGAGGCCCCTGCTGCCTCTCAGCTAAGGCAACTGTTTGTACCTGTGAATCTCCATCTGAGAGTTCTTAGTGAACATCATGATTTGGTCTTGGCCAGACATCCCGGTAATAAAGCCACCACAGATCTTTTTACTCAGCATTTTTGGTGGTCAGGGGTATGTCAGGCTGTCTGGGAGTATGTGGCCACCTGCAGTGTCTATGCGCATTTTAAAACCTCTCATACTTATCTGTCTGGGTCGCTCCAACTATTGGCAATTCCCAATAGACCTTGGACTCATTTATCGGTCGAATTTATCACTGATTTACTGGTGACAGCAGGTAATACTGTAATTTTGGTGGTGGTGGATAGATCCAGTAAAATGTCACATTTTATTGTGCTATCCGCTTTACCAAACACCAAGACCTTGGCAGAAATTTCATCAGAGAGATGGTAAAATTACATGGGATCTCTATTGATATTGTTTCTGACTGGGGGGTGCAGTTTGTCTCCAAATTTTGGAGGACGTTTTGCATTCGTTTGGTGTTCCTTCTGTCATTCTCTTCAGCATTTCACCCGCAATCTAAATGGCAACCTGAACAGGTTAACCAAAATCTTGAGACTTATATTAGGTGTTTTGTGTCTGAGAATCAGGAGGATTTTGTTACCTACTTACCTCTTGCTGAATTTGTGATAAATAATCAGTCATGAGTCTACTGGTGCACCCCCATTTTTCGGGCCATACGAGTTTCATACTCAATGCAGCTCATTTAATAGAAATTGTTCTTAAGGAATACCTGAAGAAGAATGATTTTCATCAAAAATTACGTCTGTGTGGCAAGGGATTCTTGATAATTTGAGGAAGATGGGGAACAAATAAAAGAGTGTGGCTGATCAGAGATGTTTGGTGGGTGCAGACCGATGTGTTTGTGACTTGGTGTTTTTGTCCTCAAGGAACATTAGTTGAAGGTTCCTTCTTAGAAACTGGTCCCAGGTTCATTGGTCCATATGAGACTGTGACCGTCGTCAATCCCGTAGCATTCTACCTTGCTTTGCTGCTCACTTTTAGGATCCATAAAGTGTTTCATTGATTTCTACTCAAAAAATATTTTGTGTTCTCTGTCCAATCAATGCAACCACCATCTCCAGTCATTGTGGATGGAAATTTGGAATTTCAGATAGATAAGATCATTGATTCTTGCTTAGTTCATTGGTCGCTTCATTATCTGGTATAATGGAAGGCATAGGGTCCTGAAGAGAGGATATGGCTGTGTACCAGCATCTGACATACATGTGGCCAGGCTGATCTGGTCTTTTAACATGGCACACCCTAATAAACCCACTTCTGAGGTTCTGGAGATCCTTCATAGAAGGAGGAGTACTGTCAAGGTTTTTCTGTGACAGAGAGGAGCCAAAAGATGGCAGCGTCTGATTTCTCCTACTCCTGCACTGTTTAGAAGCACCTCACCTTCATATTAAATGATGTAAGCTTCTTTTAGCAGGGCAGAGGTTAATCTGCTCAATTGTGTGCTCCAGGAAGCTTTCTTGTGGTAAGGTTGATCTGTGCACTGTTAGCCACTCCCATCTCCTATATAAACTGCGTCCTGGCTAGCACTCTTTGTCAGAGTAGCTTTTGCTGCATGGATGGAGGTTGTTGGTAGTTATTATAAGATGCATTTGGTGGATTTATCTGTGACAGTTGCTAGGTTTTGAGTATGTGATAATTCCCTTTCTTCTACTACTTTCGTTTAACCCCATCCTCCACTCCTTAGTACATTCCTTTGTTGTCTGTGTGCGTTTATTTGAATATTTGTTATTTTTCGTTATCCCTGTTCATATTACCTTATTAGTCTGGTTGGTGTAATATGTTACACTACTACTCCCCTCTTCCCTGGATGGGGGAAGGATACAGACTGAGTGTAGATTCAGGAGCTAAGACAAGGTACGTTGCCCCAGCGTCTTCACCACCAGAAATAATCTGGGATCAGGGTGAGCTAGGGCGCCCCTAGTGTTAGGGTCAGGGAAGAAGCCCCTGGATCCGGGACACCCGACAGAGTCATGACACTGATATTCACAAGAGAACCATCATGACATGCACAGGGATCTTCAGCAGAACCCTGGCCGTCATGGCAACACATAGGCACCCAGCAATCACATCAAACAGCGGTGGGATTTAAATTTTAAAAACAGGTTGCCTATTTATATTAGGATACCACGCCCATTTTAAACCATACACAATTTGAATGCCACATACATTTGGTATCACAAAGCCACTAATGGGCTGTTAGAATAGAACACTGTAAATAAAGCTGTTAGAAACTGACAGCTTTATTCAACAGGTTAACAGCCATAAGAAGAGCTCCACTCCAAGCACTGTTAGAAGCTGGCAATGGATAAATACTACAGTCATCGTTTTGGGAAAGATGCAGGCTCAGCTTGTGAGACCGCATAAAATTCGGGGAGTTGAAATAGGATGTTACTGTACATCCTATTGCGACACAGTTCATTCTGAATTCAATTCTCATTTATTGTTATTAATAAGGCCAAATTCATGGTAGATTTATTATATAAAATTATACTCCATGTGCTTTTAATAAAGTACATCCTAATTAAAATGTAATGTTGTCCTTAGATGATGCATTCCCTTTAGAGTGAAAACACATTTGGTCAGTGTATAATGGAGATGAACAAATTGAATTTATGTCATATTTTTAGGAATTCACTGAATAGGGCACATGTAAACAATTTTTAATTTGTTCCACACAAAAAAAAAACGAGAACACTTGCTGTCATTTAACAAATTGCATCAGCAGAGAAGGATAATATGACATCATAAATGACTGTAGATGCTTCCCCATTATGCCTTACAGATATCACATCTCATTGTATAGCACAGCCAATAAGGAGGAATTATTAAAACCTAAAAGCTGAAGCAGGAAATGTAGCAAACATTTTTGGTGCATCTGGTTAGTGGGAGTGCATCATATCTCACAGTTTTGCAATAGAGATAGAGAGTAAAAACTATAAAACACTGAAAAAAACAGTGTGTGAAAAAACAGCACGGAAGATTAGTGTGGAAGGAAAACAGAATACAGATTTATGTGATAGAGAAAGAGATTGGATAGTCATTGTGTTGTACACATTTTTCAGGACAATGAGCTTTTGGAATACTCTCAAGTTGCTGTGAATAGATTTAGCACTAATTGAATGTCCTTGGAAATACACTTAATCAAAGCTGGTGAATTAGGATTTTAAGCCCCAGTTACACATAGCGATATCGCTAGCAATATCGCTGTAACGTCACCGATTTTGTGACGTAGCAGCGATATTGCTAGCGATATCGCTATGTCTGATACTTACCTCCGACCGGCTCCCCAGCTGCTAATCGCTGGTCGAGTGAGAACGTCCTGGATCGTTTCTCGTCGGGCGCTTCCTGCTGGGCTTCCTGTGGCGCCGACGAGCGACGCGGATGCGGGTGGGAGGACGTCAGGATCGCCGTGTCTGACAGGTAAGTAACAACCCCCGACCCCTGCTATGTCGCTGGTGAGATCTGCCTGTGTGGCAGCTCACTAGCGACCACTTAGCGATGCACCAGCGATCCATATCATTGTCGGGATCGCTGGTGCATCGCTAAGTGTAACGGTATCCTTAGATTCTCTTAATTCACTCATATAGTTTTTAAATACAATATTCTGAAAATTCTTGTATTACCATATAAACTTTTTAAGATGTGAGACTATGTCATTGTTTGGTTTTTTTTGCTGCTTTCATTGATTTTCAAATAATAGCATGATTATTTAATGTCTTTTATGACAATTGTGTCATCATGAGTGATGCTGTAGAATATGAAGCAGGGATACCATTCATTAAGATTTAAACAAGCTTTATACTCTTGCTGACGGAACATTCTTGGTGTATAATCCAAAACAATCAATATCAAGCAGCAGACCATTCTTGGAAATGCCTTTTGTTAGGAGAGCAAACTCTACAAAATTCCTCTGTCATAAATCTTTGCAGTGAGCAAAATGGTGTGCTGTCTGTAAACATTTTGAGCGGGTTCAGTGCTTTGCTGCCATAAAGACATACTTACTATAAATTCATGAAAATATCCTAAAATGAAATTCAAATTGCACTGTTTAATAAATCAAGTAGTTATTTAAACAGTTTACTGCCTCATTTCAATAACTAGCTGATGAACGATCGTTTTAGAACTTCTCAAGAAAAGATTTATAAGATTCTGAATAGCGATTGTCTTGCTAAATGTTGAAAACCAGCTGATTTTTAGCACAGAAGAGTCAGTCTTTAATTCAATGTGATCAACAACATCACAATAGAGTAAAAGTTTAACAATTTCATAAACAGGAGCATACATAGAATAGTTTAGAAATCATTATCAGGTTGCCATAGTTCCCAAAATTCTGCATACAGTAAATATAAATATGTTTGAAGATTTCAAAATTCTTATTTGGGTATTAGTTTGTACTACTTGGTCAAATAATTTTCAGATATAGAGGATGAGCTAGAATTCATTCCAGATAAAATTATGCCCCAAAAGCCTCTAGGTGCTCTTGTCACAATTCTGTCTATCAGTGTGTCAGGACACAGTTAATGACTGTTTTGCAGTGCAATCAGGACAGGGGTGTGCTGAGCTGTCAGTGTCTTGAGTGTCAGTTTTTCCATCCAACAACAACTGCCAGGGCGTACCGTGCCAAGGTTTTCTCCATGTTTCTCCTCTTTGGAGTAATTACCTGACTATTTAGCTAGCTCTCTGTCTTAGATTTCTGCCAACTATAGCTTAGCTCAAGAGGTGAGTATTTGCTCTGTGCTCCTAGTCTTGTATTCTGATCTTTCCTGCTCGACCTTGGATTTGCCTTTGACCATCCATTTGCCAAGCCCTTTTGTCCCAATCCGCTACTTTCTTGGAATTCTGACCCCGGACTGTAATGTGACGACAATTTTTTCTCACCATTCAGTCAATGTCATACCCTCCTGGCTTTTGACCTCTTTACTACCAAGCCATACAGCTTGTCTGTACCTTGCACATCAGGGTCTGGTGCTGGGAAGATGAGATGTGACTGGACTGTGTAACATCATCCAGGAAAGTTTCTTGCTCAATCTCAACTTGCTCCGTCTTCAAAGCCTACTTTTTAATTATGAGCAACAAGCATTTCAGTAGACACAGAAGCGGGATGGTGATTCTGATTATGGCGTCATTGCCGCTCACCATCTTGGTCGAGTCCTAAAAATTAGCAGCGTCTATGTGCACGATACCCTTACTGTGCATTGTAACAACACATAGTCTTGTGACCATGATGACGTGGCAGGGGCTCCAAAAGAACCCGGAAGTTCACACACAAACCAAGCGTCCTCCTGTCCAGAGCCCGGGGCCTCTACATGCAGTTACTTGACAATATGACAGCCCTGTTTTCTCACACCATGCTAATAGCAACTGAATGTCTTTGACTCGGTTTTCATACAGCACTTTGAAGCAGCGACCACAGTCACCTCACATGGATGCACTGCCCATATTCTGATCTACATATACAGCAGCCAGGTATGATGAGCACATGGCAATCTTATACACACACTGCAGATACACATTAACTCTTACATGTCCTTTTCTATCAGCACTTGGTCACAGCGATAGTAATTACCTATAAAGGACAGGCTGAACTGAATTCTGATTCACTACGCAGCATCCAGGTAATGCTAAATGCATGTCAAACATACAGTGGGGAAAAAAAGTATTTAGTCAGTCAGCAATAGTGCAAGTTCCACCACTTAAAAAGATGAGAGGCGTCTGTAATTTACATCATAGGTAGACCTCAACTATGGGAGACAAACTGAGAAAAAAAATCCAGAAAATCACATTGTCTGTTTTTTTTTCATTTTATTTGCATATTATGGTGGAAAATAAGTATTTGGTCAGAAACAAGCAATCAAGATTTCTGGCTCTCACAGACCTGTAACTTCTTCTTTAAGAGTCTCCTCTTTCCTCCACTCATTACCTGTAGTAATGGCACCTGTTTAAACTTGTTATCAGTATTAAAAGACACCTGTGCACACCCTCAAACAGTCTGACTCCAAACTCCACTATGGTGAAGACCAAAGAGCTGTCAAAGGACACCAGAAACAAAATTGTAGCCCTGCACCAGGCTGGGAAGACTGAATCTGCAATAGCCAACCAGCTTGGAGTGAAGAAATCAACTGTGGGAGCAATAATTAGAAAATGGAAGACATACAAGACCACTGATAATCTCCCTTGATCTGGTGCTCCACGCAAAATCCCACCCCGTGGGGTCAGAATGATCATAAGAATGGTGAGCAAAAATCCCAGAACCACGCGGGGGCACCTAGTGAATGAACTGCAGAGAGCTGGGACCAATGTAACAAGGCCTACCATAAGTAACACACTACGCCACCATGGACTCAGATCCTGCAGTGCCAGACGTGTCCCACTGCTTAAGCCTGTACAGGTCCAGGCCCGTCTGAAGTTTGCTAGAGAGCATTTGGATGATCCAGAGGAGTTTTGGGAGAATGTCCTATGGTCTGATGAAACCAAACTGGAACTGTTTGGTAGAAACACAACTTGTCGTGTTTGGAGGAAAAAGAATACTGAGTTGCATCCATCAAACACCATACCTACTGTAAAGCATGGTGGTGGAAACATCATGCTTTGGGGCTGTTTCTCTGCAAAGGGGCCAGGACGACTGATCCGGGTACATGAAAGATTGAATGGGGCCATGTATCATGAGATTTTGAGTGCAAACCTCCTTCCATCAGCAAGGGCATTGAAGATGAAAAGTGGCTGGGTCTTTCAACATGACAATGATCCAAAGCACACCGCCAGGGCAACGAAGGAGTGGCTTCGTAAGAAGCATTTCAAGGTCCTGGAGTGGCCTAGCCAGTCTCCAGATCTCAACCCTATAGAAAACCTTTGGAGGGAGTTGAAAGTCCGTGTTGCCAAGCGAAAAGCCAAAAACATCACTGCTCTAGAGGAGATCTGCATGGAGGAATGGGCCAACATACCAACAACAGTGTGTGGCAACCTTGTGAAGACTTACAGAAAACGTTTGACCTCTGTCATTGCCAACAAAGGATATATCACAAAGTATTGAGATGAAATTTTGTTTCTGACCAAATACTTATTTTCCACCATAATATGCAAATAAAATGAAAAAAAAACAGACAATGTGATTTTCTGGATTTTTTTTTTCTCAGTTTGTCTCCCATAGTTGAGGTCTACCTATGATGTAAATTACAGACGCCTCTCATCTTTTTAAGTGGTGGAACTTGCACTATTGCTGACTGACTAAATACTTTTTTTCCCCACTGTATATAGTGGACACATAGCACAAAGGAGGCATAATTTGATATATGGTTTTTCTTCACAGTACTATACCACAGCGACGGTAGTCGCCTTTTATGGACGCGCTACATTTAATTTAGCCACATTAAATCTTGCCTCATTAAATAGCATTCAGGTAAATGTGGGACATAGAATTTAAACATACAAAGTTATCATGAATTTATTGGGCACAGCTCTTGGCTGGCCGCATTTTCCTATGGATAACACATTGCATTGGTTAATACTTGTGACTCCTTCCTTAGGCATTTTCCTCTTATCATCCTTCCAGCTTATTTGAAGCAAACTTTCTAATCCCTCTGAACCAGGTGCCACTTGGATTTTTTCCTACCCTATAAGAACTAAGGAGCACCCCATATCATTTACAGTTATAAGAAATATAATAATACCATGTGCACTCCTGTCTATACACACCTTAATAATACCATATACTCTTGACTCCTAGGTATTTTATCTGGACCAAATAAGGTCTCATCGTGAGATATGTTTTCCGCTGCGGCGACATTTTGTGCCGCTATGACAAAATGTAACTCAATATAATTCTATTTATGTAATTTATGAGAAAATGCATCATATGACTGTTCTTATTATATTTTATTCATTATTTTATTCATTATTTTTCTTTTCTGTTTGTATATTGCATCAAGATACTTTGATGAAGGTCCAATGTGGGACCGAAAACGATCAGTTCTTTCTTCTATTTTTGTCTGGTTGCAAAATAAATGAAATTTCCTCATCTTTCATCAATTTGAGTGCCAAGTTTATTTTTGTTCAGTAAGAAGAGATGCAAAGTTCTCCTTATAGCGTGGGTCTAGCGAGGTGGACAACCAAAATTCTTTTTTTGCCAAGATGAATACAACGTGAGGGTCACAGGAAAGGTAGGGGAACATAAAGTAGGCCATATATTTCAAGCTCCGTACAGTCAACACTTCCCTGTCTCCACCATGATGACAACTCTCCATCTCCTCCTCCATCTCTTCCTCCTTCCTCCTCACTTCCATCCTCAGCCCCTCCACATAGGAGAGATGAGAAAAAGGTTGTGTAGCTACTAGCCTCTGTTGAGCTAGCCACCTGCTCCTGTTCCTCTTCTTCCTCCTCCTCAGCATCCACCACTTCATTGTTATCCAATCTGAGCTGAGCAAATGAGATGAGGCTTGACTGGCTACCATATTTCTGTGTTATGTCTTCCTTCATTCCTATCTGGTCCGCATGCAAAGCTTCATGTTTAATTGTGATCAGTGACTGGTTAAGTAGGCACAGAAGCAGAATAGTTGTGCTGACTGTAGCATCAATGCCATTCACCATCTTCGTGGAGTCCACAAAGCCTTGGAGAACCAAGCAAATGTCAGACATCCATGCCCACTCTTCAGTTGGTATTTGGCGAGGCTGGTACTCAACCACTGGCCTCTTATGCACACAAAACGTTGCCAGTGTGTGCAGTGTGGAGTTCCAGTGCATGGTAATGTCACACACCAGTTGGTGAGCTAGTACTTGCACGCGATGCACATCTAGAGTGGCGGCAGCTGTTGCCGGTTTGCAGAAATGGGCTTTGTACCTTGACCAGAAGCTCTGGCAAATCTGTGTCTGCCTGCTTGGAGGTTCAGTGGCAAAAACACAGATCTGTCTGGCTTGTTATTCCTTTCAGTAACTCTGGTCTGGTGTACGGTTTGTCTACTACACACTGAAGCAGTGCTGTGGAACTTCCAGCTGATGTGCATGACATGCAAAGAGATATCATATCTGAGATGGAGGATAAGGAGGAGCTGGAACTGCTGTAGGAAGTGGAGGAACCCCTGTTAGAAGTACGTCCAGCAATACTCAGTGTCGGGAGCACATGCGACATGCCAGGGTGTGACTCGGACCCAGCCTCCACAATGTTCATCTAGTGTGCTATCAGAGAAATGTATTGTTCCTGGCCACAAGCGCTTGTCCACATGTCGGTCAATAAGTGGACATTGCCAGTAAGTGCATTGGTAAGGGAGGGGTGATGTTCCTGGGCACGTGCTGATACAAGGCGAGGACGCCACTCCAAGAGAAAAAGTATCATTTGGGGACCGAGTACCGAGGGACAGCTGCCGCCATGAGTCGGTGGGAATCCTCCGTGTTTATCAGCCTACAGTAAATGGCAACATTTCCACAGTAAGCAGCCTGGAAATATTGTTGTTTAGCATTTGGGCCTGTGGGTGGCTGCAAAACTTTCTTTTTCATTCCAAGGCCTGGGGTAGGGACAGCTGAAAGCTGGGCTGTTACAAAGATTTGGAAGTGCCTGATGATTGTAAGTCAAAATGTGCAAGCATAAGTTCAGGTTAGGAGATATCTGTGCCAGTGTTTTGGACAGGGAATTGGGAAGCACCTAGCACAGGGGAAGAGGCAGTGGTGTCACTTGCTGGCACCAATCGAGGACCCAAGCGTTCCACCCACCGAGTCCGGTGCTTAGATGGCATGCGCCTGATCATGCAGGTGGAGGTTAGATTCATAGTGGTCAGGCCTCTGCTAATCTTTGCATAAGGCAGTTTGCAAATGACCATTTTGTTTGTCTCAGAACTCTCTTTAAAAAAAGTCTAACTCTTTTATGGAGAAATTCAGGAGTGTCAGTGATTTGCGGAACAGTTGCCCGTTTTCTCCCTCTGGTAACCCCACTGTCTCTTCCTGTCTGTTTTGATGCAGCCAATCTCTCCCACTCAGTGCTGCTGGCCTTGCTCTGCAGGCCAGCTTTCCAGGTTGATTTGGTGACTTCATCATCTACCACCTCATCTTCCACCACTGCACCCTGTTCCTCCTGACTTTGTGACTTAACAACAACAAGACTTAGCGACAACTGTGTCTCATTATCTTTCTCCTTCTCCCAAATTTGCCATTCCCCACCATCATGTTCTTGTGGCCATGGCTGCTCTAAAGTTTGTGCATCATTAAACAGCATGTTATCCTGTCCCTCTTGGACCATGGAGAATTAGAGTCCACAATCAAGAAATTATGTTGTAAAGAGCTCTTCGGAGTGTATAGTACAAGCTATATTACTATATCTAGTGTGGTTCCCATAGTGGACAAACCTCCCACATTTCCAGGGATGGCATTAAGGCAAAGCCTAGAGAAGACAAAAAACTGGCTATAGAAATACAATAAAAAAAATATCACAAAAGAACATATTAAAACTGCAAACATTATCATGAAATTTCTTGCTGCCACAGAGTCTTCAACGATCCTACAACCCCCTTACATGCCTCCAAGGCAAAATATGGTCATCCCCGACCATTTTTAACACATGAGAATAATAAACACTACAAAGAAAGTTCAAAACCTTTTTCTTGTCCTGTTCTCCCTTAAATGCCGTCAGCCAGGTGTTAGGGGATGGAGGATTATCCCACATATAGTGTCAGTCAGGGTATTTATCATTACTGCGGTCCACCTCAGGAATATCAGTCCCGGACACCACAATATTCATAGAACTATTGTTTGTTAAGGAAAAGCTTGGGACAGCCACACAGGGATTTTTGCTGCCTGAGCTCTTCTCTTCTCCTGCCTGAACAGGAGGTGGTGTGCTTATCTGGGTGCTTGAGCTCATCGTCTTAGCTGACTTGGGTACCTTTGTCACCTGGAACATTGGCTCAGCAGGTAGCAGGTGTTGCGTTGCTGCTAGTGACAGTTGTCTCCTTCAAAGTCAGCCTCCTCTTCCCACTGGGTGACTTCTTCATATGATGCTCACTGCATACCACCCTTTCTGGCATCAGACCTTGCATAAATTTACTATTTCGCCCACATGCCAGCCATTCTCGGGCTAATGTGTTAGCCTGCATTTGCTCTTCCACCACATTGGGAAGCTCACAGTGCCAGCAGGAGCCAGCAAAAACCGGGGATATCGGGGGTCCCTGGTCCCAATTAAATTTCTCAAGCTGAGCCTGTCAGGGCGGAGGAGCAGATAGCAGGGCTTCCTCTTCCCATTCCCCTTTTTCCTCTCCCTCGGCCTCTAGGAAAAGCGTGGGAGACCTCAAGGGAGTAGACTGGCCTTCCGGTGTAAGCACTTCCATGGATGGTATTCAACTCTCCTCTGCCACAAGGTTCCAGTAGATGAGCTGAACCTCATGTGGCCCACCTCAGGACGTGGTGTTACCTCCCAATATACCGAGACTGTCATCACTGGATCTTCTTCTCTTTCGGCCCCGCTGGGAATTTTCTCTGTAGCCGTTCATGGTGTGGCCAGATAAATAATATCCTCCATGGGAGTGCAGTCCATCTTATCGGCCATCTCAGAATTGTTTGCTGAATGGGTCTTCTCAAGAACGGATCTGAACACATCTTGCCGAGACAAGTGCAAGAGGCAGAATGATGCCGGCAGGTCATTTCTGTTGCGCTTCCCACCCAATAGGCTCCACCCTTTCAGTAGTCACACCAATGATGTGGCTGATAACTACGCTGTCACTCCCTGCGACTCCACCTCTAGGCGCCCTCTGCTCTTGTGGTCTCTTACCAGGTGAGGCATCTCACGTCCTGGTTTGTGCCTTCTTCTATTACGATCCACCTTTTCTGGGCTAGATCCTGGAGCCGGAACACCTCTTAGAGGCTGTTTCTACAGTGACCCGCACACTGTTTTTATGGATGTGTTCTCATGCTGTGGGGAGACTTGGCATTGCATCAAGTTTTCTTAGAACCTATTAACACTACAATGTCTAGCTCTGCTCCCACTCACTGACACCTGACTCCACTTTCCTAAAGACTCTCTCCTCCTCCAGAACTTCCTTATCCCGGAAAACCTTTTCTTATAAAAAAGCATCTATCCCCTCTCAAAACATGAACTAGTCACATTATTAATAAATACCTAATGTCTTGTGTGGTGCAAGCTATATTCCTATACCTAGGGTAGTTCCCCTAGTGGACAGACTTCCCACATTCCCAGGAACAGCCTTAAGGCAAAGCTTAGAGAAGAACGGAGGCCCTATAACATTTTATCACATAAAAGAACAAATTAAAATGTCAAACATCATCATAAAATCCCTTGTTATTTGTTATCACAGGGTCTTCTTCAACCCTATCACCCCCCTACATAAGTGTCATCCCCAATGAGTATTGACTATTCATCTTCCACTTCAACAATAGAGCATTTATTTGATGAAGGTCTATGCAGACCAAAACGTTATATATACTAGCTGTTGATCTACGGACTGATTCACTGTAGATAAATTAACCTTGCTTTGCAACATATCGTTTTGAGTGCCGTGTTTTACTACTACAATGCTACATAAAGATTTACTAGAGCCGAAGAGAATTTAGAGTTCATAGAGGCTCCTTCTATTTGGAGAAAAATTCTCTGTTCAAGCAAAAATAATTGATGCAATTGATGATATACTTTGTTGGAATGTGTCAATATTTTTCTTCAGTGTATCAAAAAAAGAAAAAGATAGAATGACACTAAGAAACAGTCTACTTACTGGTGGAGTGGGTGGACTTTGAGTCAGGGACACTTTGCAGGGTGAAAGCACGGTAGTGAAGGTGCTTGCTTGAAGAAGCACACATGAGGCAATCCAAAAAATAAGAAAAAAAGCAACACACTCTGTTTACCGTATCATAAAAAACCTAAGTTCACTATTTTAGAAAACTATACATGGACAAGGTTTGTCATCTGGACATCTTGTCCATGTATTCTTTTCTAAAATAAAGGACTTAGGTTTTTTATGATACAGTAAATGGAGTGTGCTTCTTTTTTCTTATTTTTTTCTTATTTTTTGGATTTTGATTCAGTGTATTTACATGTTCTGCTAATGAATTGTATTGACATCTTTTTCCATTAATGACTTACAATCTTCAATATTCATTTTAATCTTGACATGTTTTTCCTTTTCATATTTGACTAGTAATGACATACAATAAGTTCCAGTGAACATTTGAACATTTGGCTAACATCTCGTTTCATTCACATTTGAACTCTGCAGAATCGGTAAAGGTAGGCGTTTTTTTCTTAATTCTCAGACCTCTAGTAATCATCTTTTTTCTATATATTTCTTTAGAGTATTTTGATCCCATCACACACGTAGTTCATCTGTATGAAATCTCTAATTTTTTTAATGAGTTATTATGCACACTTTTGGCGTAATTGGAGATACTGGAAATATTGAAAATTTGATTTAATTTAGATTTGAGTATATCTTCATCTTGTGAGAAGCTGTAGTCACAACTTTCCACCGAAAAGGTGGCTAGATTTCACTGTTGGATGTAACATTTGTTGATCTCATTATACTGCAAGAAAAAAATAAATTATGTCACAACAGATAAGATTAATTGAATATTACATTGTAATGTTGACTAGAGATATTCTGACAGTGTACTGCCCTATATATTTTACAGACAACTAATTAGTTTCATAGCACTTGTATTTGTTAATGATTTTTGTAGTTTCTAACTTGTGTTTAGCTAATAAGTCTGAGCTAAATATATACAGTTAACAGTCAACACTGTGATGTGATAGCTAATTTGAAAAAAATATGAGTATTTTTCACATATAACACGCATTTTCACATTATCTTTCCATGATTGCTCATATGAGTGACAGTTTCCAGAAAAATAATATTAAAGGGGTTGTTCACTACTAGGACAACTCCTTCTTGATATAGATGTTTGGCGCATATAAAATAAAATATCTTATACTCGCCTTGTTAGGCGTCGGGTTCCTGCCACTGCACAGCAGGAATCCAGAGCCTTGCACCCAGTGGTCTCCCATTCGTCTTTGGCTGCAGTGGAGCCTGCTCAGCAGATTCGTCGGTCCCAGCACTCTGCCCAGGCCAACTCCGTGGGTTTGCTTGCTGCTGCCACCTGAGCATGCCCGTGGAGTGGTCTCGCATTGGAGATCGAGGGTCACGTGCTCAGGTCCTGCTCGTGTTCAGATTGGCCCATCCAAGAAGCCAGGAAGGTCCCGGATGCCCGTGGCTATAAAAGGGCGCATGGCCGCTCGCCCATGCGCTAGGATAGACTGTATTTACAGACTATAAGGTGTGAGAGATGTATGCACGTATGAATGTATCTGGTGACTGACTCATTATGAAACCCCTATCCTTGGTACGCATGTGTTGTGCAGCCTTGCCTGCTAGCGCCCAGGCTTAGCTGTAGGTAGGTCAGGGTGTGAGTCAGACATTGGTCCTCACCAGCGATCCAGCACACCTCAGTGCACGTGCTCCACACTCCACTGCCAGCGTCTTTAGCGGCGCTCGAGTCAGCGACGTCGCGCGCTCAATGGGCCTAGAGGGACTCTAACCCCGTGTCCTTGGGATAGCGTTCTGTGGCCGTACACTGTGCGCTCTTTTAGCCGAGCTCTGTGAGCACAAACAGGCTCCGGCGTTTATGTTCAGCGGTAGTGCGGCTCTGTGAAGCAACAGAGTCCGCCCCCGTACACACCGGGTGACGATAACCCACGCGTGTCTTTATAGTATACCGCCATATAGCATCCGCCATTACTGAGCAGCAGGTTACCACCCATGCACGGTGGACCTCGGGCTGCGAACGCACCTTATTACCATCTTTATTATTTGGTGCGTTCCACCAGCCCTAACACACCTCCCATGCATGCCAGCACCATTCCAGTGTTGTCGGCCCTCGCGGTCAAGGGCTCTCGCACGGTTGCATGACACATGGTACTCGGCACCCAATAAGTGCTGGCATCACTGCCCCCATCTTTGTACGAACTGAACATGAAGAGAAAATCAGAGAGCAGCTGCATCACTGTGAGTTCCAATGGGCTGATGCACAATTACTTTTTATTTCATTGTTTATTGTTTCGATCACCTGTCCTTCTTATTGGATGTTACACCCCTAATTGTAAAATGTGAAATATTTTGTCATTGTATAAATAATAATTGTACTATTAATGAAAATGTGCTTCCATTTTTTATGGAATACTGACTATAGTTCAAAAGTGTGAACGAGTGATGAGCAAGCACTAAAATGCTTGAATGCTCGGTACTCGAAACGAGCAAGTCGGAGGCTCTGACGGGCTCGATTCGATTAATGAATATATTGGAAATCAATGGGAAACTTGATCATTTTTCTGGAAGACCGTAAAAAGAGGGCTGTGGAGGCAGGAAAATTGGTGAAATGGATGGAAACAGAGCTCAAATGGAATGGGAAAAGTATGGGGAAGACAACTGGACACATCTCTAATTCCTAGGTCACTGCTGGGAACAATGTTGTGTGAGCATTATTTCACTTTTAGACACTGACAGTAAAAGATATAAAACCGAAGATAGAATGGATTTTACAGGAACAAATGTTTAGGAAACATTTGTTCCTGTATAATGACTTGTATATTAGGCAAAATTGAAAGGAGAAAAACAAAATGCCTCCTCCACCCCTTAATAGCTGGGCCATCTCTCACCATATTTCCCCCTCGCCTGTGACTACAGTAGATGACATAGTTGAGGGGAAAATAAAGCTACACCCACTGGTACTCACCGGTAAGTGTAATTTTAACATTTTACTACCTTATCTGGGAATGTGGTGTGTATGACATGGTCAGACATATCCTGTTTAATTTATGAAGGAAGGACTCTGAAAATCAAAGTCTATGTGGACAATGCAAGAACTGTCAAAAATTAGAAGGAAGAGAGAGACTCCGAAGCAACCTGTATTAGACATAAATGAGGGCCTAATACATATTCTGTTAAAATTGTTAAGTACTGGGACTCCTAGATCTGTAAAGCTTATGCACTAAGTGCAAGTGATGCCAACAATTAGAAGAAGGGACTGCAATACACCCTGGAAGACACGTAGACAAGGGCCTCAGAAAACATTTTTTTTCCAATTTTTAAGGAGTTGGACTCCTAGACTGGTAAAGCCCATGCACTAAATGCTTGGAGCGAGGGCCGAATGATGACCCTCTGAAAATTTGGACAGAGTGTACATGATGACCTTGTAAAAATTGTGAGCGAGTGCTGAATGATGACCCTCTAAAAATTATGCTTGAGGGACACCTGATGACCTCTAAAAATTATGAGTGAGAGCTGCCTGATGACCCTGTAATAATTTGGAGCAAGGGTCACATCATAACCCTGTAAAAATTTGGAGAGAGGGCCACATGATGAAAATTTGCAGTAAGGGCCTGTCACGCCGGCGTCTGCTATCACGCTGGCGCCGGCTCCCATACCGGTGCCCGCCTCAGCCGCTACTGCCACTAGCCTTCCCCGGCCCTCTGCTCACCTTGCCCGGCGCCGCGCTGCACCTCCTGCCTCTCGTTCTGCCGCCCGGGGACTCCAGCATGGTCTCTCTCCTCCCTCCTGCTTCCGTCCTGCTCTGCTTCCAGGTATGCGCCTTAGGCCATGGGCACGCGCTCACATCCCCTCTTAACCCCTTCAGCACCTTCTCAGTGGAGTGATCTCCAATTGGGTGCCGGCGCGGGGTATATCAGGCGATTCCTCCTTTTGGAGGCGCCTGATTATCGTGTGCCTTCCTGTATGGTACTCTGGCCCTGTTCTAGTCACTCCTGACTCTGGTTACTCCTGACTCTAGTCGCTCCTGACTCCGGTCGCTCCTGACTCCGGTCGCTCCTGACTCCGGTCGCTCCTGACCCCGGTTTCTCCTGACCCCCAGTCTAGTTTTCTTCCTCTCTTGAGCTGCCCCTCTTGGCATCAGCTGTCGCGGTATCCGACTCCTTCGGGCCTGCTCCTAACTGTCCCTGTATAGGGGTCGGTACCACCTGGCCAGTTCGCTCCAGGGATCTCGGTACCGCGACCCAGAGGGTCCACTCTTGCTATCCTTGACAGTATAATCAGGCCATGGATCCTGCTGGTGCCTCGGCAGCGACCCAAAAGGAGTTACTCTTTTTGCGGGAGAACCAGACCCAGATTATGACTTTTATGAAGTCAATGGACACTTGGTTGTCCGCCATTCAGACTTCCGATCCTGGGAGCGCTCCTATGCTGGCGGGACTCCAGCAAGAGCTCACGCCAGTTGATTACTGTTTACAGTCCCTCCAGTCTTCTGCAACGGCCTCTGCTTCGCCACACGATCCTGCACCTCACCCGCCGCCACGTTTGGGGAAGCCTCCAAAGTATAGTGGCCAAATTGTGCCGAGGGTTTATCAATCAGTGCCACCTACATTTCGAGCTGCTGCCCCAGCAGTATCCGTTGGATAGGGCTAAGGTAGCGTTTATTGTGTCCCATCTCGAGGGGAAGGCCTTGGCATGGGTAAATCCCCTGTGGGAACGAGATGATCTGGTCATATCCAGCATACAAGTCTTCCTAGACACCTTCCACCGGGTCTTTGATGAGCCAGGGCGACTGGCTTCCACCACTGAGTCCCTTTTCAATCTTCAACAAGGTACCCTTACTGTGGGACAGTACGCCATTTGCTTCCGGACACTGTCCTCGGAGCTGGGGTGGAACAATGAGGCATTGGTTGGGGCTTTTTGGAGGGGGCTTTCGGGCAAAATCAAGGATGAACTTGCAGGTCGGGACACTCCTTCCACTTTAGAGGATCTTATATCTCTGGCTACTCGCATTGACTTGCGGTTCCAGGAGCGATCACGCGAGTCCGTCAGGAAGAGAGGTTCATCTAGGTTTAACAAAGTCCCTAGCCCTCGTCCGACCAAACCTGCCAGTAGTTCCGCTCCGGAGCCAATGCAGGTGGACCGCATAAAGTTATCTGAGCAGCGGCGCAGACGGAGACTGAAGCAAGGTTTATGCCTCTACTGTAGTGGAGCCAAGCACTTTCTGCATTTCTGTCCGGAGAGGCCGGGAAACTCCTCCGCCTAGGCCTGGTAAGAGAGGCCTCCCTAGGTGACTCTGTTTCCTCTCTAACCCTTACTATCTCAGCATTAATTCTTCTAGGTCGGGAGCGTAGATCCGTGGAGGTGTATGTGGACTCGGGTGCGGTGGGCAACTTCATTCAGTTGGAAGAAGTTAACAAGTTTCGGATCCCAGTTGTCACCCTTGAAGAACCGCATGTGATCACCTCTGTGGATGGCAAACCGTTACCTGTCCCCGTCACCACGGTCACTCTCGAGCTGAAGATGCAAATCGGAGCCCTACATCGGGACAGAATTGCTTTTTATATTTTGCCTAATTTGTCTCACGCTCTGCTCCTTGGCCTCCCTGGCTCAGGTCCCATGAGCCAGTCCTAGCTTGGCGCTCTGGGGAAGTCCTTCGCTGGGGTCACTCTTGCCAAGAACGATGTCTTCTGCCTGCTACCTGGGTACCCACGGACCTTCCTGGGCTTCCCGTGGCCTATCATTCGTTTGCGGATGTCTTCGACAAGAAGGAGGCTGAGACCCTTCCCGTGCATCGGGCCTACGATTGCCCAATTGAGCTAATTCCTGGAGCTACTCCTCCCAGGGGCAGAATTTACCCACTGTCGCCTGTCGAAACCTCAGCCATGACGGAGTACATCCGGAAGAACTTAGCCAGGGGTTTTATCCGGAAATCGTCTTCCCCCAGGGCCGGGTTTTTCTTTGTTCGGAAGAAGGATGGATCCCTTCGCCCTTGCATTGACTATCAAGGCTTAAATAACATCACGGTCAAGAATAGATACCCTCTACCACTTATTCCTGAACTTTTTGACCACCTGCGTGGGGCTCAGATCTTTACCAAGCTGGATCTACGAGGGGCCTACAATTTGGTCCGAATATGTGCTGGAGATGAGCGGAAGACCGCCTTCAACTCGCGGGACGGCCATTATGAATATTTGGTCATGCCCTTTGGGATTTGTAATGCCCCAGCGGTCTTCCAGGAATTCGTTAGCGAAGTCTTCCGGGATCTTCTGTACTCGTGCCTCGTGGTATATCTAGATGACATCCTGATCTTTTCACCAGACCTGTCCTCTCACAGGAGGAATGTTCGTCTGGTCTTGCAACGTCTGCAGGAGAATCGACTCTACGCCAAGATAGAGAAATGCCTATTTGAACAGACCTCCCTACCCTTCTTGGGGTATATTATCACGGACTCGGGGTTGCGAATGGACCCTGAGAAATTGTCCGCAGTGCTCAAATGGCTGCGACCTGTCGGAGTGAAAGCCATCCAGCGATTCTTGGGCTTCGCAAATTATTATAGGCAATTCATCCCTCACTTTTCATCTTTAACCAGGCCTATTGTTGCCCTTACCCGGAAGGGAGCAAGACAGAACATCTGGCCTCCAGAAGCCGAGGACGCATTTCTCGCCCTGAAGCGGGCCTTCACCACAGCTCCAGTTTTGCATCGGCCAGAGATCAGCAAGCCCTTCGTCTTAGTGGAGGATGCATATTCTACAGGGGCTGGAGCGATCCTCTCCCAAAAGACATCTACTGGGCGCTTGGCTCCGTGCGGGTTCTTCTCCAAGTCATTTTCTCCTGCTGAATATAACTACACGATTGGGGATCGAGAATTGCTGGCAATAAAGATGGCCCTGGAGGAGTAGCGCTATGTTCTGGAAGGGGCAGTCTATCCCTTCATAATATTCACAGACCACAAAAACCTGGCCTACCTCCAGTCGGCTCAAAGACTCAACTCCAGACATGCCCGGTGGTCATTGTTTTTCTCTCGCTTCGATTTCGAGCTCCACTTTCAACCCGGTGACAAAAATACCAAAGCAGATGCACTCTCCCGGTCTCTGCAGTCACCCGAAGTGGAGGAGGCTCTGTCACATGTTATCGATCCTGCCCGGTTCATCACGGTAGCTCCTGTGAGTCTTCGTACCATGCCGCCCCGGCAAGACCTTCGTCCCATAAGGCAAAAAGGTAGAAGTACTACGCTGGGGTTACTCCTCCAAAATCACTGGACATGTAGGCACCAAGAAGACTCTTGCTCTGGTTTCCCGTTATTACTGGTGGCCGTCTCTCCGCCAAGATGTGTTGGACTTCGTGGCTTCTTGCCCAATTTGCGCCAGGAACAAGGTACCTAGAAGGTTGCCCTCCGGCCTCCTTCATCCGTTGCCTGTCCCCGAAGCTCCTTGGCAACATATCGCCATGGATTTTGTTACCGATTTACCTCGCTCTTCCAGCTGCACGACCATCCTGGTCGTAGTCGAACGGTTTTCCAAAATGGCCCATTTTGTTCCGTTACCTGGCTTGCCCACGGCTCATGAACTGGCAAAAGCCTTCATTCAACAGATCTTCAGATTGCACGGGCTACCTCAGCGGATTGTGTCTGACCGCGGGGTACAATTTACCTCCTGCTTCTGTAGAGCGCTTTGTAAACTTTTGGACATACCTCTGGATTTCTCTTCTGCTTATCACCCACAGGCCAACCGGCAAGTCGAACGAGTTAAGCAGGTGTTGGCCTCCTACCTGTGGAACTTTTCTAACGCCCATCAAGACAACTGGGTCGATCTTCTTCCTTGGGCTGAGTTTGCCCATAACAATCATTCCAATGAGTCTACCACCAAGTCCCCGTTTTTTGTGGTCTCGGGTCAGAACCCTGGAGTACCCCTTCCAGTATCATCATCCTCTGGCGTACCTGCTGCCGATGTCCTCTCCCAAGAGTTTTCTCAAGTCTGGAGGAAGACCAAGGAGGCTCTCATACTAGCCGCAGACTGGATGAAAAGAAATGCTGATAAGAGGAGGAGGAATCTCCCACCATACCGTCCAGGGGACAAAGTCTGGCTGTCAACCAAGCATATCCGCTTGAAAATCCTTTCCTATAAGCTGGGCCCCCCCGGTACATTGGTCCCTTTGAGATTCTTGGACGCATCAACAATGTGGCCTATAAATTGAGGCTGCCTGCTTCACTCCGAGTCCCTAACACCTTCCATGTCTCGCTCCTGAAACCGGTCATCCTCAATCAATTTTGTTCTGGGCCTCCCGTTGTTACTCAGTCTGTAGGGGCCGATGACGTCTTTGAAGTGAGAGATATTCTGGCCATGAAGAAGATTAGGGGAAAGACCCACTTCCTTATTGATTGGAAAGGGTTCGGTCCTGAGGAGAGGTCTTGGGAACCTCGAGAAAATGTTGATGCTCCTCGCATTCTAAACAGATTCTTGAACAATCTCAAGAGGAGACATAACGGGGGCTACTGTCACACCGGCGTCTGCTATCACTCCGGCACTGGCTCCCATATTGGTGCCTGCCTCTGCTGCTACTGCCACTAGCCTTCCCCGGCCCTCTGCTCACCTTGCCCGGTGCCGCGCTGCGCCCTCCTGCCTCTTGTCCTACCGCCCGGGGACTCCAGCATGGTCTCTCTCCTCCCTCCTGCTTCCGTCCTGCTCTGCCTCCAGGTATGCGCCTTAGGCCGTGGGCCCGTGCTCGCATCCCCTCTTAACCCCTTCAGCACCTTCTCAGTGAAGTGATCTCCAATTGGGTGCCGGCGCGGGGTATATCAGGCTGTTCCTCCTTCTTGGAGGTGCCTGATTATCGTGTGCCATCCTGTATGGTATTCTGGCCCCGTTCTAGTAACTCCTGACTCCGGTTACTCCTGACTCTAGTCGCTCCTGACTCTAGTCGCTCCTGACTCCGGTCGCTCCTGACTCCGGTTGCTCCTGACTCCGGTTACTCCTGACTCCGGTCGCTCCTGACTCCAGTCGCTCCTGACTCCAGTCACTCCTGACCCCGCTTTCTCCTGACCCCCAGTCTAGCTTTCTTCCTCTCTTGAGCCGCCCCTCTTGGCATCAGCTGTCGGGGTATCCGACTCCTTCGGGCCTGCTCTTAATGGTCCTGTATAGGGGTCGGTACCACCTGGCCAGCTCGCTTCAGGGATCTTGGTACCGCGACCCAGAGGGTCCACTCTTGCTATCCTTGACAGGGCCACATGATGACCCTCTAAAATTTGGAGCAAGGGCCGCATGATGACCCTGTAAAAATTTGGAGAAAGGGCCTCCTGATGTCTCAGTAAACATTTGGAATGAGGGCCGCATGATCACCTTTTAAAAATTTTTGAGCAAGGGCTGCATGATGAAACGGAAAACATTTGTAAATGAAGGCTTCATGATGACCCTCTAAAAATTTCGAGTAAGGGCCACATGATGGCCTTATTGGTATGGTGGAGGAGAAGGAGAAGAGAAAGAAGAAACCATGAACTGTATACACTTTATTGGATGGGAAGGGGTGCATGAGAATACACCAGAAAAAAAAGGAACATATAAATTGACTTCATGTCCCGCTGCTGTCATCTGGTGGAGTTGAAAAGTTTGGGCCAATCCAGTCTTTGTTCATTTTGAGTAAAATCAGCCTGTCAGAATTTCCAGTTGAATTTCCAGTTATTATGCCCCTGGCAGCACTAAAAACCATGTGTGACAAAACACTAGAGGCAGAGAAGGCCAGCACTTCCAAGGTGTAGAGGGACAGTTCATGCAACACATGACTAGCTTGAATACCCAATAGTTGTATGGCACAGAGGAGTCCAGGAGGACAATGGTACAGTTGGCTAGGTAATCCTTCACCATCTTCCAAAACATTGCCATCATTGTCAGACTACAGCTCGCATAAGGGCCTGTGCACTGATAGGGTCTATTGAAACTGTCCCACAACTTTCATAGTGTTCTCCTGCCTCTTTTGGACCTGGTGTGTGTCTCTCTTACCTCTCCTCATTGGTTTCCCAAGGATCTATGATGTCTGCTGACAGCATTGTCAGATCGTAATTTTTTTTACTAATTGTTTGACTAGGGCCTTCTTGAATTGCACCATTTTACTAGCCCTCTCCACAGCAGGAAGGAGAAATGGAAAGTTCTCTTTGCAACATGGGTCAAAAAGGGTGAATAACCAACAATCAGTGTTGGCCAAAATGCCTATAACATGAGGTCACGGTAAAGGTAGCGGGATATAAAATCAGCCATATGTGATACACTCCAGACAGGCAAGACTTCCCTGTCCCCGCCAGGAGGACAGCTCTCCATCTCCTACTCCTCCTGCTCCTTCACCTTGCTCTCCTCCTTCTCTTCATCAGCCTATCATGGGATGAAGCTGGTGTGAGTAGTAACCTCTATAGTGCAAGCAACCATCTCCTGTTCCTCCTCCTCCTAAGCTTCCCCCACTCATTATCACCCAATCCACTCTGAGAAGATGAGTGGAGTTTTTGAGAACCTCACAGATGTCAAACATCCATGCCCACTCATCAGTTGTTATGTGCAGAGGCTGACCGGAAAACAGATGCACATGTTGTAGCTGGTATTCAACTGCTGGCCACAAAGTCTTACCAACATTTGTAATGTGGAGTTCCAGCATGTGGTCACGTTGCACACCAGTCAGTGAGCTGGCACTTGCAAGCACTGCCACTGCACTTCTAGAACAGAGGCAGCTGTATCTGACTTGAGGAAATTGATTCACATGCAGCGTACCTTCACAAGTAGCTCAGGCAAATCTGGGTAGGTTTTCAAAAACCACTGAACCACTAAGTTGAGCATGAGGGCTAGGCATGGTACGTGTGTGAGATTGCAAACTTCACAGCCGCCACCAGGTTACAAACTTTATCACACACAACCATGCCTGGTTGTAGGTACAGCGGCAAGAGACACGTCTGTCTGGTCTGTTATACCTTTCCACAACTCTGTGGCGGTGTGCTGTTTGTCACCGAAATAAATGAGTTTCAGCAGATCCTGTTGCCGCTCCACCATGGCAGTGCTGCAGTGTTTCCAGCTTGCTAGTGATTTGGATGATGTGCTCGGAGATGCCAATTCAGAGATAAAGGATGAGTATGGGATGCAGTAATTGGTGTAGGAGGTCGAGGAAACCCTTATGGAACTACAGCCCACAATCCTCAACATCTGTAGCACGTCTGGCATCCGAGGGACTGACTCAGTCCCAGCCACTACAAGGTTCACTCAGTGTGTTATCAGGAAAATGTACCATCCCTGGCCACAGGCACTTGTCCATATGTTGCTCATTAAGTGGACCTTCCCAGTAACTGCATTGATCAGGACACAGGTGATATTATGAGACACGTGCCAGTGTAAGGCTGAGATGACAAACGGAATAGAAGTGGTGGCTGAGGAATGAATACCAAGGAACAGCCACCGCCATAAAGTTGCGGAACGCCTCAATGTCTACAAGTTTAAATGGCATCAGTTCCAGGGCAAGCAGTCTCAAAATGTTCCTGTTTATTGTCTGGGCCTGTAGGTGGGTGGCTGGGTATTTACGCTGCACTGGGACAAAGAATTAGAAGTGGTTGCAGGAGGCATCTATTCCTGCGTCCTTGACAGGGGACTTGTGAGCACGTTGCACAGGGAAAGAGGCAGTGCTTGTTGACACAGGTGTTTGGCCCACCTTGTTGAGTACTTTGATAACATGTGCATGAGCATGCTGGTGGTAGTCAGGCTGGTAGCAATCAGGCACCTGTTGAGCTTGGTATGGCACAGGTTGAAAATTACCATAATGTTCCAGACTGAGGAAAACCTAAACCTTGGCCTGGGATTTTACCGGGGTGGGTGCTCTGGGGAACAGTTTCCTGCCTTCTCCCTCTGGCCACACCACTGTCTCTTCCTGCCTTTTGCAGTGTGGTCAATTCTTCCCCCTCTGAGCCGCAGCTCTTGCTCTGCAAGGGAATTTCCTTGGTTGGGTCAATGACTTCATCATCCATCACTTCGTCTCCCACTTCTGCACTCAGGTCCTCCTGACTTGTTGACTTAACAAGATCAGTTCTTGGCAACTGTGTCTCATTTTCATTTACATCTTGAGACACTAATTGCCATTCCCCACCATTGTCTTCTTCTGACCATGGCTGCTAAAATATTTGAGCATTATTACACACATCCTCATGTCCCTCTTAAAATGTGCAGGGCCTAGAGGTCAGAATTAGGGATGAGCGAGTACTGAAGTATTCGGACTCACTATACTCATACCGAGTATACCTTAATACTCGGGTATTCGGTACGAATAGCGAGTCCAATGATAGTAAATGGAAAATGCGAGTAATTGTCTGCTGGATCCTACAAAGCGGTCTGGGGGCTGAGGAAAAGGCTAAAAAATGTGTAAATGTTAAAAAAATGTATGCTGTAAACAAATGTATATAACATAGGGGCACCTGGTCAGGGGCTGCACGATTGTTTTTACACCACTGCTTCACTAGAATGTACAAACACTATTTGAAGTCCTGTGGTTTTTTTGCCGGAAGAGTGGGACTCGTACGCCACTTACGCAGTGCCAGTGATATATCAGAAGTGCCGCAAGAGCGAGTGATGATGGAGGCGATCTTCTGACAGCTAAGTGTGTATGTGGTGTAAGGAGAGCAATCTGCCCTAGGGGCTGTGTTATGGTTAACGCAGGAAGAAGCCACCCATCATCATCATCACAAGGGATTCACAATTATAAAGCTTGGACTACTGTCCTTGTTGTGCCACTGCCCAATGTGTAGGCATAGATATAGTGTCTTCAAAACATTAGCCCTAGGGGCTGTATCATGGTTGATGTAGGAAGCAAGGCAGGTCTGAAGGGCCACACAATTATGATAAAGCCAGGACTACTAGCTTAGAGGTGGCAGTGCCCAGTGGCCAGGCATAGCAATAGTGTCTCCAAAAATTAGCCCAAGGGGCTGTATCATAGTTGATGAAGGAAGCAAGACAGGTCTGAAGGGCCAAACAATTATGATGAAGCTAGGACTACTAGCATAGAGGTGGCAGTGCCCAGTGTCCAGGCATAGCCATAGTGTCTCCAAAAATTAGCCAAAGGGGCATGATACCATGGTTGATGAAGGAAGAAGGGTCTCACTCTCATCACAAGTGCCTCCGATAGGAAATATTAATTAACGTAACATTGTTTTTAGCTTATTGACCATGAGGTACATGTGTTAGAAGCAGGTTTTGAAAACATGTGTAAGAAGAAGAAAAGGGGCTTGTATGGGAAGGGATGGATGTGATCACCAATTAAAAAAAAAACATGTTGGGATACTGTCATCTGGAGGGCTTAAATACTGTTGCGAAATCCAGTCCTCGTTAAATTTTATCAGAGTCAGCTTGTCTGCATTCTCTGTAGTCAACCGTGTGCGTGTATCTGTGATGATTGCCCCAGTGGCACTGAAAACACGCTCTAACATCACACTAGCAGCAGGGCAGGCCAGCACCTCCAAGGCATAGAAGGAGAGGTTGGGCCAACTATGCAGCTTGGATGCTCAGTAAGTAAACGGTACAGAAGCATCAGGAAGGACGTAGGTATGGCACTTAGATAGTCGTTGACCATCTTGTTCAACTTCTCTCTCCTTGACATTGCTACTGTTCCAGCTAGTCCTTGGTGATGGTGGTCCAGTTTGTGGACATTTTACCACCACCTCTTTTGGACCTGCTTGGCATATCTCTCCCCATTAATGCATGCTGTTGCACAGAGCTGGTTTCTCTGCTAGCAGTGGTGTCTGAGGGTGCTGTTGCCATCAAATGATCGACAACGGCCTTCTTCAAACCCCCTTGGTGACTGCAACAGTAGCGAAGAAAATTTTTCCTTGTATCATGGGTCTAGAAAGGTGGCCAACCAGTATAGGTTGCTATTGAAAATGTGGATTACGTGAGGGTCTTGGCACAGAAAGTCAGATATGAAATGTGCCATGTGTGCCAAGCTCCAAAGAGGCAAATGTTCTGTGACCCCTGAAGGAGGAACAATACCCATCCTCTCCTCACACCGATTCGCCTCCTCCACCTCCTCCTCTTCAGCCCACCAATGCTGGACAGATATGAAGCTGGGGTTGGTATTCCCCTCTGTAGCATGAGGTGTCCATTCGGTACCACTGAAAAAGAAGCCCTCTCCCTCCTCATTTTCATCATCATCTTCATCCCCCAATGTTACCTGATGATATTGGCTGGACAGGGTAGGATCACCCATTGTGAAATCTTCCTCCATACTCAGCTGCTGGGCACGCAAAGATTCCATTTTTTGATTCTGCAGTGATTTTTTTCAGCAGACATAGCATAGGGATGGTTTACGCTGATAATAGCCTAATCATCGCTCACAAGCTTGGCGCAGTACTCAAAGTTATCAAGCACCTCACAAATATCAGCAATCCACACCCACTCAACAGTTGTTATGTGTCTTGGCTGAGTCTCAGTGTGACGGGCATGTTTAAGCTGGTATTCAGAAAGTGCCCTCTGCTGCTCACTTACCCTTGCCAACATATGATATGTTGAGTTCCACCGTGTTGGTAGGTCGCAAATGAGTCTGTGGTTTGGCAAATTAAATTGCTTTTGAAGTGCTGCAAGACCGGCAACAATGGTTGAGGAGTGGAGGAAATGGGCGCAAATACGGCGCACCTTCTCAAGTAGGTACAGCAAGTCAGGGTATGTTTTTATAAATTTCTGCACCACTAGGTTCAGCACGTGAGCCATGCATGGCACGTGTACCAGCTTCCCGAGCTTTAAAGACGCCACCAGGTTACGCCCATTGTCACAGACAACCAGAGCAGGTTGGAGTTGCATTGGGGAGAGCAACTGATCGGTCTGTTGTTTTATTCCTTGCCACAGCTCTGCTGCAGTATGTGGTGTTTCACCTAAGCAGATCAGCTTCAGCAGAGCGTTTTGCCGCTTTGCCGATGCGCTGCTGCACAGCTCCCAACTTGGGAGTGATGTGGAGGGTAATTTAGCATAGAATGACAAAGCGGAGGAGGAGAAAGAGGGGAGACTGGATTTATATGATGAGGCAGAAACCCTGATTGAGGTTGGGCCCGCTATTCATGATGTGGGTAGGATATGTGTTGATGGTCCAGTTTGAGACTTTGTCCCACCAGGTTGAGCCAGTGTGCCGTGACAGAGATGTATCGTCCCTGGCCACAAGTACTTGTCCCCGTGTCTGTTGTAAGATGGACCTTCCTGGTTACGGCATTGGTGAGAGCACGCTTTAGATTGTTTAAGACGTGCTGGTGTAACATGGGGACGGCACACTGGGAAAAATAGTGCCGGCTGGGAACCGAGTATCGTGGGGCAGCCACATCCAAAAGATCACGGAAAGACTGTGTCCCTACAAGCCTAAATGGCAACAACTCCACAGCTAGCAACTTGGCAATGTGCGCATTCAGTATTTGTGCTTGTGGGTGCGAGGCTTGGTATTAACGCGTTCTTTCATACATCTGGGGCAAGGACAATTGGACTCTTTCCTGAGACAAACAAGTGGATGAGCTTGTTGTAGCCTGTGTCTGTGTAACCGCAGCTTGTGAGCAAGAGGTATGATGATCACCTGCTTCCTGCCCAGCAGATTGGAAAGGATGTATCACAGGCGACATGGCAGTGGTTTGACCCACAGTCGCAGACTCTGATTTGGTCCCCTCTTGCTCAGCCCACCGACTAGGGTGCTTGGCTGCCATGTGTTTCCACATACTGGTGGTGCTTTGGTTGCCTTTGCCCTGGCTTCTGCTCAGCTTCCTATGGCAGATGCTACAGATGACAACATTTGGTTCAGAAGTGCTATCGGAAAAAAATTTCCAGACAGCGGCTGAATGCACACTTGCCTTGACTTAGTGCACAGAGGTATTGCTCTTGGCAACAGTTGACACACTTCGCACTCTGCTCAAACCAGTAGCCCTTGGTACCTTTGTTGGTGCTACGTATCCCCCTTCATCCTCTGTGCTGTTGTGCTGACTATGCGTGCAACAGTCCAGGTCGGATCGGTGGTCTCATCATCGACCACCTCGTTGTCCATGTCATCCTCCTTCCGTGTTGATATTGGCGACTTGCCAGATGGCAACTGTGTGTCATCACCATCAGCCTCCACCTCTTCACCCAGTATATCACGTGGATGAAAGTGGCTTTCTTCTGGCTGTGGGGTTTCAAATATTTGGCCATCTTCAACAGACGATACCCCCTCATGTTCCTCTTCAATGTCGTGCGGTGAGAGGCTAGAGGCAATGCAAGGAAATGGATCAAACAGATCCTCAGAGTGACCAAGGTTGGGGTCAAATGTTTCCTGTGACTCCTAACTGGGTGATGAACTAGGAACAGGTTGAGAATAGGATGACCCAGCGTTATCTGTATAGACAGAAGACTGTTTTGTCATGGACGATTGGGTGCTGCTAGAACATTTCGTTGAGGCCTTATCAGCTATCCAAGACAGTATCTGCTCTTGTTCTTCTAGCTTCCAGGCCCCTTTATGTTCCAGACCAGGAAATTTCGCCAGGAACCTAGATGCATCAACCTTCTTCGATCTCCCAGACTCTGTGCCTTGTTGGGCACCAACGACCCCACGTCCACATCCCTGTCTCTTGTTTCCTTACAAGAGCCTTTTTAGGAATTTTGGATTTTTCTGCCATAGTTGTAGATGTTCAGATGCAGATATTGGGGAACAAGGAGCAGTTAGTGCTTTGTGGAAGTTAGCACTACAGCCTAGTACTGCTTTGTGTTTTACAAACAGCACCGCAGCAGCAGGAAAAAATTGCCCTGAGGTTTAAGGTGAGATTACACACCCCAGTAACCACACAAGACAGCGGTGCTGCCACTAAAAAATTGCCCTGAGGTTTAAGGCAAGAATACACAGCCCATACACCACACAAGATAGCTGTGCTGGCTGCATGTCAGTTGTGCAGTACCGTGCATGCGTACTATTTGCTGTGAACACAGCACTGCAACAGCACAAAAAAACTGCCCTGAGGTTTAAGGCAAGAATACGCACCCCAGACACCACACAAGACAGCGGTGCTGGCTGTGTGTCAGTTGTGCAGTACCGTACGTGCATACTATTGGCTGTGAACACAGAACCGCAACAGCACAAAAAAATTGCCCTGAGGTTTAAGGCAAGAATACGCACCCCAGTCACCACACAAGACAGCGGTGCTGACTGCATGTCAGTTGTGCAGTACCATGTGTGTGTACTATTCGCTGTGAACACAGCACCACAACAGCACAAAAAAACTGCCCTGAGGTTTAAGGCAAGAATACGCACCCCAGACACCACACAACACAGTGGTGCTGGCTGCATGTCAGTTGTGCAGTACCGTGCGTGCGTACTATTCGCTGTGAACACAGCACCGCAACAGCACAAAAAAACTGCCATGCAGGGGTAAATGTGACCCCCCAAAAAATCTGGAAAAACTGTCACTACTCAGTCCCTGACCATGCAATGTGCAGAAAATGGCGGCGGCAAGGCTTAGTGCCAGGCTATGATGACTCATAGGACGCTGCCCACAACCAAGAAGGGTGCGGCACTACTGTGATTGGCAACTGCTGGGCGGGAGAACCGAATAATGCGAGGCGAGTAGTGAAATACTCGCGATGTACCGAGTACCGCTAGTACTGCATTACTCTCCGAGTACCGAATACCCACGATAATACTCGCTCATCCCTAGTCAGAATCAATAAATGGAAAAGTAAAGAGTTCCTAGGAGTGTACAAATGTGGGACCACTAATCTTCTGGGAGTCACCATGGTTGCAGGAAGGAAGACCAGGGTGAGGATTTTGTGGTCTAAACTCTTGTCTAGTGAGAATGGACTGTGTGGAATACAGGGTGGTGCTGGGAAACACACTAGAAGCATTATCTGCCATTCAGCCGACCACCTGTTCACACTGTTCTGGATTCAAGAATGGTGTCCTGTGACCCCATGCAAAGTGTGACAGTAAGCCAAGTCTTGTGGATGAGGGTGTTTGTTGTGCTCCTGCAGCATGCACAGTTTCACCTGGCCCACGGCCTCAGCATCTGCGTGCACTATCAGCAACACATCCACTTCCCCATCCCTCTCTGCACTTGTTACGCATTTTAAATTGGGTATATATCATATGCCTGCAAACTTTCCGGTATTAATAGGTTAAAGAAAATATGTAGTCCTGAAAAGGACTTGGCTTTTTAGGTTGCAGCAGCAGTACACCTATAGAAGGACTGTAAGGCAATAAACGCTGCATACAGCTCTGGCAAAAATTAAGAGACCACTGCAAAATTTTCAGTTTGTCTGATTTTTCTCTTTTTAGGTATATTTTTGAGTAAAATGTAAATTGCTGTTTTATTCTATAGACTACTGTCAACATGTCTTCGAATTTCCAAGCACTAAATTTTGTATTTATTTTTAGAAAATGAGAAACGGTCAAAAGAACAAAAAAATGCAGTGCTTGCAGACCTCAAATAATGCTAAGATAACAAGTTCATAATTTTTTAGAAACAACAATACTAATGTTTTAACTCAGGAAGAGTTCAGAAATTAATATTTTGTGGAATAACCATGATTTTTAATCACAGTTTTCATGAGTCTTGGCATGCTTTCCGCCAGTCTTTCACACTCCTTTTGGGTGACCTTATGCCACTCCTGGTGCAAAAATTTAAGCAGTTCTTCCTTGTTTGATGGCTTGTGGCTATTCATCTTCCTCTTGATTACATTCCAGAGGTTTTCAATGGGGTTCAGGTCTGGGCTGGCAATGATAGGGATTTGATGTGGTGATCCATCATCCACACATTGATTGACCTAGCTATGTGGCATGGCACATTGTCCTGCTGGAGAAATGTCCTCAGAGTTGGGGAACATTGCCTGAGCAGAAGGAATCAACTGTTTTTCCAGGATAACCTTGTATGCGGATTCATTCATACGTCCTTCGCAAAGATTAACCTGCCCAATTCCAGCCTTGCTGAAGCATCCCCAGATCATCATCCCCTGTGAAAGGGGAATCTGAATCCCCATAACAAGCTCTGCAACATTCTGTTTTTAATGTAACAAAGGTACACGGCTTGACCTCTACTCCATTCATTGTCTATAGGAGTGCCAAAGAATGTCAAATACAGCTCTCAGCTGGGACATTTGCTATAAACTTCACTCACTATTTTTCATATTTTTATATTTTATTTGTGCAAAATCAAGATTGATAGTTTGTTGTAAAAAATAAATATCACATTTACATGTACCATTGTTAGCTTTTTTTAGTTGAATTTTCAAGATCAAAACTCATTTTCAGGAAGGAAAAAAGTTTGATAGTTTTTTTAACTTTTTATTTTCTGCTTTATTTTTCACACTTTACTGTTGTTTATGAAGAGGATTTGTGTATCATAGTAAATGTTATTTCATCTGCATGTCATCTTCAATTTCCTTGTTCCATTTCCTTTCCATTTCTCATACTCTTTATTGATTTCAATGCAGTGGCAGTGCAAGTTAAATGGAATGAAAGTAAAAATGTATTTTGTATTTTGGGAAAATAAGCACTTTTATGAAAAAAAAGGTTTGTAAACACTTTCAAAATAATGCTTTTAACAAATATAATATATGAGAAGATAAGTAACTGTTTTACTTAGAACACAAATGATTTACCTAAACACACCCTAAGGATACATACAATATTGGCCTTAAAGAGAACCTGTCAGCATAGCTTTGTAATGGAAAGTAAAGACATGGTTGTAATATCATTGTAACCAAGATTAAATTGGTGAAGAAATCTGCTTTATTGTTCTTCTTTAATCGCTTTATTGCTCTTCTTCTTTAATCACCAGTTTTCTGCTAACTAGATTTCGGTGCACAGGGGCTCAACTGTGCACTAGTTCTTCTCCTCCCTGTCTGTGATTCCCAGCACTTCTGTCTGCCTCGTTGAATGACAGGTAACTCCTGAGATTTTACACAGAGGAGGCAGGTCATTCCGAATCCTGAGGCAGGTGGAGGGGCTGAGGAATTACAGACAGGGAGGAGAAGACTCAGCGCAAAGTCCAGCCCTCGTGCACCAAAATCTAATTAGCAGAAAGCTTAATATGATGATTAAAAAGGAATCACAAGGTGGATTTCTTCACCAAAGATGTCACTTTAATCAGTGTTACAGCACCATTAAACCATGTCTTTAATTTACATTACAAAATCGTGCAGACAGGTTCTCTTTAAAGGGCTTGTCTTCTTTTGTTTTTTTTTTTAGAAGGGTCCTCCACATGGTATCCCAACAGTCAGAGCCACAGCGATTAGCTGTAATCTGTGGAAGTATCTAGGTACAAGAGCTTAGATTCCATGCAATACACCATGGATAATGCATTTCACAGTTCGTTATGAAATCAATGTCCTGTGATCCAGACATTCCATTGTGACTCATAACTGAAGATCCAAATCAGGAGGGAGCTGTTTTTTATGCTTTTTGGAATCTTTGAATAAGATTTATTGTTTGGAGATAACTTCTATCCCAAACAATGAATCCATTTACGTAGCAAGGGTAATAACAACCATAGCATCAAAGTGGTTAGATAAAGTTGCTTCTTTTGCCCTATGTGCCACCAGCAATGTGATCATCAGTGATGCTGGGTGGTCATGGCACATGGAGGCCAAAGAAGCCCATGTTAGTAGTCATATTAAGGGCAGAGTATAATATCAACCAATACCAAAGCATTCAAGTGTAATGTAGTAGCAATCAATGTATCACATGTTCAAGCTCCCAAGTGGAAATCAGAAAGAACAAGGAAAAGGGTACAAAAAATTGTTTCAGAAAAGTTCAGACTATTAAAATATGCCAATATTTATGCTACATGGTAAATACCATATTTAAATATGGCGAAATTGCTATACCTAAGTCATCCAGCCTACCCAAAAACATGAAATAAACAGTATGCAAACAGTCTTATATACTGTACACCAAAATAAGTACCAATAAAAACTACAGCTCATCCTACAAAAAAAAAAATAATAAAAGTCTTGGTACATCAACGTAAGAAAGTTATGACATGGCTCTCAGAATATGTTGACGCAAGCCATTTTTTTATTTTCTTTTTAAATTTCACATTTTTAAAAGTGATAAAAAATTATATACAGTGGGGAAAATGAGTATTTGATACACTGCCTATTATGCAAGTTTTTCCGCCTACAAAAAATGGAGAGGTCTTTAATTTTTATCATGGGTACACTTCAACAGTGAGAGACAGAATTTAAAAATGAAAACCAGAAAATCACATTATATGATTTTTAAGGAATCAAATTGCATTTTATTGCATGACGTAAGTATTTGATCACCTACCAACCAGCAAGAATTCTGACCCCCACAGACCTGTTAATTTTTCTTTCAGAAGCCCTCCTACTCTGCACTCATCATTACCTGTATTAATTGCACCTGTTTGAACTCATTGCCTGATTAAAAGACAACTGTCCACACACATATTCAATCACACTCCAACCACTCTACCATGGTTAAAACCCAAGAGCTGTCTAAGGACACCAGAGACAAAATTGTAGATCTGCACAAGGCTGGGATGGGCTACAGTACAATAGGCAGGGAACTTGATAAGAAGACAACAACTATTAGTTCAATTATGAGAAAATGGAAGAAGCACAAGATGACTGTCAATCTTCCTTGGTCTGGGGCTCCATGCAAGATCTCATCTCGTGGGGTAAGGATGATTCTCAGAAAGGTCAGGAATCAGCCCAGAAATACATGGGAGGACTCGGTCAATGACCTGAAGAGTGCTGGGACCACAATCTCAAAAATAATGTTAGTAACACACTACGTCGTCATGGATTAAAGACCTGCAAGGCATGCAGGGTCCCACTCATGCCAGCACATGTCCAGGACCGTTTGGAGTTCACCAATGAACATCTGGATGATCCAGAGGAGGCATGGAAGAAGGTCATGTGGTCAGATGAGACCAAAATAGAACTTTTTGGTATCAACGCCACTCGGCATGTTTGTAGGAAGAAGAAAGCAGAGTAAAACCCCAAGAACACCGTCCCAGCCATGAAGTATGGTGGTGGTAAACATCATACTTTGGAGATGATTTTCTGCAAAGTGGACAGGACACCTGCACCGTATTGAAGGAAAGATGGATGGGGCCATGTATTGCAAGATTTTGGCTAACAACCTCCTTCCCTCAGTAAGAGCATTGAAGTTGGGGCGTGGCTAAGTCTTCCAGCATGACAATGGCCAAAAATACAGCCAAGGCAGCTAAGGAGTGGCTTCTTAAGAAGCATTTCAAGGTCCTGCAGTGGCCTAGCCAGTCTGCAGACATGAACCCAATAGAAAATCTTTGGAGTGAGCTGAAACTCAATGTTGCCCAATGACAGGCCTGAAATCTGAAAGATTTGGAGAAGATTTGCATGGAGGAGTGGGTCAAAATCCCTGCTGCAATGTGTGCAAACTTTGTCAAGAACTATAGGAAATGTCTGACCTCTATGATTGCAAACAAGATTTCTGTACCAAATATTAAAACCATATAATGTGATTTTCTGAATTTTTTTTATAAGATTCTGTCTCTCATAGTTGAAGTGTACCTACAATAAAAATTACAGACCTCTCTATTATTTTGGGTAGGAAAACTGTAAAATAATAAACATCATAAAAAGTCTAAAAAGTCAAGTAACAGCAAAGATGTTTTTTTTCCATTCCACCCCACTAAGGTTTCTTTTTAGTTTTCTAATGTTACGGTATTTGATGAGTTAAAGTATGCTGTAAAAACATTGATCTTCTTACTAAAACAAGCCTTTATATGGTAATGGTTACAGAAAAATAAAAAAATTGTATCTTAAAAAGCAAAGATCAGAAAATGACAGTGAAAAAAACTGAAAATTGGCTGCCAGCAACAGAATGGGGATACATTAAAATATACCTAATATACTAGTAAATTATATCATATTAATATGAATAGGCATCTGCTAAAACATACCTAAGATTTCAAACAGGCCTAATTACAGGACAATCCAGAGGCTTAGGTATGGCATCTTAATTGTTAAACTGGTGGTAAAGAAGTTTTATTCAATACTGTTGAGGGTATAGCTGAAAATTACTTCAGTTTCATGTACATAACAGTAGTGAGGAGTACTGCACAGGAACCTTATATCCTACTTGACCATATCATAAATCTAAACAACAAGGCAAAATGTGTCAAAATGACAAAAAGCTCATGTCAAAATGTTTCTTAAGCTTAATTCTAAGAAATGTTCTGTAGAAATTCATAAACTTCTGTAAGGCTATGTGCACACATTAAGTTTTTGGTGCAGAAATTTCTGCACATTTCTACATCTCTTGGCAGGAAAAGCGCGTTTTTGCTGCATATTTGCTGCATTTTTTATTTGTGTTTTTGGTACAGATTTTCCTCACTCATTAGTTTGGGCAAAATTTTCTTGCAAAAACGCTGAAGAAATTGACATGCTGCAGATTTAAATTTGTACCAAATCTGCAAGTTACAAATAAGCAATGTGTGCATGAGACTTCAGGATTTTCATTCATTTTGTTAGCATTAGAAGGGTTTCTTAAGGTTTTGTGACAAAAAATACCCGGAAAAAACACAGCATAAAATGCAAAGTGTGCGCACAGCCTAGGTATCTTTTGCATAGGGTGATCTAAGAACACTTGTTTTTTGCTGATTATTTATTTTGTAACTGCTGATCCCTTCCTGTAAATGAGGCATGCTCTGCCAACGGAAAGGGCATCAGACAAATGACCACATGAATGGTTATTTGTACACCACCCTCAGTACAACATGTAAATTTTGGTAAAACAGGGTTGACCAGACTTTCATAAAGTTAATCACTTTACTCTAATGCATCTTTTTAAAGAAAATTGTCAATGCTGTCATTTTTTAAGCCGTTTTAAAAAGCGAAGTGCACGCGCCCTGACACTGTTTTTCTGGATTTTCCACATATACTGTAACTCATGCACATGACATGGCCATATCATGGCTCAGTTTTGAACCAAGCGGTTAGAGGGCTTCATAGTTTTGAATCCCCTACAAGGGTGCATGAACTTTCTGCAGTACCTCTGTATTTCTCCAAATTCATAACAAAAAGTGACATAGCATGTTCTATTAGAGTCTGTATGCAAAGAGTTATTCTTACAGTATATAAAAGCTTTGTGGAGCCTAAATTGTAATATATGGTGACTAGAGTTGAGCGAAACGGGTCGGTCAAACTCAAAAATAGCCGACTTTAGCTAAAGTCGGGTTTCGCCGATCGAAACCCAACCATAGTGTGAGGTCGGCCATGAGGTCGCCGAGCAGAGCGTCAAAGTCGCGTTTCAAATAATGCTTCCAGCGCCTTTTCTCAGCCAATGATGGAGGACGCACAGTGTGGGCAACGCGATGACATGGGCAGCGGCCACCACCATCTTAGAGAAGGGCATTGCAGTGATTAGCTTCCTTTGTGTGGCGTCACAGTGGGTACAAAAGGCTGTGACCGCTGACCGCCATCTTACTTCTGCCGATCTTAGAATAGGGAGAGGTGCTGCTGCTGATTCTGAACAGGGAGAGCGTTAGGCAGGGAAGAAGAAAAAAAAACTGCTTCTGCTGATAGCGCTTTTCACTGTACAGTTAGTGTGCAGTGAAAGGGGAGGATTTTTGTTGTGTGCAGCAGCGCTGGTGGTGATTAGGCTGCCTTTTAAGGCTAACTGCTAGCTTCATTGCTGTGTGCACACTGCTGTTCAAACTGCTTTTTTCAAAGCACTCCAACTTTTATTATTTTTTCCTGGTGAGCTACTGAGCGTTCATTTTTTCACACACCGTATAGCGGTGTAAGCTCCTCACACACTACTGTGTACCGGCTGGTATCACGGACAAATAGAAGCTATCTGGGTGTGACTCGAGAAGAACAAGCCGAGGAGCTTTTCCATTTCTCCAGACCTACACCTTAGAGTGCTGTGTGTTTTTCAAACAGTTTCGTATATCTGCTGTTTGATTATGGTCAAAACTAGACAGAGACAGAGTGTGTCAGTCCCTATACAAATAGACGGAGATTGACAATTTTCCATACAGACACCGTATAGCGGTGTACGCTCCTCACACACTACCGTGTACCACCTTGTATCATGGACAAATAGAAGCTATCTGTGTGTGACTCTGGAAAAAAAGCCGAGGAGTTTTTCTGTTTTTCCAGACCTACACCTTAGAGTTCTGTCTGCTTTTCAAACAGTTTCGTATATCTGCTGTTTGATACGGTCAAAACTAGACAGAGAAAGCGTGTGTCAGTACGTATACAAATAGACGGAGATTGACAATTTTCCATACAGACACCGTATAGCGGTGTACGCTCCTCACACACTACCATGTACCACCTTGTATCACATACAAATAGAAGCTATCTGTGTGTGACTCTGGAAAAAAAAGCCGAGGTGTTTTTCCATTTTTCCAGACCTACACCTTAGAGTGCTGTCCGCTTTTCAAACAGTTTCGTATATCTGCTGTTTGATCACGGTCAAACCTAGACAGAGACAGCGTGTGTCAGTCCCTATACAAATAGATGGAGATTGACAACTTTCCATACAGACACCGTATAGAGCTGTACGATTCTCAAACAGTATTGTATATCTGCCATTCGCATTACAGTCACAACTATACAGAGTCAGCGTGTGTGTGTGACACTCTGCAAATACATATACGGAGATTGTTAGTTACACAAAAAACATATACAGCTGTACACTTCTGATACAGTTCTGTATATCTGCTTGTTGGATTACGGTCCAATACATACTGTGAGAGCGTCTGTGACTAACAAAATATATACGTAGATTTAATTTTTTTTAATACACCTTACACAGCTGGAAGCTCCTCATACAGTACCATCTCTCTGCTGGTATTTTTGGTACATTTTCCCAAACATGAGGAAGTATGGTGGAAGAGGCCACGGACGTGGGCTAGGGGGCGCAGCTGGTACTGATGGTGGTGGTGCATCGGCTGGTTCTGGCAAAAGCACAATAGCAGGTAAGGCAGGAGATGTTGAGCCTGCATCATCACCTGGCCCAAGAAGGTCTGTAAGGTTGCTTTTTCTTGGAGTAGGAAACCCGCTTGTAAAGCCGGAGCATCAGGAACAGGTTTTGGCGTACATTGCCGAAACAGCCACCCGCTCTATTGCCTCCTCTTCTGAACGTTCGAAACCTGCAAGCACGGAGTCATCAGTGCAGGGTTCTGGTCAGGAAAAACACCTTTCTTTGTGTCCTTCACCCCTGCCAAAAGTTAAGGATGCGGCAGCCCACACTTCAGATTACTCTATGGAGCTCTTTTCACATACCATGCCTGGGTTATCCAGTCAAATCCAGAATTCTTCAGTCCAAGATGAATCTGACATGGAGTGCACTGATGCACAGCCACTGCTAGATGATTCTGCTGGTATATCGACGCAGAGCACTACATTGCCCTCGCAGTCTATTGAGCCAGAATCTGACCCTAATGAAACTCAGGTGCCCCTTCCTGCATACTATACCACCTTACACGGTGCACACAGAGGAAGGTAAAGAGGAAGTGCAGATGACTTTGAAGAGGAGGTGATGGACGACCCTCACCAACCCCCTCTCACTCCGTCCGGTCCACCGCTACTTCCACCATATGCAGCTCTCCAGTCCAGCTCACCCTACCAGACACTCTGAGTAGGACAAGAAAGTACGCATCCTCTCATCCATGTACACTTTGTTTGAACGCCTACATTGACAAACTAATCTCATTAGAGATGATGCCCTACTGTTTGGTTGAAAGCAAAGCTTTCCACGACCTCATGGCCTACACTGTCCCACGCTATGACCTACCCAGTCGGCACTTCTTTTCTCAAAAAGCCATCCCTGCCCTCCACCGGCAAGTGAAAGACCGCATTATCCATGCACTCAAACAGTCAGTGAGTGGAAAGGTGCACTTCACAACAGATGCATGGACCAGTAGGCATGCCCAGGGCCGCTACGTGTCCATCACTGCGCACTGGGTTAATGTGGTGGATGCAGGCTCCACAGGGGACAGCGGTGGTGGAACAGTGCTGCCTTGCCCACGGTATAGGAAACAGTTGGCTGTAGGCTTTTGATCATCCTCCTCCTCCTCTATCAGCGAAAGCTCGTCCACAGAGCGCAGTCGCACGAGCACTCCATCCGCAGCTGGCAGTGTTGCACACGAGGTGTCCCACTATCGAACAGCTAGTGTTAAGCGTCAGCAGGCTGTGTTAAAGATGATGTCTTTGGGCAACAACAGACATACCGCGGAGGTACTGGCTGACTACTTGTAGCGATAAACTGAGTCATGGCTGGGCAGTCTACATCTTGAGGCAGGCAAGGTAGTCAGTGATAACGGCCGTAATTTTGTGGCAGCCATAGCCCGTGAAAAACTCACACACATACCTTGCCTGGCTCACACTTTGAACCTGGTGGTGCAGTGCTTCCTTAATAATTATCCGGAGTTAACATCCCTGCTCCATAAGGTGCGAAGACTGTGCTCGCACATCCGTCGCTCACCCGTACACTCCACTCGTATGCAGAAGCTGCAGCGATTGCTCCACCTCCCCAAGCACCGCCTAATCATAGATGTTGCAACAAGGTGGAACTCCACCCTGCGCATGGTTGAGAGGCTGTGCGAACAGAGGCAGGCTTTAATGCATTTGTGGGAGGATACACAGGCAGGCAGTTTGAAAGAAGACATGGAATTGTCGGGTGTGCAGTGGTCAAAGCTGAAAGACCTCTGTAACGTCCTTCAGTGTTTTGAGGAATGCACATGGCTGGTAAGCGCAGACAATGCCATCATAAGCATGAGCATCCCACTTATGTATCTGCTCATGCAAAGTTTGACCCATATTAAGGATCTGGCGTCTGCAGCAGAGGAGGAGGAGGAGGGTAGCCTTGCTGACAGTCAGCCATTGTCTGGTCAGGGAACTGTCCTGGACGAGGTGGAGGAAGAAGAGGAAGAGGAGGAAGGATGAGGGGGATGATTATTTTGGGCAGGAGGATGCTTCTCAGGGGGCAAGAGAATATGTTGGTGTTCCAAGGTCAGGTACAGGGTTTGTGCGTGACTGTAGGGATATGGATTTGCCAGAAAGTGCTCCTCCACCCAGCAGTGGCAGTGCATTATTGACACCTGGGACATTGGCCCACATGTGCGATTATGCCTTGTGGATCCTAAAAAGGGACCCCAGCATTACCAAGATGATGAAGGATGACGACTACTGGCTGGCTAGCATCCTCGATCCAGGCTACAAAGGCAAATTACACAACATCATGCCACAGGAGAACCTAGAGATAATATTGGCTAACAAACAAGCAACTCTGGTAAACCGTTTGTTTGAGGCTTTCCCAGCACACAGCAGCGGTGCTGGTTCTCTGTAGTGGGCACAATGGAAGAAGTGTTCGTGATGCACACAGCCGAAGTGGCGTTGGAGACAGGGGTTTCATGACCATGTTGTGTACTGATTCCTCAAGTACTTCTCACATGACTGCTAATACTGCATCGATTCAAAGTGACAGGAGACAGCAGTTGTCAACTATGGTTACAAACTACTTCTCCTCCCATATCGATGTTCTTCTGACAGGTCTTTCCCCTTTGACTATTGGGCCTCTAAACTGGACTCCTGGCCTGAATTGGCACAATATGCCTTACAGGAGCTCGCTTGCCCTGCTGCTAGTGTGTTATCTGAAAGAGTCTTCAGTGCTGCTGGATCAATCCTGACAGAAAAAAGGACCCGTCTGTCTACCCAAAATGTTGATGATCTAACCTTCATTAAAATGAACCATGCATGGGTTTCAAAGGATTTTGTCCCACCTTCCCCTGGTGACACATAGTTTGCCAGAAAACTGCCTCGCTTTTGTCCTTCTCTTCCTCGGACTTGCCCAATTCCACGCTTTGCAGCAGCTGAATGTCCAGCCAACAATTCAACATATGCCATTTTTTTAAACTTCCCTAAGTGGGTTGCCCACCCCCCATGGCTGGGGTCAACAACTGGCGCACCAGACGGCACTGACACAGGGCCCCTCATAGTACAATACAGTGTCTCTGACGGTGGGGGGCCCACTCGCCATCAGACACACCAGCGTACTATGAGGGGCTCTGTGCCAGTACCATCGCCCACGAGTGTGCCCCCCCTGCTTGGTCATGGCCACAGCACTTGCGCAGTATGCTTTGCCCAATTTTGGGCAATGCCGAAAAGCCGGACTGTGCATGCGCCGGTTAACTAAGCCCTGGAACACAGCAAAATACTTCCAAAGCATACTGTGCATGCGCTAGCTATGAATGCTTAGCGCAAGAGCAAAAAAAATGGCATACACCTACTCCAATTCAGCAATAACCTGCGGACGGCGGGCAAGGATGGGGAGGCGGCACACATCGGGAGCACCGCCCATCGGACCGGACCGACCTCGTTTTCATCGGCCGCCAAAGGGTAGGTGACAGATTCCCTTTAAAGGGGTGTCCCAGTTTGGGGATCAGATAATGGTTAGCCTTTTAGGGATTTGACAGGGTATTGTCTTCCCATCGCTACCTTCCTGTGATTATACAGAGAATCCTTGGAGACTCCCGGCCCTTCATCTAATCTGGTGAGATTGTTCCTTTTATATTCATATCTCACCTATTGTCATTATTGTAGCCATAAATATATGGGTTTTTTTGGTTTAGGTATGAATATATGTGTGCAATTGGCTACGGCATTATGTGCTGATCTGTTAACTAACGCTGTATCCATTAGATAATTTGTTGCCTGTTATATACCATTAGGTAACATTTTATTTCCTGTTTGATGCATTTAGGTGGTCTCTTTTCCTTCGCGGTATTAACCACTAAACTAGCATTTTTTATTGAAATCACATCTGGGTGACATATTATTTAGTCCTTTTAATTAAAAGTTATGTTTTAATTCCACCAATTGCTTTATATATATTTTTTTGGGGGGTGAGATTTGAATTGTGTCAATTTTGACAGGAATTGTCTTTTGCGTTATTGGTTATTACAGTATCATCCATAGTGAGTGAGCGTGTGTGGTTTACGCCTTCTATATACACGGTGAATCGGAGATACCGATTTTTACCCTATACTGGATACAGCTTGTATCTTGTTATACAGTACCTTTGTTCGACATTTAGTATTACAATCAAATCCATACTGAGTAAGCATTTGAGACTGACTACGGGACTATGTATACAGAGATTTCAATTGTACCATATATATATATATATATATTGTAATATATACTTGCTATATTGTTATCCAGTACCTTTTTTACAACATTTTTTATTATGGTCAAACTGAGACTGAGTGAGCGTCTGAGGGTGACTCCGGAAATATATACTGAGATTTCAAATTTGGCCAACACTGTATGCAGCTGTACCCTTGTGTTACATTACCCATTTACAGCTTTTCATATTCTTGTGTAATCCATACTGGGCCTGAGAGCATTTGTGTCTGCCTCCTGAAATGTATACGGAGATTCAGAATGTTTACACCATACTATATATACCTTGCATCTGGTGATACTGTACCCTTTTTCACCTTTTCATTTTATTGGGTAATCCATACTGAGCCTGTGAGCATCTGTGTATGACTCATGAAATATATGCGGAGATTTACTGTTATCCCTAGACTGTATAGAGCCGTACGCCTCTGATACAGTACCATATATCTGCTGGTATTTTGGATCAATTTTCTAAAACATGAGGAAGTATGGTGGAAGAGGACGTGGGCGTGGGGGGGCCACCTGGTACTGATGGTGGTGGTGGTGCATCTGCTGGTAGTGCCAAAAACACAATAGCAGCTAAGGCAGGAGGTGTTGAGCCTGCGTCATGGTATAGCTCTGGAAGGCCTGTAAGGTTCCGTTTTCTGGGAGTAGGTAGACTGCTTTTAAAGCCAGAGCATCAGGAACTGTTTTTGGCTTACATTGCTGAAACAGCCTCCAGCTCTATTGCCTCCTCTTCTGAAGTTTAAAAAAATGCAAGCACTGAGTCGTAAGTGCAGGCTTCTGGTCAGGGGCAACCCCTTTCCTTGTGTCCTTCACCCACACGAAAAGTGAAGGATGCGGCAGCACACACTTCAGATTACTCCATGGAGCTCTTTTCACATACCATTCCTGGGTTCATTAAAAATGGGGCCCATCATATACTGGAGCATTCTAAATGGGGCAGACCAGACTCTGGAGCAGCATCTATGGGGCACATGATACACTGGAACATTAGAAATGGGGCCCATTATATAAGGAGCATTATTAGGGCCCATAAGACACTGGAGCATCATCCATGAGGCCCATCATACACTGGAGCATCATCTATGAGGCCCATCGTATATTGGAGCATTCCAAATGGGGCAGATCAGACACTGGAGCAGCATCTATGGGGCACATAATACACTGGAGCATTAGAAATGGGGCACTTTACATATGGAGCATTATTATGGCCTATAAGACACTGGAGCATCATCCATGAGGCCCATCATATACTGGAGCATTCCAAATGTGGGACATCAGACACTGGAGCAGCATTTACGGGGCCCTTTATACACTGGAGCATTACAAATGGAGCCCATTATATATTGAGCATTATTTGGGCCCATAACACACTGGAGCATTGTCCATGGGGACCATCATATACTGTAGCATTATGTGGAGCTCATCATATACTGTATGGAACATTATATGTGGCCAATTATTCTGTATGAGGAAATATATGGGGCTCATTATTCTGTATGGTGCACAATGTGGTGGCCATAACACTGTATGGAGTAATATACTGTCCCTTTTTTGAGCTATTGTACAATTTAAAATAGATCAGTCATGTCATGTAAGCAGTGAAGTATTTGTCATTGTACTATACCTATATTTCTGTGCCGTATCGGAGCATCATGAGTTGTTGTATGTGTTAAAGGGGCACACTGACACTCTTTGGCCCAGGGCACATGAAAACCTGGAGCCAGCCCTACCACCCCCCCACAACTTTAGCCAAATAACCCTCTGTTTTCAATGCTTAACTATTATTATGAAGTAAATTAAGGTTGACAAGCTTCAGTAACAAGAATTGATGTTTTTGGCAATGAAATGGGCACTGTAGGTGTGTTTACTGTCCTCCACCCTGCCGACTTTGCTTCCCCATTGACTTGCATTGGGTTTCGTGTTTCAGTTGGTCTCTGACTTTTCCCTATAGTCGGCCGATTTCGTTCGACCTGACTTTTGAGAAAGTCGGGTTTCATGAAACCCGACTCGACCCTAAAAAAGGCAAAGTCGCTCATCTCTAATGGTGACTGCTCAGATCTGTACTAAAGAACCTCCCTGGCTCATACACTGATGAGCAATAAGGTAACAATGTTTTGAACTTTTGATTTTCAGGCTCCATATCTCACCATCCACTATTGCTTCAAACATGTCCATGCCCAGAAGGATTCGGGCAGTGTTGAAGGCCAAAGGTGGATTTACAAAAAAGAAAAAAATAGTAAGAAAAAATAAAAATTAAAAATTAGATTTTTAGGAGCAAAACAATGACAATTCAGTGCCATGATAAGAATCTCCATAACTAATCATACGCTAAATAATTGCAAGTCAAATTTATGTATGAGATAGCCAAGATGATTGTCTGTAAAATGATAATAGTCTCACCTTCGAAGCAGTAGTGGATCGTGAGTTATGGAGCCTGAAAGTCAAAAGTCCAAAATATTGTTACCCTTTTACTTATTAGTGTAAGTCATTATAGTAAATTTACCTTTATTTTATATTACCAAATTTTGCAGATCATAAGATGCACCGGATTATAAGACGCACCCCAAATTTTGAGAAAAAAATAGGAAAAATTTTTTTTTTTATAAAGTGGTGGAGTCTCTTATAATCCATGCGTCTTATTGCTTACTGGGGGTGGTGGCAGTGGGTCCCAGGGTCGCTGCTGGAGGAGGCAAGAGTGGCACGTTGCTGCAGGCCGCAGGCTGCGATGATGGGGTGTTCCCCTGTGGGTGAAAATGGCTGCGGTGCTCTGTGGTGTGGGGGGCTCCTCTGGAATTTTGTGAAAGCCCGGAGTCGCCACGCACATCCATTACTGCGATGCGGTGGCCTCAGAGAAAATGGTGGCCGGAGGCGTCGAATGCACAGATTGAGATCTTGGCAATGAGATCTTGGTTGCCGAGGTCTCAATCTGAGCATGCGCCGCCCCGGCGGCCATTTTCCTGGAAGAAAATGGATGTGTGGGGGGCTTTGGAAAAATGGCCACCGAGGCAGCGCATGCTCAGACTGAGATCTCAGCAATGATATCTCATGTGCCGAGATATCGTCTGCCAAGATCTCGGGACGAGATCTTGCTGCCAAGATCTCAATCTGAGCATGTGCACCCCCGGCGGCCATTTTACTAGAGGCCACATCATCGCAGTAATGAATATATGGAGGGCTCCAGGCTTTCACAAAATGCTGGCGGAGCCCCCCGCACGATGCACTCCCAATTTCCCCTCAAATTTGGGGGAAAATAGTGTGTTTTATAATCCAAGAAATACACTAGTTTATTATTGATCATCAGCAGAAGTGATTAATAATTTAATGGCAAAAAGATTTCTGTTCTATTCTCTTTTGATTACAATTTTTAATGTTTTGTATTCTATATTAGGATTATTAATACCTTATATTAATGTGTTCTATTTTTAAAAAAAATGTATTAGTAGTTATCAAATATATCTCTAGATGTTTACAATTAAACATCTTTCATATTTCAGACTTCCTAAAATAGCATCTAATATATAAAGCTCAATGTGTGTGTATGTATGTATGTATGTGTTTGTGTATGTCAGGGATTGGCATCCGCACCGTCGCAGCTACAGCCACAAAATTTCGCACAGTCACACGTCTGGACCCAGAGAGCATCATATGCTATGTTGTGAGGTGAAATTTCAACCCCGTGCATTCCAATTCACCAAACAATTTTGCCCCTATCTACATAATGGGGAAAAAGTGTATGTATGTATTGGCATTTGCACCGTCGTAGCTACAGCCACAAAATTTTGCACAGTCACAAGTCTGGACCCCAAGAGCGTCATAGGCTATGTTGTGAGGCAAAATTTTAACCCCGCACGTTCCAATTCACCAAGCAATTTTGCCCCTATCTACATAATGGGCAAAAATTGTTTTTATTGGCATCTGCACCGTCGTAGCTACAGCCACAAAATTTTGCACAGTCACACGTCTTGACCCCGAGAGCATCATAGGCTATGTTGTGAGGCAAAATTTTAACCCCGTGCATTCCAATTCACCAAACAATTTTGCCCCTATCTACATAATGGGGAAAAAGTGTATGTATGTATTGGCATCTGCACCGTCGTAGCTACAGCCAATAAATTTTGCACAGTCACACGTCTGGACCCCGAGAGCGTCATATGATATGTTGTGAGGTGAAATTTTAACCCCATGCATTCCAATTCACCAAACAATTTTGTCCCTATCTACATAATGGGGAAAAAGTGAAAGGAAAAGTGTTGGAGGCAAATTGACAGCTGCCAGATGTGAACAAAGGGGACTTAAAGAATGAGAGCGATAGCTCCAAAGAGTATATACCGTACAGTTGCTAAGGTGGGGCCCTGACATGGGATACTCACTACACACAGGGATATGAACACACACACAAAATGCGCCACACACTACCACGTGCTTCAACACATATACCATCCTCAGCACACATTTCACCACACATACACCAACCTCACCACATAAAAGTCGAAGCCCAAAAGTCGCCACTCAAAACTCGCCACGCTGTCCCAGAGCTGTTTAAAAGATGAAAAATGAGCTGTGATTGGTTGCTATCAGCAACAGTTTTCTTTGTAGACAGTTGTGATAACTGAGGCCTATTATTCTTATCATTTCTATGGTGTTATCGTCCTTCTGTAAAGCTGGAAATAACACAATTTATTACCGTGCCAACACAGACCACCCTCTGACACAGACTGCAGGGGGAGCTCAGCAGTCAGTATCACACAGGAGAGGATTAGACACATGGCTCAGCAGTCAGTATCACACAGGATAGGATTAGATACACAGCTCAGCAGTCAGTATCACACAGGATAGGAATAGATACACGGCTCAGCAGACAGTATCACACAGGATAGGATTAGATACGCAGCTCAGCACACAGTATCACACAGAATAGTATTAGATACACGGCTCAGCAGACAGTATCACACAGAATAGAATTAGATACATGGCTCAGCAGTCAGTATCACACAGGATAGGATTAGATGCATGGTTTTTATGTGCAATATAATCATTATAATTTGTTATAACTAACCACAGTTGGTTACTATGCCCAGGCAACGCCGGGCTCTTCAGCTAGTATATATATATATACAGTCATATGTTAAAGTTTGGGCACCCCTATTAATGTTAACCTTTTTTTTTTTTAACAATTTTGGTTTTTGCAACAGCTATTTCAGTTTCATATATCTAATAACTGATGGACTCAGTTATATTTCTGGATTCAAATGAGGTTTATTGTACTAACAGAAAATGTGCAATCTGCATTTAAACAAAATTTGACCGGTGCAAAAGTATGGGCACCCTTATCATTTTCTTGATTTGAACACTCCTAACTACTTTTTACTGACTTCCTGAAGCACTAAATTGGTTTTGTAACCTCATTGAGCTTTGAACTTCATAGCCAGGTGTATCAAATCATGAGAAAAGGTATTTAAGGTGGCCACTTGCAAGTAGTTCTCCTATTTGATTCTCCTATGAAGAGTGGCATCATGGGCTCCTCAAAACAAAGCTCAAATGATCTGAAAACAAAGATTATTCAACATAGCTTTTCAGGGGAAGGATACAAAAAGTCGTCTCAGAGATTTAACCTGTCAGTTTCCACTGTGAGCAACATAGTAAGGAAATGGAAGAACACAGGTACAGTTCTTGTTAAGCCCAGAAGTGGCAGGCCAAGAAAAATATCAGGCAGAGAAGAAGAATGGTGAGAACAGTCAAGGACAATCCACAGACCACCTCCAAAGACCTGCAGCATCATCTTGCTGCAGATGGTGTCACTGTGCATCGGTCAACAATACAGCGCAGGAGAAGTTGTATGGGAGAGTGATGCGAGAGAATCCGTTTCTGCAAGCACGCCACAAACAGAGTCGCCTGAGGTATGCAAAAGCACATTTGGACAAGCCAGTTACATTTTGGAAGAAGGTCCTGTGGACTGATGAAACAAAGATTGAGTTGTTTGGTCATACAAAAAGGCGTTATGCATGGAGGCTAAAAAACACAGCATTCCAAGAAAAACACTTGCTACCCACAGTAAAATTTGGTGGAGGTTCCATCATGCTTTGGGGCTGTGTGGCCAATGCCGGCACCGGGAATCTTGTTAAAGTTGAGGGTCGCATGGATTCAACTCAGTATCAGCAGATTCTTGACAATAATGTGCAAGAATCAGTGACGAAGTTGAAGTTACACAGGGGATGGATATTTCAGCAAGACAATGATCCAAAACACCGCTCCAAATCTACTCAGGCATTCATGCAGAGGAACAATTACAATGTTCTGGAATGGCCATCCCAGTCCCCAGACCTGAATATCATTGAACATCTGTGGGATGATTTGAAGCGGGCTGTCCATGCTCGGCGACCATCAAACTTAACTTAACTGGAATTGTTTTGTAAACAGGAATTGTCACAAATACCTTCATCCAGGATCCAGGAATTCATTAATAGCTACAGGAAGCGACTAGAGGCTGTTATTTTTACAGAAGGAGGATCTACAAAATATTAATGTCACGTTTATGTTGAGGTGCCCATTCTTTTGCACTGGTCAAATTTTGTTTAAATGCAGATTGCACATTTTCTGTTAGTGCAATAAACCTCATTTGAATCCAGAAATATAACTGAGTCCATCAGTTATTAGATATATGAAACTGAAATAGCTGTTGCAAAAACCAAAATTGTTATAAAGTAAAAAGGTTAACATTAATAGGGGTGCCCAAACTTTAACATATGACTGTATATATATATATATATATATATATATATATTTATATATAATATATAAAGCTCAATGTGTGTGTATGTTTGTATGTATGTATGTGTGTATGTCTGGGATTGGCATCTGCACCGTCGCAGCTACAGCCACAAAATTTGGCACAGTCACACGTCTGGACCCCGAGAGCGTCATAGGCTATGTTGTGAGGTGAAATTTTAACCCCGCACGTTCCAATTCACCAAACAATTTGGCCTAATAATCTTATCATTTCTATGGTGTTATTGTCCTTCTGTAAAGCTGGAAATAACACAATTTATTACCGTGCCAACACAGACCACCCTCTGACACAGACTGCAGGGGGAGCCCAGTATCACACAGGATAGGATTAGATACACGGCTCAGCACACAGTATCGCACAGAATAGTATTAGATACACAGCTCAGCAGACAGTATCACACAGAATAGAACTAGGTACATGGCTCAGCAGTCAATATCATACAGGATAGGATTAGATACATGGCTCAGCAGTCAGTTTTACACAGGATAGGATTAGATACATGGCTGAGCAATCAGTAACACACATGATAGGATTAGGTACATGGCTCAGCAGTCAGTATCATACAGGATAGGGTTAGCTACACGGCTCAGCAGTCAGTATCACACAGGATAGGATTACATACACAGCTCAGCAGTCAGTATCACAAAGGATAGGATTAGATACACAGCTCAGCAGTTAGTATCATACAGGAGAGGATTAGACGCATTGCTCAGCAGTCAGTATCACACAGGATAGGATTAGATACACAGCTCAGCAGTATCACACAGGATAGGATTAGATACACAGCTCAGCAGTCAGTATCACACAGGATAGGATTAGATACACAGCTCAGCACACAGTATCACACAGGATAGTATTAGCTACACGGCTCAGCAGACAGTATCACACAGAATAGGTTTAGATACACGGCTCTGCAGTCAGTATCACACAGGATAGGATTAGATACATGGCTCAGCAGTAAGTATCACAAAGGATAGGATTAGATACACGGCTGAGCAGTCAGTAACACACATGACAGGATTAGGTACACGGCTCAGCAGTCAGTATCACACAGGATAGGGTTAGATACACGGCTCAGCAGATGGTATCACACAGGATAGGATTAAATACACTGCTCAGCAGTCAGTATCACACAGGATAGGATTAGATCCACGGCTCAGCAGTCAGTATCACACAGGATAGGGTTAGATACACGGCTCAGCAGATGGTATCACACAGGATAGGATTAAATACACTGCTCAGCAGTCAGTATCACACAGGATAGGATTAGATACACGGCTGAGCAGTCAGTAACACACGATATAATTAGATACTTTCTGCTGAGCTGTGTATCACACAGGAGAGGATTAGGTACACAGCTCAGCAGACATTATCACACAGGATAGGGTTAGATACACAGCTCAGAAACAGGATGTGCCAAAGGAGAGGACATTTTCATTCCAAGAATCCCACTCATTCCATCTGATTTGTTTTTTTATTTTAAATGCCTCCAGTTTCCAGTTCAACTGCTGTTTGCAATGTCCATTAACAATGATCAGGGACAGTCCTTGAAAGTAGTAGGGATGGATTTGCAATCTCCATGCTTTTCTCATGGTCAACTTTACGTGGTCTGTTCAGGAGTTGGAACTGACAAAAATCTGTTCATCTTTGCACCGAAAGGAAAAACCAAAAATCTTGAATGAGTTGAAAATAAAATACTATCAATACTTGGGTAATCGTTTAGTTAATTTGTGTTGCAAATCTGTAGTGTTGAATATATGATGTGAAATGTTTTTATGTGCAATATAATCATTATAATTTGTTATAACTAACCACAGTTGGTTACTATGCCCATGCAATGCCAGGCTCTTCAGCTAGTCTTCTATAAAAAGGATAGGAAAGAAGCGAGTAAAGTAAATACATCACACTTGAGACATGCTTTCAAAGATTTTCAACTGAAAAAATAGATTTTAATTCATACACACAGCAGGCAATAGTTATAAAAAGTGTAACCCTGCACCCCACCTTTGATATTTGGTGACACAAAGTCAATTCTTGTGAAATCCAGATGGCTCACAAAACAATAACTCTATTCTGGGTTCATAATATGTAAGACTCTTGTGTGATTTATTTCTCCAGACAAGCAATCCCTTTATATTTAGGACTTAGATTTTCATCAACATGATTTTGGAAAAAAAAACCTATCTTTACCAATGAACAAAATTGGATCTAATCTTTTGTTCAGAAAGAATGTAAAATGTAAGAAAGAAGTCCAATAAAGCAAATATGTAAATCATTTAACTATTCTGTTGTATTGTGTATTGGTAACAATATACCGTATTTTTCGCTTTATAAGACGCACCTGATTATAAGATGCACCCCCAAATTTGGTGAAGAAAAAGAGAAAAAAATGTTTTTTTATGTTAAATGGAGGTGTGTCTTATAATGCCAGTGTCTGTCTTACAAATCATATATATGTCCCTCATCCTGGTATCTATATAACCCCCATCCTAGCACATGGCCCCCTTGTGCTGGCACATAGCCCCCCATCCTATCCTGGATATGACCCCCCCAGTCACTATATGCCCCCCTGCTGGCACTCACATGGCCCCCCTCTCTCTATATGCCTCCCTGCTGGTACGCACATGGCCCCCCGTCCCTATATTTCCCCTGCTGGCACACATTGTCCCCCTGTCCCTATATTCTCCCCTGCTGGCATTCACACAGCCCCCCCCAATTCCCTATGTTCCCCCCTGCTGGCACACATTGTCACCCCGGTCCTATAATCCTCCCTGCTGGCACACATTGTCCCCCTGTCCTATAATCCCCCCTGCTGGCACACATTGTCCCCCCGGTCCTATAATCCCCCCTGCTAGCACACATTGTCCCCCCGGTCCTATAATCCCCCCTGCTGGCACACATTGTCCCCCCCCTCCATATATTTCCCCCTGCTGGCACACATTGTCCCCCCCTCCATATATTTCCCCCTGCTGGCACACATTTTCCCCCCCTCCATATATTCCCCCCTGCTGGCACACATTGTCCCCCCCTCCATATATTCCCCCCTGCTGGCACATATTGCCCCCTCCCATCCCTTTATTCCCCCCTGCTGGCACACATGGCCCCTTGTTCATATATATCCCCCTGCTGGCACACATTGTCCCCCCCTCCATATATTCCCCCCTGCTGGCACACATTGTCCCCCCCTCCATATATTCCCCCCTGCTGGCACACATTGTCCCCCCCTCCATATATATCCCCCTGCTGGCACATATTGCCCCCTCCCATCCCTTTATTCCCCCCTGCTGGCACACATGGCCCCTTGTTCATATATCCCCCGCTGGCACACAATGTCCCCCCCTCCATATATTTCCCCCTGCTGGCACACATTGTCCCCCCCTCCATATATTCCCCCTACTGGCACATATTGCCCCTCATCCCTATATTTCCCCCTGCTGTCACACATGGCCCCCGACCCTATATTTCCCCCCTGCTGGCAAGCACATGCTAAAATAATAAACAGTTAACTCACCTACTGATGATCGCTCCTGCTCCCAGCTCCCCTGTGGCTTACCGGTGTCTGTGCTGAGTCATCCTCCTCCTGCAGGGCACACGCAGCTGTTGCTCATTCAAGCAGCTCATTGTAGCTACAGGACCTTCCATGATGTGACCAATAGGAGCTGCTCAGCTGCGGTCATGTGACTCGCAGTGCACACTGGGAGTCATGTCACATGGTCACATCATGCAAAGTCCTGCAGCAATGAGCTGCCTGAATGAGCTGCTGCTGCCGCTCACCCAGCAGGAGGAGGATGACAGCAGACTAGACACAGGAAAGCCATGGGGGAGCTGAGAGCAGGAGTGATCATCAGTAGGTAAGTGTCTATAGTGACTGGGGGTGAGTGCAGGCACATGTAATATGCACCGCTCCCCTGTCTACCAACTCGGCGCTGTTTCAGCACCAAGGTGATGGACAGCAGGTGCAGTGAATATTACATGAGCCTAATGAGCGGGAGCACAGGACCTGCCAGTCTCTGCAGCCCCCAGCCAGCCCACCCCAGCCCCCTGATTCCATGCCAGAGCCACCCCCCCCACTCTATAGCACAGCAGCACACAGATTCGCTTTATAAGACGCACCCCCACTTTCCCCCAAAATTTGGGGGAACAAAAGTGCGTCTTATAAAGCAAAAAATACGGTACTTTGTTTTTAGGCAGTTTTGGTGTTAAGATAGATGGGTGAATTAGCAACCTTGTTTATCTCACTGGACCATACAATATTTGTTCTAAACCACATACATAGTATGGGCCAATGGTTATCTCTGCTAACTTCATTATAATCATGCGCTCTGTGTTTAACCTCTTGGCGTCATAGCCAAATTCCACCTTCCTGACCTATTTTTCCAATGTAGCATATCATTTTATGTGATAATTAAAGATGAGCGACTTTGCCTTTTTTAGGGTCGAGTCAGGTTTCATGAAACCCGACTTTCTCAAAAGTCGGGTCAAACGAAATCGGCCGACTATAGGGAAAAGTCAGAGGCCGACTGAAAAACGAAACCCAATGAAAGTCAATGGGGAAGCAAAGTCGGCAGGGAGTGGAGGACAGTAAACACACCTACAGTGCCCATTTCAATGCCAAAAACATCAATTCTTATTACTGAAGCTTGTCAACCTTAATTTACTTCATAATAATAGTTATGCATTGAAAACTGGGGGTTATTTGGCTAAAGTTGTGGGGGGTAGGGCTGGCTCCAGGTTTTCGTGTGCCCTGGGCCAAAGAGTGTCAGTGCGCCCCTTTAACACATACCACAACTCATGATGCTCCGATACGGCGCATAAATATAGGTATAGTACAATGACAAATACTTCACTGCTTACATGACATGACTGATCTATTGTAAATTGTACAATAGCTAAAAAAAAGGACAGTATATTACTCCATACAGTGTTATGGCCACAACATTGTGCGCCATACAGAATAATGAGCCCCATATATTTTTCCATACAGAATAATTGGTCATGGTCACATATAATGTTCCATACAGTATATGATGAGCTCCACAAAATGCTACAGTATATGATGGTTCCCATGGACGATGCTCCAGTGTATGATGGGCCCTAATAATGCTCCATATATAATGGGCTCCATTTCTAATGCTCCAGTGTATAATGGGCCCCGTAAATGCTGCTCCAGTGTCTGATGTCCCCCATTTGGAATGCTCCAGTATATGTTTGTCCCCATGGATGATGCTCCAGTGTATGATGGGCCCTAATAATGCTCCATATATAATGGGCCCCATTTCTAATGCTCCAGTGTACAATGTGCCCCATAGATGTTGCTCCAGTGTCTGATCTGCCCCATTTAGAATGCTCCAGTATATGATGGGCCCCAAGGATGATGCTCCAGTGTCTTATGGGCCCAAATAATGCTCCATATATAATGGGCTCCATTTCTAATGCCCCAGTGTATAATGGGCCCCGTAAATGGTGCTCCAGTGTCTGATGTCCCCCATTTGGAATGCTCCAGTATATGTTGGTCCCCATGGACGATGCTCCAGTGTATGTTGGGCCCTAATAATGCTCCATATATAGTGGGCTCCATTTCTAATGCCCCAGTGTATAATGGGCCCCGTCAATGGTGCTCCAGTGTCTGATGTCCCCCATTTGGAATGCTCCAGTATATGTTGGTCCCCATGGACGATGCTCCAGTGTATGATGGGCCCTAATAATGCTCCATATTTAATGGGCCCCATTTCTAATGCTCCAGTGTACAATGTGCCCCATAGATGTTGCTCCAGTGTCTAATCTGCCCCATTTAGAATGCTCCAGTATATGTTGGGCCCCATGGATGATGCTCCAGTGTCTTATGGGCCCAAATAATGCTCCTTATATAATGGGTTCCATTTCTAAAGCTCCAGTGTATAATGGGCCCCGTAAATGCTGCTCAAGTGTCTGATGTCCCCCATTTGGAATGCTCCAGTATATGATGGGCCCCATTTTTAATGAACCCAAGAATGGTATGTGAAAAGAGCTCCATGGAGTAATCTGAAGTGTGTGCTGCCGCATCCTTCACTTTTCGTGTGGGTGAAGGACACAAGGAAAGGGGTTGCTCCTGACCAGAAGTCTGCACTTACGACTCAGTGCTTGCATTTTTTTAAACTTCAGAAGAGGAGGCAATAGAGCTGGAGGCTGTTTCAGCAATGTAAGCCAAAAACAGTTCCTGATGCTCTGGCTTTAAAAGCAGTCTACCTACTCCCAGAAAACGGAACTTACAGGCCTTCCAGAGCTACACCATGACGCAGGCTCAACACCACCTGCCTTAGCTGCTATTGTGTTTTTGGCACTACCAGCAGATGCACCACCACCACCATCAGTACCAGGTGGCCCCCCCACGCCCACGTCCTCTTCCACTATACCTCCTCATGTTTTGGAAAATGGACCCAAAATACCAGAAGATATATGGTACTGTATCAGAAGCGTACACCTCTATACAGTCTAGGGATAACAGTAAATCTCTGAATATATTGAGTCATACACAGACACTCACAGGCTCAGTATGGATTACACAATAAAATAAAAAGTTGAAAAAGGGTACAGTATCACCAGATACAAGGTATATATAGTATAGTGTAAACATTCTGAATCTCCGTATATATTTCAGGAGGCAGACACAAACGCTCTCAGGCCCAGTATGGATTACACAAGAATATGAAAAGCTGTAAATGGGTAATGTAACACAAGCGTACAGCTATATACAGTGTTGGGGTAATCTTAAATCTCGAAATATATTTCCAGAGTAACAGACAGACGTTCACAGGCTCATTATGGATTACACCAGAATCTAAATAGCAAAAAAGGTTACTGTATCAGAAGCGTACAGCTGTATACAGTGTTGGCCAAATTTGAAATCTCGGTATATATTTCCGGAGTCACCCTCAGACGCTCACTCAGTCTGGGTTTGACCATAATAAAAAATGTTGTAAAAAAGGTACTGGATAACAAGATAGCAAGTATATATATTATAGGGTACAATTGAAATCTCTGTATACATAGTCCCGTAGTCACTCTCAGATGTTTACTCAGTATGGATTTGACCGTAATACTAAATGTCGAACAAAGGTACTGTATAACAAGATACAAGCTGTATCGAGTATAGGGTAAAAATTGGTATCTCCGAATCATCGTATAAATAGAAGGCATAAACCACATACGCTCACTCACTATGGATGATACTGTAATAAAAAATTTTGAACGAAGGTACTGTATCAGCACATACCAGGTGTATCCAGTCTAGGGGTAATTGTAAATTTCCGTCTATACTTCCGGAATCAGACACAGACACTCACAGGCTCAGTAGGTATTACAGCAGAATTTAAAAAGTAGAAAAAGGGAAAGGTATTCGAAGCGTACACCAGTATACAGTGTTGTGGTACTTTTAAATCTTCGTATATATTTCAATCTCAGTAAGCCAGTCCAGACTCTCCGCTACTGGAAACTACATGGATACAAGTACAGACGGAAAGTCGAGTGTTAGCAGAAATTTTGGGAATTACTCATCGTGGGAAAACCTCCCGGTAGATGTTGCAGAGGCGATGTAGACCCTCAATTACTGTGTCTGTGGAGACAGCGAAAATGGTTCTTTGTGAAGAAAGGATTGTTTTAACGCAGTAGCGTGGATCACATCACCGTTACTCATCTCCATCAAATTGTGATCACAGGGAGAGATGTAGACATGGTCCTCACTGCCTATCATGATGTGTCTTGTCATTTTGGAGTGCAAAAGACAGAAGCCAAAGGCCGTAGGCGATTCTATTGGATTGGCATGAGAGGAGACATTGAAAAATGGTGGCAGGAATGTCACACATCTGTGACTATCACAACTGTGAAAGGTGATCATAAAGCGCCACTTCATCTGCTTGTAAGTTGACATCCATTACAAATGGTAGCCATTGATCATCTGAAGGTAGAGGCCAGCAGGACAGGCCATAGCTACATCTTAACCATCATCGATCAATACACCAAATTTCTAGTGGCCGTCCCTGTGAAGGATTTAACTGCCCAGACTACACAATGGTGGAGCAGGGAGAGGTAAGTATTGCAACTTGCAAGTGCTGTGGCCGTGAGCAAGCAGGGGGAGCATGCTCGTGGGCAACGGTACTGGCACAGGGCCCCTCATAGTACGCTGGTGTGTCTGATGGCGAGTGGGCCCCCACACCATCAGAGACACTGTATTGTGCTATGAGGGTCCCTGTGCCAGTGCCGTCGGCCATCTGTGGGCCCATCCATCTGTTCAGCACAACGGCACTTGCCCGGGTGTGCCAGGTGTTGACCCCAGCCCTTGGGGGGGGTGCAGCCCAGTTAGGGAGGTTTAAAAAATGGCATATGTTGATGTGTAGGCTGGACATTCAGCAGCCGCAAATGGCGGAAATGGGCAAGTCCGAGGAAGAGGAGGACAAAAGCGAGGCAGTTTTCTGGCAACCTATGTGTCATCAGGGGAAGGTGGGACAAAATACTTTCAAACCCATGCATGGTTCATTTTAATGAAGGTTAGATCATCAACATTTTGGGTCGACAGACGGGTCCTTTTTTCTGTCAGGATTGATCCAGCAGCACTGAAGACTCTTTCAGATAACACACTAGCAGCAGGGCAAGCGATCTCCTGTAAGGCATAGTGTCAATTCAGGCCAGGAGTCCAGTTTAGAGGCCCAATAGTCAACGGGGAAAGACTTGTCAGAAGAACATCGATATGGGAGGAGAAGTAGTTTGTAACCATAATTGACAACTGCTGTCTCCTGTCTCTTTGAATCGATGGAGTATTAGCAGTCGTGTGAGCAGTACTTGAGAAATCAGTCCACAACATGGTCATGAAACCCCTGTTTCCAACGCCACTTCGGCTGTGTGCACCACGAACACCTCTTCCATTGTGCCCACTACGGCTCGTGGGAGAACCAGCACCGCTGCTGTGTGCTGGGAAAGCCTCAAACAAATGGTTTACCAGAGTTGCTTTTTGTTAGCCAATATTATCTCTAGGTTCTCCTGTGGCATGATGTTGTGTAATTTGCCTTTGTAGCGTTGATCGAGGATGCTTGCCAGCCAGTAGTCGTCATCCTTCATCATCTTGGTAATGCGGGGGTCCCTTTTTAGGATCCACAAGGCATAATCACACATGTGGGCCAATGTTCCAGGTGTCAATAATGCACTGCCACTGCTGGGTGGAGGAGCACTTTCTGGCAAATCCACATCCCTACAGTCACGCACAAACCCTGTACCTGACATTGGAACGCCAACATATTCTCTTGCCCCCTGAGAAGCATCCTCCTGCACAAAATAATCATCCCCCTCATCCTTCCTCCTCTTCCTCTTCTTCCTCCACCTCGTCCAGGACAGTTCCCTGACCAGACAATGGCTGACTGTCAGCAAGGCTTCCCTCCTCCTCCTCCGCTGCAGACGCCAGATCCTTAATATGCATCAAACTTTGCATGAGCAGATGCATAAGTGGGATGCTCATGCTTATGATGGTGTCGTCTGCGCTTACCAGCCGTGTGCATTCCTCAAAACACTGAAGGACATTACAGAGGTCTTTCAGCTTTGACCACTGCACACCCGACAATTCCATGTCTTCTTTCAAACTGCCTGCCCGTGTATCCTCCCACAAATGCATTACAGCTTGCCTCTGTTCGCACAGCCTCTCAACCATGTGCAGGGTGGAGTTCCAACTTGTTGCAACATCTATGATTAGGCGGTGGTTGTGGAGGCGTAGCAATCGCTGCAGCTTCTGCATACGAGTGGAGTGTACGGGCGAGCGACGGATGTGCGAGCACAGTCTTCGCACCTTATGGAGAATGGATGTTAACTCCGGATAATTATCAAGGAAGCACTGCACCACCAGCTTCAAAGTGTGAGCCAGGCAAGGTATGTGTGTGAGTTTAGCAAGGGCTATTTCTGCCACAAAATTATGGCTGTTATCACTGACTACCTTGCCTGGCTCAAGATGTAGACTGCCCAGCCATGACTCAGTTTGTCGCTGCAAGTAGTCGGCCAGTACCTCCACGGTGTGTATGTTGTCGCCCAAAGACATCATCTTTAACACAGCCTGCAGACGCTTACCACTAGCTGTTCGATAGTGGGACACCTCGCGTGCAACACTGCCAGCTGCGGATGTCATGCTCGTGCGACTGCACTCTGTGGAAGAGCTTTCGCTTATGGAGGAGGAGGAGGAGTGTCGAAAGCCTACAGCCAACTGTTCCCTATACCATGGACTAGGCAGCACTGTTCCACCGCCGCTGTCTCCTGTGGAGCCTGCATCCACCACATTAACCCAGTGCGCAGTGATGGACACGTAACGGCCCTGGTCATGCCTACTGGACCATGCATCTTTTGTGAGGTGCACCTTTCCACTCACTGATTGCTTGAGTGCATGGACAATGCGGTCTTTCACATGCAGGTGGCGGGCTGCGATGGCTTTTCGAGAAAAGAAGTGCCGACTGGGTAGGTCATAGCGTGGGATTGCATAGGCCATGAGCTTGCGGAAAGCTTTACTTTCAACCAAACAATAGGGCATCATGTCTAATGAGATTAGTTTGGCAATGAAGGCGTTCAAACAAAGTGTACGCGGATGAGAGGATGAGTACTTTCTTGTCCTACTCAGAGTGTCTGGTAGGGTGAGCTGGACTGGAGAGCTGCATATGGGGGAAGTAGCAGTGGACCGGACAGAGTGAGAGGGGGTTGGTGATGGTATTTGTGGTGATGGCCTAGATTCAGTGTTGTGATTCCCTGAGTGTTTTGGCCTTGCGACGACACCTCAACATTTAGTGCTGGTGGTGTGCTTAATGGTGGCAGTGGTCTTACAGTGAGGGAAGCAATGGAGCGTTGCTGGCTACCTTCAGTCGGAGCAGGTGCATATGTGCTACCTGAGGTTTTGTAATCCGTCCATGCTTGCAAGTGCATGCTGATTAAATGTCTAAGCATGCAACTGGTATTCAAATTTCTGAGTTGTTTACCTCGGCTGAAGGTCCTTCCGCACTTCTTACAGGTAACCTTTGCCTCATCAGTAGGATTTAGGACAAAGAAGTGCCACACTGCACTCTTCCTACTATGGTATATATTTTCTGGCCTTGCACGCTGTGCTAAGTTGACCGTCTGGCCAAGCTGTCCTGCAACTCTTTTAGTTTTTGTTCCACATTTTTGGACAGCTACGGGCCTGCCAGATAACTGCTGCTGCGATGTCAATGCCTGCTGCGGATCCTTCTCCTTATCTTAACTATTGCCAGCGCCACCCTCCTCTTCCAATGGCTGCCAATCCGGGTCAAGAACTGGGTCATCCGTCACCTCCTCTTCAAAGTCATCTGCACCTTCCTCTTTACCTACCTCTGTGTCACCGTGTAAGGTGGTATAGTATGCAGGAAGGGGAACCTGAGTTTTATCAGGGTCAGATTCTGGCACAGTAGACTGCGAGGGCAATGTAGTTCTCTGGGTTGATGTACCAGCAGAATCATCTAGCAGTGGCTGTGCATCAGTGTACTCCATGTCAGATTCATCTTGGACTGGGGAATTCAGGATTTGACTGGATAACCCAGGCATGGTATGTGAAAAGAGCTCCATAGAGTAATCTGAAGTGTGGGTTGCTGCATCCTTAACTTTTGGTGGGGGTGAAGGACAAAGGAAAGGTGCTTTTCCTGACCAGAACCCTGCACTGACGACTTCGTGCTTGCAGGTTTCGAACGTTCAGAAGAGGAGGCAATAGAGCTGGTGGCTGTTTCGGCAATGTATGCCAAAACCTGCTCCTGATGCTCCAGCTTTAAAAGTGGTTTTCCTACTCCAAGAAAAGGGAACCTTACAGGCCTTCTTGGGCCAGATGATGATGCAGACTCAACACCTCCTGCCTTAGCTGCTATTGTGCTTTTGCCAGAACCAGCCGATGCACCACCACCATCAGTACCAGCCGCGCCCCCTGCCCACGGCCACGGCCTCTTCCACCATACTTCCTCATGTTTGGGAAAATGTTCCCAAAATACCAGCAGAGAGATGGTACTGTATGAGGAGCGTCCAGCTGTGTAAGGTGTATTACAAAAATTAAATCTACGTATATATTTTGTTAGTCACAGACGCTCTCCCAGTATGTATTTGACCGTTATCCAACAAGCAGATATACGGTACTGTATCAGAAGTGTACAGCTGTATACGTTTTTTGTGTAACTTACAATCTCCGTATATGTATTTACGCAGTGTCACACACACGCTGACTCTGTATAGATGTGACTGTAAAGCGAACAGCAGATATACAATACTGTTTGAGAATCGGACAGTTCAATATGGTGTATGGAGAAATGGAAATGTCCGTATATGTATCTACGGAGTGTCACACACACGCTGACTCTGTATAGATGTGACTGTAATGTGAACAGCAGATATACAATACTGTTTGAGAATCGGACAGCTCAATACGGCGTATGAAGAAATGGAAATGTCCATATATGTATTTACAGAGTGTCACACACACGCTGACTCTGTATAGATGTGACCGTAATGCGAATGACAGATATACAATACTGTTTGAGAATTGGACAGCTCTATACGGTGTCTGTATGGAAAATTGTAAATCTCCGTCTATTTTTATACGGAGTGACACATGCTGTCTGTATAGTTTTGACCGTGATCAAACAGCAGATATACGAAACTGTTTGAAAAATGGACAGCTCTATACGGTGTAGGTCTGGAAAAATGGAAAATCTCCTCGGTTTGTTTTTCCAGAGTCACACACAGCTTGTATTTGTCCGTGATACCAGGTGGTACACGGTAGTGTGTGAGGAGCATACACCGCTGTTGTGAGTTCATTTTCCCCTTCACCATTGAGGTCTGATGAACTCCCTCTTCTGGTGAAGGAAGGTAGTGAGGCTGATTACCAAGCACCTGAGCAGGATGATGATGACTGGGTGATTGGAATTGCTGACTGCATATAAGGCAGCTGATGCCCTTCTGCCTTGCTGGTGATTTCTCAGAGGGATTCTAGGAGACCAGTCTGATTCCTGCTCCTCAAAAGCAAAGTTTTCTGCTCTGCTTTTTGCATTTGTGTTTTGGTTTTGTTTTGCCTTGTTTTTCTGGATTTCTGCCATTCCCTGCTGGGGTGAGCTGAATTCCTTTTTGCTCTGTCTTCAGAAAATACCTGAGTACTGATATAGTCTTTTTGAAGCCTAGCGTCTTCAGGGCTTTTTTCGCTATCAGTCTGTTGGCTCTTGTTTTGATAGGGTTTTGGCGGATTGCAGACAGCAGCTTTTCTATCCTGTCCTATTTAGTTAGCTTGGGCCCCATCATTTGCTCAGCCTATCTTTCTATCTGTGTGAGTGTTTTTTCATCTTGCTTCACCGTCATTATATGTTGGTGGCTGCCTATTGCTTTGGGGTCTGCTCTGGGGCAGTGTAGATTTCCCTTTCTATCTTTAGGCTATTTAGTTCTCCGGCTGTGATCGAGGGGTCTAGGGCACCGTAGGAACCCCCCATGGCTACTGCTAGTTGTAGTTGATAGGTTCAGGGGACTGCAATCCGATAGCTGCCAACTTCTCTGGTTTTCTGGACTTAGCTAGTATTTCTGTTTTTGTCTCCTACGGTGACTCACTCATAACAGAATCACCAGCCATACCGCAGATCCTAGGGTACTCAATAGCAGGAAAGAATTGTAAAAAAAAAAAAAAAAAGTGTGTATATTTTTTCCTCTATATCTCTGAGGCCGTAGGGGGAATTTTTTTTTCTCTAAATGGAGATAAAGCAATTGTCTGATTGTGTGGAGCAGCTCGCTGCGGAAGTGCGGGGAATTTCCGCCTACCTTGCTCATTCACATGCTGCTGAACCAAAGATCCCTACTCCTGATGTGTTTTTTGGGGATCGGTCTAAATTTTTGAATTTCAAAAATAATTGTAAATTATTTTTTGCTTTAAAGCCTAACTCGTCAGGGAGCTCCGCGCAGCGGGTTAAAATTGTCATCTCTTTGCTGCGTGGCGATCCCCAGGATTGGGCGCTTTCTTTGAAACCAGATGATCCTATTCTGACTAATGTGAACACATTTTTTCAAGCCTTGGGGTTGTTGTATGACGAACCTAATGCTATTGATCAGGCTGAAAAGACCCTGTTGGCATTGAGCCAGGGTCGAGATTCTGCAGAATTGTACTGTCAAAAATTCCGAAAGTGGGCGGTCCTTACTACTTGGAATGATAATGCCTTGGCAGCTCTCTTTCGGAAGGGTTTGTCAGAAGCTGTAAAAGATATTATGGTGGGATTTCCTGTTCCCTCTGGTCTTGACGATTCTATGTCATTAGCCATTCAGGTTGATCGGCGTTTACGTGAACGCAGGACTGCACGAGAGGTGTTGCCACCTGTTGAACAAGTGTCTGAACCTATGCAATGTGATAGAGTTTTGTCCAGGGAGCAACGTCAGGAGTTCAGAAGGCGTAATAAGCTGTGTTTTTATTGTGGAGATGCCTCGCATATTATTTCTGTCTGTCCTAAACGAGAGAAATGTTTTGCGCACACGTTTTCTGTGGGTGGTGTTCAACCTAAGTTTCTTCTGGCAATTACTCTGATCTGCTCCCTGTCCACATTTTCTGCCAAGGCTTTTGTTTATTCGGGAGCAGCCCTGAACCTAATGGACTTGGATTTTGCTAAACGTTGTGGATTTCCGATGACACCTCTGCGGACGCCTATCCCTTTGAGGGGGATTGATGCTACTCCTTTGGCAAAAAATAAACCTCAGTTTTGGACCCAGGTGGTAATGTGGGTCGCCCCAGACCATCAAGAAAATTGCAGATTTTTGGTGTTGCATAATTTGCATGATACCATTGTTCTGGGGTTTCCCTGGTTGCAAATTCATAATCCAGTTTTGGATTGGAAATCTGTGTCTGTGGTGAGTTGGGGTTGTCGGTGTGCCCTTAGTGAGGCTCCGGTTTTTTTTTCCTCTCCTCAGTCGCATGATGTTCCTGACTATTTGGCGGACTTTTATGATGTATTTAGTGAGAATGAGTCTGCGTATTTGCCTCCTCATAGGAGTTATGACTGTGCAATTGAACTGAGCCCGGGGTGTAAGTTTCCCAAGGGTCGGCCCTTCAATTTATCTGTACCCGAGCACGAGGCTATGCGATCCTATATTAAGGAGGCGTTGGAGAAGGGTCATATTAGACCATCCTCTTCACCCTTAGGTGCCGTTTTTTTTTTCGTGGCCAAAAAGGATGGTTCATTAAGGCCTTGCATTGATTATCGTGCCCTCAACAAAATTACTATTAAATATCAGTATCCGTTACCCCTGATTTCGGATCTATTCTCCAGAGTTAAAGGTGCTTGCTGGTTTACCAAGCTTGACCTCAGGGGGGCGTATAATCTTATCCGCATTAAGCATGGGGATGAATGGAAGACGGCGTTTAATACTCCGGAGGGACATTTTGAGTAACTGGTGATGCCTTTTGGGCTCACTAATGCCCCTTCTGTCTTCCAGTGCTTCATAAACGACATTTTCCGGGACTTTGTGGATACATTTTTGATTATCTATCTGGATGATATTTTGATCTTCTCCAAGGATTGGGATTCTCATGTGGAACATGTTCGGACTGTGTTCCGGATCTTGAGGGAGAATTCCCTGTATGTCAAAGGATCGAAATGCCTTCTTGGGGTACAGAGGATTTCATTTTTGGAATTTATTTTGTCTCCGTCAACTATTGAAATGGACCCGGCCAAGGTAAAGGCCATTTATGATTGGGTTCAGCCCACTTCTTTGAAGGCCCTCCAAAAGTTTTTGGGTTTTGATAATTTTTATCGGAAATTTATAGCAAAATTTTCTAGTATTGCCAAGCCATTGACTGATCTGACTAAGAAGGGTGGTGATGTGTTGAATTGGTCTCCGGAGGCTGTTTCTTCCTTTCAGGAGCTGAAGCGAAGATTCACTTCTGCCCCGGTTTTGCGGCAACCTGATGTCTCACTCCCGTTCCAGGTAGAGGTGGACGTTTCTGAGATTGGTGCAGGAGCTGTTTTGTCCCAAAAGGATCCTGTAACATCTAAAATGAATCCCTGTGCTTTCTTTTCCCGAAAGTTCTCTCCATCTGAACGTAACTATGACGTGGGGAATCGGGAACTGTTAGCCATGAAATGGGCATTTGAGGAGTGGAGACATTGGTTGGAGGGAGCTAAACATCAAGTCGTGGTCCTCACTGACCACAAGAATTTGATTTACCTGGAGTCGGCCAAATGCTTGAACCCTAGACAGGCTAGGTGGGCCTTGTTTTTTACAAGTTTTGATTTTGTGGTCTCTTTTCTTCCTGAGAAATCATATGAAAAAACCCTAAAAACGATACTTTATTATTAAAAGACCAAAGGTCACACCACAAAGTGAACAAAACAAAACAACAACGTGTCCATTACCATCCAAATACAAAAAACATGTAATGGGGGTTTCCTAGGAGTCCCTATTAACGTCTAATGCTCAATCCTTCCTTGCCGCGGAGGTTGGCACCCTAGGGGGAACGTTGTGGCGCCCCCGCTCAACGGTGGCTGTCCCTATGGACCCTGGTGAACCCTGCAGCCACTAAGGATCCCTTCCCCGATACTAAAGGGACCCCTCTTTTCTTCCTGGCACTAAGAATGTCAAGGCTGACGCTCTCTCTAGGAGCTTCTTTGCTGATTCTCCTGTGGTGACCAAGCCTGCTACCATCTTAGGCGAAGGGGTAGTTCTTTCTGCCATCTCGCCCAATTTGAGACGTGCTCTGGAAGAGTTCCAGGAGGACAAACCTGAGCGTTGTCCCAGTGGAAAGTTGTATGTTCCTGACCAGTGAAAGAAGAGAGTGATGTCTGAAGTTCATTGCTCTGCATTGGCTGGTCATCCAGGTATTTTTAGTACTAGAGATCTGGTGAGTCGGTTTTTTTGGTGGCCCGCCTTGTCTCGTGATGTCAGGAATTTTGTGCAGTCCTGTGGGACTTGCTCCCGGTCTAAACCTTGTTCTCGCTCTAGTGGGTTGTTGATGCCTTTGCCGGTCCCCAGGAGGCCATGGACCCATATTTCAATGCATTTCATCTCTGAGATGCCTGTCTCTCAGAGAATGACTGTTATTTGGGTGATTTGTGATAGGTTCTCTAAGATGGTTCATCTTGTACCACTCCCTAAGTTGCCATCTTCCTCTGAGTTGGAGCCCCTGTTTTTGCAACAGGTGGTTCGCTTGCACGGGATTCCTGAGAACATTGTATCTGACAGAGGAGTTCAGTTTGTGTCTAGATTTTGGAGGACTTTCTGTTCCAAGCTGGGAATTCAGTTGTCCTTCTCCTCTGCTTTTCACCCTCAGACCAATGGGCAGACGGAGAGAACAAACCAGACCTTGGAGTCGTATTTGAGATGTTTTATTTCTGCTGATCAGGATGATTGGGTTTCATTTTTGCCCTTGGCCGAATTTGCTTTAAATAATAGAGCTAGTTCTGCCACTTTGATGTCACCTTTCCTTTGTAACTTTGGGTTTCATCCTTCAGGGCAGGTGGACCCTTCTGCCTGCCCGGGTGTTGACACTGTGGTGGAGAGAATGCACCAGATCTGGGACCAAGTGGTGGATAAGTTATCTCTCTCCCAGGAAAAGGCCCAGCGGTTTTCCAACCGACATAGGACCATTGATCCCCAGTTTAAGGTTGGTGATATGGTTTGGTTATCATCAAAAAATATCGCTATGAAGGTGGCTTCTCCTAAGTTTAAGCCTAGATTTATTGGACCTTACAAGATTTTGGAGATTATTAATCTGGTCTCTTTTCGTTTGGATCTTCCTGTCACATTTAAAATCCATAATGTGTTTCATAAGTCCTTGTTGAAGAGGTTTGTTGAACCAGTTGTTCCTGTGGTGGCACCTCCGGACCCTGTATTGGTTGAAGGTAACATGGAATATGAGGTAGAGAAGATACTGGATTCCCGTCTAGCTAGACGGAGACTCCAGTATTTGGTTAAGTGGAAGGGTTATGGTCAGGAGGATAATTCCTGGGTCTCTGCCTCTGATATTCATGCCAAAAGATTGGTGCGTGCCTTTCATCTGGCTCACCCTGATCGCCCTGGTGGCGTGGATGAGGGTTCGGTGACCCCTTCTCAAGGGGGAGGTACTGTTGTGAGTTCATTTTCCCCTTCACCATTGAGGTCTGATGAACTCCCTCTTCTGGTGAAGGAAGGTAGTGAGGCTGATTACCAAGCACCTGAGCAGGATGATGATGACTGGGTGATTGGAGTTGCTGACTGGATATAAGGCAGCCGACGCCCTTCTGCCTTGCTGGTGATTTCTCAGAGGGATTCTAGGAGACCAGTCTGATTCCTGCTCCTCAAAAGCTAAGTTTTCTGCTCTGCTTTTTGCATTTGTGTTTTGGTTTTGTTTTGCCTTGTTTTTCAGGATTTCTGCCATTCCCTGCTGGGGTGAGCTGAATTCCTTTTTGCTCTGTCTTCAGAAAATACCTGAGTACTGATATAGTCTTTTTGAAGCCTAGCGTCTTCAGGGCTTTTTTCCCTATCAGTCTGTTGGCTCTTGTTTTGATAGGGTTTTGGCTGATTGCAGACAGCAGCTTCTCTATCCTGTCCTATTTAGTTAGCTTGGGCCCCATCATTTGCTCAGCCTATCTTTCTATCTGTGTGAGTGTTTTTTCATCTTGCTTCACCGTCATTATATGTTGGGGGCTGCCTATTGCTTTGGGGTCTGCTCTGGGGCAGTGTAGATTTCCCTTTCTGTCTTTAGGCTATTTAGTTCTCCGGCTGTGATCGAGGGGTCTAGGGCACCGTAGGAACCCCCCACGGCTACTGCTAGTTGTTGTTGATAGGTTCAGGGGTCTGCAATCCGATAGCTGCCAACTTCTCTGGTTTTCTGGACTTAGCTAGTATTTCTGTTTTTGCCTCCTACGGTGACTCATTCATAACAGACCGCTATACGGTGTGTGAAAAAATGAACACTTGGTAACTGACCAGAACAAAATAATAAAAGTTGGAGTGCTTTGAAAAAAGCAGTTTGAACAGCAGTGTGCACACAGCAATGCAGCTTTCAGGTAGCCTTAAAAGGCAGCCTAATCACCACCAGCACTGCTACACACAACAAAAATCCTCCCCTTTCACTGCACACTAACTGTACAGTGAAAAGTGCTATCAGCAGAAGGTATTTTTTTTTCTTCTTCCCTGCCTAATGCTCTCCCTATTCAGAATCAGCAGCAGCACCTCTCACTATTCTAAGATCGGCAGAAGTAAAATGGCGGTCGGCGGTCATGGCCTTTTATAGCCACTGTGATGCCACACAAAGCCAGTCAATCACTTCAATGCCCTTCTCTAAGATGGTGGTGGCTGCTACCCATGTCATCGCATTGCCCACAGTGTGTGTCCTCCATCATTGGCTTAGAAAAGGCGCTGGAAGCATTACTTGAAACGCGACTTTGGCGTGCGGGTTGGTGACCTCATGGCCGACCTCACGCTATGGTCAGGTTTCGATTGGCGAAACCCGACTTTAGCTAAAGTCGGCGACTTTTGAATTTGACCAATCCGTTTCGCTCAACTCTAGTGATAATAATTCTGTAATGTTTCTGAGACTATTTTATACTTCATCATTGTAATAAACAAAGGTTGATAAAACGTATGTTTATTTATGAAAGTATCGGTAAGTTGGAAAAACTTTAGAAAAATTTTAAAATTTTGAACATTCAATATTTAGGTCCCTAAACAACGCTATACTGCCCAAAATACAAGTGCTTTAAAGACACTTGAAATAGATCACTCTATTTGTAATGACTCTTTAAAATATATGAGTTTCACTTTTTGTATTGAAGATCTGAAATAAATTAACTTTTTGATGATATTCTAATTTAGTGAGAAGCACTTGTAGTTAGTAAATTACATTTACCATAAGGAAGTCCATGGAGTCGGGAAGGATTTTTTTTCCCCAATGTGAAGCTTACTGTTTGCCACATGGGTTTTTTTTGCCTTCCTCTGGATCAACATGTTAGGGCAGGTTAGGACAGGATATGGGTTGAACTAGATGGACTTAAAGTCTCCCTTCAACCTTAATAACTATGTTACTATGTTACTATGTATAAGTTTACTTTAAATCAGCAGAATTTTGTTGACACTTTTTTTTCTTTGCTAGAATGTTAGAAAAGTAAAAAGTTTAGCGGCAATTTTTTATTTTTTTAAAGGATAATTACAAAACTTGTTTTGAGAACCACTTCAGATTTTAAGTGATTTTGAAGGACCTAGAAGAAAGAAAATTGCTAAACAATACTTCACTTTAAAAACTGAACAATTCAAATTACTCTAAAATAACATGCAGGAAGTGTGTTAGCCCTTCAGGTATTGGAAAAGAATTAGCACAAAATAGAAGGAAAATAGGAAAAAAAAATTCCAATAAAATATAATTTTTGCGTGAAATGTTTAATTTTTACAAGCGTAAGAGGATAAAATGGACACCAAAATCTGTTGTACAATTTCTCCTGAGTATTCTGTTACCCAGTATGTGGTCAGAGAATACTGTTTATGGACTTGGCACTATTTGAATTGAAGGGCATATTTGGCTAGAATAGATTACGGATACCTTGTCGCATTTGCAAAGCCACTGAGGTGCCAAAACATTGCACACAACCCACAAGTGACCCCATTTTGGAAGCTATACCCTTCAATTCCTTCATCTATAGAAGAAATGAACATTTTCAATCCACTCTTGCTTCACATGATTTTATAACAATAGGCCATGAAAAAAGTTTCCCAATTTTTTAAATTTTACAAGGGTTACAGAGAAAAATGCACCACGTCATGTTGCATTAGTAAAATCACTGCAGAAACCCTCCAGAAATTATGGCATTTCAGGAACTACACCTTTCAAGGAATTCATCTAGGGTTGTAATGAGCATATTAAAGGAAATCTGTCACCCTATTTTTCGCCTATCAGCTGCCGGCACCGACATCAAGGGCTTATCTACAGCATTTATCTCCCAGCCACAAAACATGCAGGGCAGGGAGTCGAGCATGTCTCTCGAGCACCCACGATATTTGGTGCATACTTTAATGAGTATTTCAATATGACTTAGGATAAAAGTGAAAGCAGAATCTCAACTTGCAGACTCCAGTTCAGAGCCTCTCACACAGCCAAATCAGTTCTCAAATTTTGTACTGACAAGGGACAAGAGCCCAAAACACCATGTCAGCAAATTGAGATTCTGATTTGGCTTTTATCCTAAGCCATATTGCAAAACTCATTAAAGGGATGATTGTGACTTGCAGGTGTTAGGCGTCGCATTTCCCCCACTGCACAGGGGGAATCTCAAGCCATGTCCTCTGTGGTCTCCCATTCCTCTTCAGCCTCAGAGATTCATGCTCAGCAGAGATGTCAGTCCAGGCATCTTGCCCTGACTAATGCTAGGCGTCTGGTTACTCTTTCAGGCTCTGCTGTAACACCATATTTGAGTCAGCAGCAAGCAGATGCTCCAGGGACTAAGTTCTGTATTTTGCCTACTGAGCAGGCCCTTGGGACGACCTCTCATTGGAGGTCGGTGGTCACATGTGTTACACGCCAAGGTTCTCCCACTGCTCAGGGGGACTCACAAGCCATGTCCTTTGCAGTCTCCCATTCCTCTATGGCCATGTCAGTCCCAGCATCTTGCCCGGGCTAATGTTAGGTGTCTGGTTGCTACTCCAGGCTCAGCTATTGTACTATGCATGAGTCAGTGGCAAGCAGACACTCCTGGGACTAAGTCCTGCTTTTCTCCTACTGAGCATGCCCGTGGGACGACCTCTCATTAGAGGTCGGAGGTCACATGCTCAGGTCCTATTGCAGCTCAGATTGGGCCATCTGGAAGGTCCTGGAAGGCTGCGTATATAAAAGGATCGCACGTCCGCACGGCCATGCGCTAATATAGAAAAAGATTAGACCATGTAAAGTGAGTGTTGTATGCATGTATGAATGTCTCTGGTGAATGACTCATTATTAAACCCCTACCCTTGGTACGCATGTGTTGTGTAGCCTAGCCTGCTAGCGCCCAGGCTGAGGTCCAGGTAGAGGCAGAGTCAGAGACTGGCATCAGCATCCACCGGTGGCTTTGTCTGTACGCCACGGTGCACATAGTCTGCACTCCTCCGTGGTCAGCGTTCATTAGAGGCATCCGCAGGTGCAATGCCACACGCTCAGTAGATCTAGAGGGACTCAGACCTCGTGTCCTTGGGGCTGAGTTCTGTGACCATATACTGAACGCTGTCTTGCCAAGTGCTGTGTGTTTTAACAGGCTCCGGCATTTATGTTCCGCGGTACTGTGGCTCTGTGACGTAACAGAGTCCGCTCCTGTTCACACCGGGTGACGTTAACCCACGTGTGACCTTTTGTATACCGCTATATACATCCACCATTACTAAGCAGCAGTTTACCACCTCTGCACTGTGGACCCCAGGCTGCGAATGCACAATACTATCAATTTATTATTTGGTGCATTCGCCAGCCCTAACAACATGTGCAGATCCCATTCCTGCTCTGATTGGTCCACTGGGAAGGTCCCGGAAGGACGCCGCTATAAAAGAGTCGCATGGCTGCTTGGCCATGCGCTAGTATAGACTCTTGTGGCTTATGTTTGTATGATGACGGATGTTTGTTACTACGAATGACTCATTATGAAACCCCTACCCTTGGTTGTGTCTGTTGTTTGGGCTTAGAGTTTAGAGTCATTGCCTGTCAGTGGCTAAGCTATATGCCACAGTGCATCCCAGTCCTCTGCACTTTCTAGCATCTGATTGTGCCTCCCTGCTCAGGGCACTGTCGTACCACGCCAGGTAGCATTAACCACCAGTGCGACGCTGTGTGCAACTCTAGCGCTTTCCTCCCCACCCTGGGTGGTTAGTGGCGTCCGCCAAAGCGGTACTGTGCGCACTTGGCGCGATTGTATATATTCCATCCTTTTGCTGGCACCGCAGCTGCGGCGCCGAGCACTGATGGTCTAGAGGAACTCTAGCCCTGTGCCTCTGGGACAGAGTTCTGTGACCTCTAATTAGCGCTCACTCAGCCGAGCTCTGTGAGTTCAACAGGCTCCAACGTTTGTTTTAGCGGCTCTGTGAAGCAACAGAGTTCGCTTCCATTCACACTGGGTGAAGTTAACCCAGGTGTGAGCAGGCATTTATCAACCATCTAGTTCCGCCATTACTCAGCATCAGGTTCCAGCTCTGCATGGTGGACCCCGGCCTGCGAACACACCTCATATCTCCTTTTATATTATTTGGTGCGTTCTGCAGGCCCTAACAGTATGCACTATAGAATTCAAGTCGTCTTTCTCTCTGAAGAGGCAATTTGCAAATTAAATTTCCCTGAGCAGCATTGCACAGTGAATAAGCCTCCTTATCTTGACAAGCCAGAGTTAATATATCACTCTCCACAAGGACAAACCTTATGCTTTAGATAAGGAGTGTGAAAGTTTTAGTGTCCTGTCATTAATGTCTGGTACATGAATGTGATGTCTCTGGTGAATGACTCATTATGAAACCCCTACCCTTGGTACGCATGTGTTGTGTAGCCTAGCCTGCTAGCGCCCACGCTGAAGTCCAGGTAGAGGCAGAGTCAGAGACTGGCATTAGCATCCACCGGTGGCTTTGTCTGTACGCCACGGTGCACATAGTCTGCACTCCTCCGTGGTCAGCGTTCATTAGAGGCATCCGCAGGTGTGACTCCACACGCTCCATAGGTCTAGAGGGACTCAGACCTCGTGTCCTTGGGGCTGAGTTCTGTGACCATATACTGAACGCTGTCTTGCCAAGTGCTGTGTGTTTTAACAGGCTCCGGCATTTATGTTCCGCGGTACTGCGGCTCTGTGACGTAACAGAGTCCGCTCCTGTTCACACCGGGTGACGTTAACCCACGTGTGACCTTTTGTATACCGCTATATACATCCGCCATTACTAAGCAGCAGTTTACCACCTCTGCACTGTGGACCCCAGGCTGCGAATGCACAATACTATCAATTTATTATTTGGTGCATTCGCCAGCCCTAACAACATGTGCAGATCCCATTCCTGCTCTGATTGGTCCACTGGGAAGGTCCCGGAAGGACGCCGCTATAAAAGAGTCACATGGCTGCTTGGCCATGCGCTGGTATAGACTCTTGTGGCTTATGTGTGTATGATGACGGATGTTTGTTACTACGAATGACTCATTATGAAACCCCTACCCTTGGTTGTGTCTGTTGTTTGGGCTTAGAGTTTAGAGTCATTGCCTGTCAGTGGCTAAGCTATATGCCACAGTGCATCCCAGTCCTCTGCACTTTCTAGCATCTGATTGTGCCTCCCTGCTCAGGGCACTGTCGTACCACGCCAGGTAGCATTAACCACCAGTGCGACGCCGTGTGCAACTCTAGCGCTTTCCTCCCCACCCTGGGTGGTTAGTGGCGTCCGCCAAAGCGGTACTGTGCGCACTTGGCGCGATTGTATATATTCCATCCTTTTGCTGGCACCGCAGCTGTGGCGCCGAGCACTGATGGTCTAGAGGAACTCTAGCCCTGTGCCTCTGGGACAGAGTTCTGTGACCTCTAATTAGCGCTCACTCAGCCGAGCTCTGTGAGTTCAACAGGCTCCGACGTTTGTTTTAGAGGCTCTGTGAAGCAACAGAGTTCGCTTCCATTCACACTGGGTGAAGTTAACCCAGGTGTGAGCAGGCATTTATCCACCATCTAGTTCCGCCATTACTCAGCATCAGGTTCCATCTCTGCATGGTGGACCCCGGCCTGCGAACACACCTCATCTCTCCTTTTATATTATTTGGTGCGTTCTGCAGGCCCTAACAGTATGCACTATAGAATTCAAGTCGTCTTTCTCTCTGAAGAGGCAATTTGCAAATTAAATTTCCCTGAGCAGCATTGCACAGTAAATAAGCCTCCTTACCTTGACAAGCCAGAGTTAATATATCACTCTCCACAAGGAGAAACCTTACGCTTTAGATAAGGAGTGTGAAAGTTTTAGTGTCCTGTCATTAATGTCTGGTACATGAATGTGATGCCCTCAAATGTTCTGAGGAGCACATTCCTTAGTTAATATAGAAAGACATAAATCCAGGCGACACATTCATTCCTGCACTGAGTGTTTTAAACATGGTCATAAGTTTATACTCCCAAATGTTTCTGTCTCTCTGAGATTTGAAGTTACCTTTTAATACAAGTAATTTCATGTCTATGATGTGATCAGGGATACATGGGAAAATATACAGGGGAAAATGTAAAACTTGTCCATTCTTAATGATCATGGACAAGATAAAGATTAGCAACTCACATGAGAGCTACAAAATCTCAGGCACAAATATCCTAAACTAAAAAGTAAAAAATAAACTGCAAATAATGCATAAAGGTAATAATAATAATAAGGGTATTTAGTAAACATAATTTTGATCAAAATAATGTACAAGCCATCCCGCCACGTCACGGCAACCCTTGTGGGACAGTCCTACTCTAGTATTTAAAACCTTTTCACTTGCCAAGTGACGTGAATGTGAACAAGGATCGAGCGACTGAACCACTAGTAAAAGCATAGGCCAGACAGGATGGTTTTCCCAGCTCAGAAAAAGGGGGGGTCACACCCATATATGCACAGAATGCACAATGAAATGGATAAAAATTCATGGTTAATGGTCATGTGTTAATATGCACTTACATTGTGCATACACATTAATTTACTTTTTCAGTTCAGACTCCAGTTTTTTATTAATTTCGTTGTGCATTCTGTGCACATATGGGTGTGACCGCCCTCTTTCTGACCTGGGAAAACCATCCTGTCTGGCCTAAGCTTTTATTAGTGGTTCAGTCGCTCGATCCTTGTTAATATGCACTTACATTGTGCATACACATTAATTTACTTTTTCAGTTCAGACTCCAGTTTTTTAAAATCCCAGGTACGTTCAGCTGTATCACATCCAATGTAGTGCACTTAATTATTTGTACCAAACGTCCAACTGGGGGTCTGTATTTAGGCGAGACAGGGCAAAAACATAGAACAAGCATGAATTCACATTGCCACACAATAAAAAAAGAATAGATCTACCTGTGGTCAAACAGATGGAGCTCGGGCACAGTGTGTCCTGTGTTCATGCAGAGGCTGAAAACAGGAGCAGAGAGCGGGAAGCTGAACTAGCCAGGAGGTGCTAAGCAGACAGATGTGAGCATGTAAGGACACTGAAGGGGAAATATTAAGATAAAAAAAACTGCCTAGCTATGCCCCTGGCAGTATGTCACTGGATGCGGGCCACTGAGGGCCTGGGGGACCTAGGCATTTGCTGAGATTGCCTGCCCCTAACACTGGCCCTGCCCATTTGGAAAAGGTATTTAGCAAAAGATTTCAAGAGGATTTTTGCTTTCAGTTCACAGTCTGAAAACATGTAAAACGTGAATCTTTTAGTTCTTTTCACTTGGTGTTGGTGCTGTGTGGTGACCATCGCAGCTGTGTTGCTTTGCCTGTGGGCGTGGTGTGACAGGGAGCCAAGCGGGTGTGACATCGGCGGCCGAGCCCTCCGATGCCCCTTCTGCGGCGGTACCCGCTGCTGCCTCTCCCTACCGCCGCTCCCCCGTCGGCGCGCTCTCTTACCCGGCCTTCCGCTCTGCTGCATCCCCGCGCTCTGTCCTTAGGTCGCGGGCGCGCGCCCGTCCGCTTCCTTCATCCAGCGGTGGGCGTCGCTGAAGGCGGGGCTTGCCGTCCAATTCCTGGCCAGTAGGTATTTCAGGCGTCCTCCCTATGGGGAAGACGCCTGATGATTGTGTGGCATCCCTGCACTCTCTGGCCGCGATAGTTTCCCTACAGTACTCCTGCCTTGTGTCTTGCTCTGTTCCCCTCTGCCTGCCTCAGCCTTTTCCTACCGCCCTCTCCTCCAATGCTTCTCCTGCCTGCCTTCTGGGTTACTTACCTCTAGGTCCCTTTCCTCCCGTCCTGGGCGTCCCTTCCCTCCGGGATTTCCTGTCCTAGGCCCATCCGCTCCTTCCCTTCCTTCCGTGCCTCTCTCCTCTGTACTCTCTTGCCTCCTGTGGCAAAGCCTTGCTACCTTACTACTAACTGCTGCCTGGGTTCTTCTGTTACCTCGCTCTGGTACTCTGGCCTCTGTCCGTTATCTCTGCCACCCCTCTGTTCTACCTTGTCCTTCAAGCCGTCCCTCTTGGTACCGGCTGTCGCAGTTCTGCCCCCTGCGGTCCTGCCCCTAACGATCCCTGTATAGGGGTCGGTCTTCACCTGGCGTTCTCGGCCCAGGGGCTCCAGGTCCACGACCCAGAGGGTCCACTCTCGGACGTAGTCGGTTCCTGAACATCACAGTATCATCAGGCCATGGATCCCGCCGGTGTCGCGGCCGCTACACAGAAGGAACTACTTTATCTATGTGAAAACCAGACCCAGATAATGTCCTTCGTGAAATCCATGGACATCCGGCTGCCTGCCCTGCAAACCTCTGATCCAGGGCATGCTCCCCTCTTATCTAGTCTCCAGCAGGAGCTCGCGCAGCAACGCGATGCTCAGTCCCACATCCTGGGTTACATGGCGTCCGTTGACGACCGACTGCTCGCCTTGCAGTCCTCGGCGGCCGCTTCAACCTCATCCCGGGATGCAGCTTCATCCCCGCCCCCTCGTCTGGGAGAGCCTCCCAGGTATGGCAGAGACCCTAGGTTGTGTCGGGGCTTCTTAAACCAGTGCAGATTGTACTTTGAGCTTTTGCCCCAGCAATATCCCACAGATCGCGCCAAGGTGGCGTTCATAGTATCCTACCTTGAGGGAGAGGCCCTGGCCTGGGTGAATCCTTTATGGGAGAGGGATGATTCCATAGTTTCTAGTATCCAGAATTTTCTGGAGATGTTACGCAAAGTATTCGACGAACCCGGACGCGTAGCATCTACCACGGAGGCCTTCTTTAACCTCCGCCAGGGTTCCCTTACTGTGGGACAGTACGCCATCCGCTTTTGGACATTATCGTCGGAGCTGGGGTGGAATAATGAGGCACTTGTGGGTGCCTTTTGGAGGGGTCTCTCAGGTAAAATCAAGGACGAGCTTGCCGGACGAGATACCCCTACCACCCTGGAGGATCTCATATCCCTGGCCACTCGTATCGATCTGTGGTTTTTGGAACGCGCTCGAGAATCGGCTAGGGAGAAAAAACCCTTTAGGCTCTATCAGGCTCCCATTCCACGCTCCTCTGCACCCTCCACTAGCGTCGCCCCCGAGCCCATGCAGGTTGATCGTATCAGGCTGTCCGAACAGCGACGCAGGGAGAGGATGACAAATGGTCTCTGTCTGTACTGCGGTGGGGCCAATCACTTCGTGCGCACCTGTCCTGAGAAACCGGGAAATGCCTCCACCTAGGTCATGTAAGAGATTTCTACCTAGGTGATCATGATTCCTCTCTGCCCCTTACCCTTTCAGCTTTAATTATTGCAGGTTGGGAGCGTAGATCTGTGGAGGCGTATGTGGATTCGGGTGCGGCTGGTAATTTCATTCGGCAAGAAGAGGTTGATAAGCTCCAGATTCCGGTCGTCATCCTTAAAGACCCGCGTGCTATCGCCTCCATTGATGGCAAACCTCTCCCCGAGCTCGTCACCAGGGTTACAGCCGAAGTAGACCTGCAAATTGGAGCACTTCATCTCAAGAGACTCGCCTTTTACGTCCTGTCGCAATTATCCCATGCTGTTCTCCTTGGATTACCTTGGCTCAGGCCGCACGAGCCGGTTGTTGTCTGGCGCTCTGGGGAGATTCTCCGGTGGGGTCATTCCTGCCATGAACGTTGCCTGCGGTCCATCATCCTTCCTCGTCCGCTGCCTAAGCCAGTGGAGCTCCCGGGCCTTCCCGCACCGTATCACAAGTATGCCGATGTCTTTAGCAAAAAAGAAGCTGATTCACTGCCTCCGCACCGGGCCTATGACTGCCCTATCGACCTGATTCCAGGGGCCACTCCTCCCAGAGGGAGAATGTATCCTCTATCCCCAGCAGAGACCACGGCTATGACGGAATACATTCAAGAAAACCTGGCCAAGGGGTTCATTCGGAAGTCCTCGTCCCCTGCAGGCGCAGGCTTTTTCTTTGTTCGGAAGAAAGACGGATCACTCCGACCATGTATCGACTACCGGGGTCTGAACAACATCACCGTTAAGAATCGATACCTGCTCCCGCTCATCCCTGAACTCTTCGACCGGCTGAGGGGGGCTCGGATCTTCACGAAGTTGGATCTGCGGGGAGCTTATAATCAAATCCGGATCCGTGCAGGGGACGAGTGGAAGACTGCCTTCAATACCCGGGATGGGCATTATGAATATTTAGTCATGCTGTTTCGCCTCTGCAACGCTCCGGCCGTGTTTCAGGAATTCATTAACGAGGTGTTTCGTGATCTACTGTATTCCTGCGTGGTGGTGTACTTAGATGATATTCTCATCTTTTCGCCTGACCTATCCTCTCATCGGAGAAGCGTTCGCATGGTCCTGCATCGCCTCCGGGAGAATCATCTCTACGCCAAGATTGAGAAATGCCTCTTCGAGCAAACCTCGTTACCCTTCTTGGGTTATATAATCACAGATTCCGGCCTGAGGATGGATCCAGAGAAGCTCTCATTGGTGCTCAAGTGGCCTCGTCCTGTTGGTATAAAAGCCATCCAGCGTTTCCTCAGATTCGCTAATTATTACCGACAGTTTGTGCCTCATTTTTCCACAGTGACCAAGCCCCTTACGGCTCTGACCCGTAAAGGAACCAAGTCAAACAGCTGGTCTCCTGAGGCTGAAGAGGCCTTCCTTGCCTTGAAATGCTCTTTTGCATCAGCACCGATCTTACATCGCCCGATGATCAGTAGGCCTTTTGTCCTAGAGGTGGATGCCTCCTCCACGGGAGCTGGGGCGGTCCTTTCCCAGCAGGCTCCATCTGGACGGCTGGCTCCCTGTGGGTTTTTTTCTAAATCCTTTTCACCTGCAGAGTGCAATTACTCCATTGGTGACTGGGAATTGCTGGCCATTAAGATGGCTCTGGAAGAATGGCGGTACCTGCTTGAAGGCGCAGTGCACCCCTTTACTATCTTCACGGACCACAAGAATTTGGCCTATCTGCAGTCCGCTCAGAGACTCAATTCCAAACAGGCCAGATGGGCTCTGTATTTTTCTCCTTTTGATTTCAAGCTGCACTTCCGTCCCGGCAATAAGAACATCAAAATGGATGCTCTCTCCAGGTCCTTGCAGTCGCCTGAAGGGGATGAGGGTCCTTCTTATATTATCGAACCTGCCAAAGTTATCACCGTGGCTCCTGTGAATTTCTCTTCCCCTCCACCAGGCAAAACCTTCGTTCCCCAGAATAAACGCCCGGAGGTGCTGTGCTGGGGGCACTCCTCAAAGGTTGCCGGGCACGTGGGTACTAAGAAGACCCTCCTGCTGCTCTCCCATTACTATTGGTGGCCCTCCCTTCGCCAAGACGTGATGGACTATGTAGCCTCTTGCACGACCTGTGCTCAGAACAAGGTTCCGAGAACCCGGCCTCCCGGTCTTCTTCACCCGTTACCGGTTCCGGAGGCTCCTTGGCGGCAAATCGCAATGGATTTCGTAACGGACTTGCCCCGCTCAGCCGTATGCACTACCATCTTAGTCGTAGCAGATCGCTTCTCCAAGATGGCCCATTTTATACCTTTGCCCAGACTGCCCTCAGCCCCAAGGTTGGCCGAGATCTTCATCCACCAGATCTTCAGGCTACATGGCCTTCCTCAGCGGATTGTGTCTGACCGTGGGGTCCAATTTACCTCTCGATTCTGGAGGGCTCTCTGTCGGCTTATGGGCACATCCCTCGACTTCTCCTCCGCTTATCATCCACAGACCAACGGGCAAGTGGAACGGATTAATCAGGTTCTAACAACCTACCTACGCCACTTTTCCAACGCCCATCAAGACAACTGGGTCTCTCTCCTACCTTGGGCAGAATTTGCCCATAATAATCATCCCAGCGAATCCACCACCAAGTCGCCGTTCTTTGTAGTCTCTGGTCAGAACCCGGGAGTTCCGCTGCCCTTTTTCACGTCATCAGGAGTTCCCGAGGCAGATACTCTTGCTATGGAATTTTTGCAAATCTGGAGAGAGACCAGAGAAGCCCTCGTGAAGGCCAGTACCCGAATCAAGAAGCATGCGGACAAAAGACGAAGAGACCTTCCTCCATACCATCCTGGCAACAAAGTTTGGCTTTCGACCAAACATATCCGTCTAAGTTCCTGCCTACAAGTTAAGTCCCCGATACATCGGGCCTTTCGAAGTACTTGGACGCATTAATGAGGTGGCTTACAAACTGAGGTTGTCGGCTTCAGTTCGAGTCCCTAACGCCTTTCATGTCTCGCTCCTGAAACCTGTGGTTCTGAATCGGTTTCAACCTACCTCCACTGCTCCTCCTTCACCAATTGGGGCTGAAGACGTCTTTGAAGTAAAAGACATTTTGGCTATGAAAAGAGTTAGGGGGAAGACTCTTTTTCTCATTGAGTGGAAGGGTTTTGGCCCTGAGGAAAGGTCCTGGGAACCTCGAGAGAATGTTAATGCCCCTCTTATTCTGAAAAAGTTTTTTGCCACTCTCAGAAGGTTCCCGCCGCTGCCTCTCCCCACCGCCGCTCCCCCGTCAGCGCGCTTTCTTACCCGGCCTTCCGCTCTGCTGCATCCCTGCGCTCTGTCCTTAGGTCGCGGGCGTGCGCCCGTCCGCTTCCTTCATCCAGCGGTGGGCGTCGCTGAAGGCAGGGCTTGCCATCCACTTCCTGGCCAGTAGGTATTTCAGGCGTCCTCCCTATGGGGAAGACGCCTGATGATTGTGTGGCATCCCTGCACTCTCTGGCCGCTATAGTTTCCCTACAGTACTCCTGCCTTGTGTCTTGCTCTGTTCCCCTATGCCTGCCTCAGCCTTTTCCTACCCCCTCCCCTCCAGTGCTTCTCCTGCCTGCCTTCTGGGTTACTTACCTCCAGGTCCCCTTCCTCCCGTCCTGGGCATCCCTTCCCTCCAGGATTTCCTGTCCTAGGCCCATCCGCTCCTTCCCTTCCTTTCGTGGCTCTCTCCTCTGTACTCCCTTGCCTCCTGTGGCAAAGTCTTGCTACCTTACTACTAACTGCTGCCTGGGTTCCTCTGTTATCTCGCTCTGGTACTCTGGCCTCTGTCCGTTATCTCTGCCACCCCTCTGTTCTACCTTGTCCTTCGAGCCGTCCCTCTTGGTACCGGCTGTCGCGGTTCTGCCCCCTGCGGTCCAGCCCCTAACGATCCCTGTATAGGGGTCGGTCTTCACCTGGCGTGCTTGGCCCAGGGGCTCCAGGTCCGCGACCCAAAGGGTCCACTCTCGGACGTAGTCAGTTCCTGAGCGTCACAGCGGGCTTAACCTTGCAGCATGTGTGCTGTGGGGGCCAGGTTGTTTGTCCTGTGAGTACATTAACACTACCGCGGTGGTAGTGCGTTATGCTGCACCTTTAAACTGAGAACCTTCTATTCAGTTTTGTAAATTTTTGGTTAGTCACAATAGATCAATGTGTACATTGAGTCACAGACTGCTCCCGGCACTTTAACCACCAGAATACTGCAATCGAACACAATCGCAGCATTCCAGGAGCAGGCAGAGGACTGACAGCCCCTCTGCCTTTGGAATATAGACCCCAGGGCATGACGCGTTGTCCCGATAGTTGCCATGATAACCCAATGCTGTCATGACGACACCCAGGTTACCAAAGCTGAGAAACTTCCTGTCATGCGCAGTGCATATCAGGAAGTCCTCTCAGGTCAGTGTGCACTGAGAGCAGCGCTGACAGCTTCTAAAGCATGCAGATGCTGCTTCATCTGCATGCTATAGAAGCGATCAGCCTGCAAAAAATGATTGTCCCATAGTAGGACAAAGTGTAAAAGTAAGAATAAAGTAAAAAAAGAAAATTTTAAATAATTGTAAAAATATTAAAAAAAATAATAATAAAAAAATTAATATTTATTCTATCATTAAATAGATATTTGAATGAAAAAAAATCTAAACAATAAAAGTACACATATTTGGTATTGCCACGTCTGTAATGACCCGACCTATGAAATGGTTCCACTAGTTAACCCCTTTGGTGAACATCATAAAAAAACAAGGCAAACAACAATGCTTTGTCATCATACTGCTGAACAAAAAGTGGAATAACATGCAATCAAAAAGATGGATATAAAGAAACAAGGTACTGCTGAAAACGTCATCTTGTCCCGCAAAAAATGAGCCACCATAAAGCATCATCAGCAAAAAATAAAAAAGTTATAGCTCTCAGAATAAAGTAATGCAAAAACAAATATTTTTTCTATAAAAGTTTTTATTATATAAAAGCGCCAAAACATAGAAAACAATAAATGAGACATTGCTGTAATCATACTCACCTGAAGAATAAAACTGCCTTATAAATTTTACCACACATGGAACGGTATAAACACCCCCCTCCAAAAAAAAGAAATTCATGAATTACTGGTTTTTGCTCATTCTGTCTCCCAAACATCAGAATAGAAAGTGATCAAAAAATGTCATGTACCCGAAAATTATACCAGTAAAAACATGACTCTGTGAGCGAAAATATGGAAAAATTATAGCGCTCAAAATGTGGTGATGTAAAAACTATTTTTTTGCAAATAAAAAGTGTCTTTTAGTGTGTGACAGCTGCCAAACATAAAATCCTGCTATAAGGCCTCGTTCACACGTCTTGATATTTACGGTACCGGAGATGTCACTGTCTGTGTATGTAATACTTGCGGCACACGTGTGGCATGTGTGTGCCTCATCAGTACCACACAGACGGGTGCCAGGGAGGAAGCCTTGGAGTAAGTGCTGCTCCCTGGAGCCAAGTGCTGAACACGACTCTCATCATTCTCCCCTGCTCTGCCAGCAATCGGCGCAAGCAGGGAAGAATGATGAGCTACATTTAACCCCTTAATGACCACCGATACGCCTTTTAATGGCTGCAGTTAACGGTACTTAACCCACAGCGCCGCTTTTTAATGGCGCTGAAATTTAAAGTTATAGCGCCCCCCCGCTTCGGAAATTCTCCTGGATCTTGGCTGCCGAGAGTAGCTGAGACCCCAGAAAACATGATTTGGGTCAGTTTTTACCAACCCCGATGTTGCGATCACTGTTATTAACAATATAATGGGGACCGCAAAAATGTCCAATTTTCCATTTAATTTCTCTCTCCTCTGAAGTGATCGCACATCAGAGGAAAGAGAAATATGGTCACCTGATCACCCCCCAGTACTGCCGTTATCCCTGCAGGCCCTCCTGAAGTTCACCGGTCTGCCAGCTTCTTGTTCCAGGAGAAAATGGTGGGCGCATGCGCAGTGCGCCCGCTGAGATCTGGCAGCTGGCACTTGGCAACAGTAGAAGAATTTCTCCTATTGGTTCATATTGATCACTGTGATAGACCCTATCACAGTGACCAAAATAAAAAAAAGTAAATCAAACCCCCTTTATCACCCCCTTAGTTAAGGAAAAACAATAAAATAAAAAAAAAATTATTTTCATTTTCCCATTAGGGTTAGAGTTGGGCTAAAGTGAGTTGGGCTAAAGTTAGTGTCAGGGTTGGGGCTAAAGTTAGGGTTAGGATTGGGGCTAAAGTGAGGGATAGGGTTGAGGTTAGGGTTTGGATTATGGTTACGGTTGGGATTAGGGTTAGGGTTGGGATTAGGGTTAGGGGTGTGTTGAGGTTAGGGTTGGAGTTAGAATTGGGGGGGGTTTCCACTGTATAGGCACATCAGGGGCTTTCCAAATTCGACATGGCATCCGATCTTAATTCCAGCCAATTTTGCGTTAAAAAAGTAAAACGGTACTCCTTCCCTTTTGAGCTCTGCCATGCGCCCAAACAGTGGTTTCCCCCACATACAGTTGTGGCCAAAAGTATTGACACCCCTGCAATTCTGTCAGATAATACTCAGTCTCTTCCTGAAAATGATTGCAATCACAAATTCTTTGGTATTATTATCTTCATTTAATTTGTCTTAAATGAAAAAACACAAAAGAGAATGAAGCAAAAAGCAAAACATTGATCATTTCACACAAAACTCCAAAAGTGGGCAAGACAAAAGTATTGGCACCCTCAGCCTAATACTTGGTTGCACAACCTTTAGCCAAAATAACTGCGACCAACCGCTTCCGGTAACCATCAATGAGTTTCTTACAATGCTCTGCTGGAATTTTAGACCATTCTTCTTTGGCAAACTGCTCCAGGTCCCTGATATTTGAAGGGTGCCTTCTCCAAACTGCCATTTTAGATCTCTCCACAGGTGTTCTATGGAATTCAGATCTGGATTCATTGCTGACCACCTTAGAAGTCTCCAGTGCTTTCTCTCAAACCATTTTCTAGTGCTTTTTGAAGTGTGTTTTGGGTCATTGTCCTGCTGGAAGACCCATGACCTCTGAGGGAGACCCAGCTTTCTCACACTGGGCCCTACATTATGCTGCAAAATTTGTTGATAGTCTTCAGACTTCATAATACCATGCACACGGTCAAGCAGTCCAGTGCCAGAGGCAGCAAAGCAACCCCAAAACATCAGGGAACCTCCGCCATGTTTGACTGTAGGGACCGTGTTTTTTTCTTTGAATGCCTCTTTATTTCTCCTGTAAACTCTACGAGTATGTTGATGCCTTTGCCCAAAAAGCTCTACTTTTGTCTCATCTGACCAGAGAACATTCTTCCAAAACGATTTAGGCTTTTTCAGGTAAGTTTTGGCAAACTCCAGCCTGGCTTTTTTATGTCTCGGGGTAAGAAGTGGGGTCTTCCTGGGTCTCCTACCATACAGTCCCTTTTCATTCAGACGCCGACGGATAGTACGGGTTGACACTGTTGTACCCTCGGACTGCAGGGCAGCTTGAACTTGTTTGGATGTTAGTCGAGGTTCTTTATCCAACATCCACATAATCTTGCGTTGAAATCTCTTGTCAATTTTTCTTTTCTGTCCAAATCTAGGGAGGTTAGCCACAGTGCCATGGGCTTTAAATTTCTTGATGACACTGTGCACGGTAGACACAGGAACATTCAAGTCTTTGGAGATAGACTTGTAGCCTTGAGATTGCTCATGCTTCCTCACAATTTGGTTTCTCAAGTCCTCAGACAGTTCTTTGGTCTTCTTTCTTTTCTCCATGCTCAATGTGGTGCACACAAGGACACAGGACAGAGGTTGAGTCAACTTTAATCCATGTCAACTGGCTGCAAGTGTGATTTAGTTATTGACAACACCTGTTAGGTGCCACAAGTAAGTTACAGGTGCTGTTAATTACACAAATTAGAGAAGCATCACATGATTTTTCGAGCAGTGCCAATACTTCCCCCCCCTTTTTTATGTTTGGTGTGGAATTATATCCAATTTGGCTTTAGGACAATTCTTTTTGTGTTTTTTCATTTAAGACAAATTAAATGAAGATAGTAATAACAAAGAATTTGTGTTTGCAATCATTTTCAGGAAGAAACTGAGTATTATCTGACAGAATTGCAGGGGTGTCAATACTTTTGGCCACAACTGTATGGGGTATCGGCATACTCAGGACAAATTGCACAACAACTTTTGCGGTCCAATATCTCCTGTTACCCTTGGCAAAATAAAAAATTGGGGGTGAAAATATCATTTTTGCGAAAAAAATATGATTTTTTTATTTTTACATTTTTTACGGCTCTACATTATAAATTTCTGTGAAGCACTTGGGATTCAAAGTGCTCCCTACACATCTAGATAAGTTCCTTAGGGGGTATACTTTCCAAAATTGTGTCACTTGTGGGGGTTTTCCACTGTTTAGGCACATCAGGAGCTCTCCAAACGCTACATGGCGTCCAATCTCAATTCCAGCCATTTTCCTTTGAAAAGTCAAACGGCGCTCCTTCTCTTCCAAGCTCTGTCATGCGCCCAAACAATGGTTTACCTGCATATATAGGGTATCAGCGTACTCAGAACAAATTGTGCAACAACTTTTGGGGTGCAGTTTCTCCTGTTACCCTTGGTACAATAAAACAAATTGGATCTGAATTACATTTTTTGTGAAAAAAAGTTAAATGTTTATTTTTTTTAACCATTCCAAAAATTCCTGTGAAGCACCTGAAGGGTTAATAAACTTCTTGAATGTGGGGTTGAGCACCTTCAGAGGTGCAGTTTTTAGAATGGTGTCACTTTGGGGTATTTTCTATCAAATAGACACCTCAAAGTGACTTCAAATGTGATGTGGTCCCTAAAAAAAAATAGTGTTGTAAAAATGAGAAATCGCTGATTAACTTTTAACCCTTATAACTTCCTAACAAAAAAATATTTCGTTACAAAATTGTGCTCATATAAAGTAAACATGTTGGAAATGTTACTTATTAAGTACTGTATTTTATGTGACATATCGCTGGGATTTAAGGGCATGAAAATTCAAAGTTGGAAAATGGTGACATTTTCAAAATTTTCACCAAATTTCCATTTTTCTCACAAATAAATGCAGATCATATCAAAGAATTGTACCACTATCATGAAGTACAATATGTCATGAGAAAACAATGTCAGAATCACCGGGATCCATTGAAGCATTCCAGAGTTATTACCTCATAAAGGGACAGTGGTCAGAATTGAAAAAATTGGCTTGGTCATTAACATGCATAACACCCTTGGGGGTAAAGGGGTTAAAGGGGTTGTCCCATGAACATAGAAAGCTTGAGAACCCCTAACCAAGAAGCAATAGACCCTTGTCTGATTAGCTGTGATGTTTTCAGAGGATGTTGATCATTATGGCAGCCATGTAATATCATAAAGGGTCATGGTCTACGATAGACATATATTAGATATGATGTAAGTGGGAACTACCTGTTCATGTGACAGCAATGACATTTGCAACTATCTGACCAGTACAAACACATAAGATAAATCATAATTGTGGTAAGTTCTCAGTTCCCCCAGTTACTTACAAGAAGTCCAGCAGAAGTTGTCTGCATCCTCACTACTGAGACTCTGCTGTCTGCTAAACCTGGCCCAGCGATCTTTCTGCACTCTCAGAAATTAGAAGCAATAGTGGCCCTCCTTGCTGTCTTCTACCTGTTTCCTGATCACAGACTTCTTGTCTTTTCCCTTCTTGATGATCAACCCTTGCACTGTTAGTTTTTTTGCCTTCAGTAAAGCTCCACAATCCTGGTGTGTTGCTATTGGATTGCAACATGTTTTGGGGATGAAGGCGCTTGAGGTGCAACTTATCAAGGGAGCAATGTGAGGTGTTGGACATGTATATGGGGGAGGGCACAGGTGCTCCACATCATTGGTGTTGGCGTGGTTGCATATTGTAATAGAGTAGGAGGACATGGGATTTAGATTTGTAGAATTAGCATGTGCTGCCTACTAGAGTGGGCTAGCTCTAGTAGACATTCAGTCCCTTGGGGGCTAAATATAATTACACTGGTGGCCAAATTTGGCCCGCGGGCCTGAGTTTCACATATATGTTGTTCATTGCCTCTTTTCCTTTAAATACTTCTCTGTCTACTTTAACTTATTGCATGAAATAGACCATTTGTAAATTGTATGCTATTTTTCCTTTTCTTCCACTGTTCCAAATGTTTCTGACACCTCCTACAGTTCCAGTTTCCCATGTTAATTTGCTCACTGCATGTTTTCAGCTGACACCTTTCGCAGATCCCTACAGTGATAATTTCCTTTCCGTCACAATTTTGAAATGTATAGTACTAATGTTCGTAAAACTTACTGTAATTTTTCCAGCATGTAATAAAAGACACATCTGTGGTATAGATCTTTATTTGAAATAGTATCTGTATATATAATAAATCACACACAGAGAGTAATGTTAAATGGAAATGTGTTAAACTGGAAACAGAAGAGATGTAGGTAATGCCACTGGTTCCTATTGTAAGAAACTGACAATAGCTTACAAGAACAAATGAACATGATTCACTGATACAATGCTAGTTAATAAAAGGTAATATTTCTCTATCATAGCAATATATTGAGCTCAAATAACTTTTCTCCATTAGTTCTGATGAAGGGCACATTACACAAAATACATTTGTAAATGGAAATAACACCCAATGATTTACTCTATTGGAGGACATAAAGCATGCCTTTCATCTCTGATAACATTTCAGAATAAGCAGCTATGTGAGTGTGCACATTAGGAATAAGACTATTTCTGCCCATGATTTGACCTAATCAGCTATAACATTTAGTGCTCACACTAGCATATAAATTGGACGAGGGTAACCTGATATAAAAAGATTTTACACTAGGACCAATGTTATTCAATAAGGCAGTGCAGATATGCATATTTTATCTCAGCTGTATTCGGCATGAGAAAAAAAATCGCAGCATTCTGAGATCGGTACAGTGGGAAAAAAATTGCATGGCTTAAGGAACATTAGCACGGCATCAAATTTTTAAGGATGCATTACAATTCTGTAGTATAGGAAATAGTAATGAGTGAGTGTTAGGCATTGAGTTCCCACCACTGCACAGGGGGAATCTCAAACCATGTCCTTTGTGGTCTCCCATTCTTCTGCAGCCTCCTGCTCAGCGGAGACATTGGTCCCAGCGTCTTGCTCAGGCTAATGCTATACATCTGGTTGCTGCTGCCGCCCCAGGCTCAGCTATAGCATCCAGCATTAGGCAACGGTGAGCAGATGCTCCTGGGACTAAGTCCTGCTTTTCTCCATCTGCGCATGCCCGTGAGACGACCGCTCATTGGTGGTCAGAGGTCACATGCTCAGGTCCTCAAGCAGCTCGGATTGGGTCACCAGGAAGGTCCTGTAAGGCTACGGCTATAAAGGGATTGCACGACCGCACAGCCGTGCGCTAGTATAGACAATGTGGAGTGATTGTTGTATGCACGTATGAATGTCTCTGGTGACTGACTCATTAATAAATCCCTTCCTTTGATACGCATGTGTTGATCAGCCTTGTCAGGTAGTGCCTTGGCAGGAGGTAGCGTCAGGCCCTAGCTTCAGAGCCAAATAGTGGCTTTGCTTGTACACCACTGTTCATTTGGGCCACACTCCACAGTAACCAAAGTCTATTGGCGGCGTTCGCCTAGTGGGTCTAGAGAGGCTGATACCCTGCGTCCTTCAGGCAGAGTCTTGTGACCGTACACTAGCACAGCCTCAGCTGTGCCCTGTGACAGATAACAGGGTACAGCATTTGTGTTAAGTGGTACCGTGGCTCTGTGAAGCAACAGAGCCCGTCACTCCTACATACGGGGTGGCGTTTAACCCACATGTGTCCAGTGCGATACCGTCATTTAGTGTCCGCCATAACCGAGCAGCAGTTAACATCTCTGCATGGTGGACCCCAGTCTGTGAACGCATCTTATTTCCATCTCTTTATTATTTGGTGCATTTCACCAGCTCTAAGATTATACTAGCACCAGGGTTTGGATAGTAATGGTTACGAACAGCGACTACAGCAGTACATCCAGTACATCCAGCAGCTGGAGGGCAGGTTGTCAGCTCTCGAGTGTACAGCCTCAGCTGTGGATGTTACCGCAGTAGCTGTCCAGGCTGCTAGTGTGGCTGCAGCCAGTTTGTCCACTGCCACCCCTGCTCTGACATTATCAAGCCTCCCGCTGCCAGGTAAGTTTTCTGGTGATAGCCAGTTATGTAGGGGATTCGTGAATCAGTGTGCGATACACCTGGAGCAACTGGTTGCACGTTTCCCCGGAGAGCGGGCAAAAGTAGGGTTTATTATTTCCCTGCTGTCGGACAGGGCGTTGGAGTGGGCTACGCCGCTGTGGGAGCGCAACGATCATGTGGTGCAGAGTGCTCCACGGTTTTTGAGCACTTTGAAACAGGTCTTTTTGGGGCCTCGAGTTACCCATGATACGGCGCTCCAACTGCTGGCTGGGACGTCCGCCTGTTGCGAGTCTGAGCTGCAAGTAAGACAGCACCCAGAGAAACCTTGAGACCCTTTACCCCCATACAGGGATCTGGAATTACAGCGGAGCCCAAGAGGTAGCTGCCTATGCGAGCAGTGGACCGGAGCAGGACGGTCGCCAGGAAGGGAGTAATAAACGGGACCGAAAGCGTAGTCAGGAGGCAAAGTCAAAACCGGGCAAGCAGCAGAGGTACAAAATTGGCAGGCTGTAAAAGGGTCAGAAATCCAGGCTAAGGTCAGAGTCAAAATAGTAACTAAACACTAGCTCACTGGGGAAACCAAGACTAAATCTGGTGGCCTGCAGGACAGGCTCCAAAGTATTTGAAGGACACGGCTACCTCTCAGGCTCACAGCCTTATGACCTAATCTGGACAGCCCCTAGAACCAGGCCAGATGGCGATGTATGACTGGCACCAACCCCTTCACCTCTGACAGAAGAGCGAAGCCTGTGCCCACCAGATGCCTGCACAGGGATCCCTTCTCTGTCACCACCATCACCCACAGGAGAAACACGGTGATGCCCAAAGACGGAGGCATGTGTCAAAGGAGCGGGACCATATGAGCATATAGCTCTCTTATCACCGGCACCATCAGTCAAAGGAGTCCGGCGCCTCCCAGCGGTCGAGGCAGGAACACCAGCCACCGAGTCCAACGTCGACGTAACAGTCCGGCGCCTCCCAGTGGCCGAGGCAGGAGCACCAGCCACCGAGTCTAACGGCGACGTGACACTGGCATTGACACAGGTCTCATCCATGGTCAGCCATTTTTCCATTCACTTCCAGACGTTAGCTTCTGAGCTGGAGTGGCCGGATAAAGTCCCCATCCCAGTATTTTGTAGGGGGCTGGTTGACCATGTGAAGGATGCCTTGGCTGCTAGGGAGATTCTCACCACGCTGGAGGAGCTAATAGCAGTTTCAACTCTCATCGACCTTCATTTTAAGGAGCAAAGGTTGAAGCGAGCCCAGTGTAGGCAGAGGTTTTGGCTGGCTCCCACCTTGGCCAAATCTCTGGAATCTCTGATCCAGGCGTCCGAGCCACATGAGGCCATGGAGCTGTCTTGAGCGGGATCTAAGTCCCGGACTGCTCGTGCACTCAAGGTCTGTCATATCTGCCGGCAGTCAGGACATCTCACCTCCAGATGTCCTCAGAGGTCGAGAGAATGTCCTCCTTTAGTGACCTTAGGAGCTGGTTCACTAGACGCAGTGGCAGTTTCCTCCAAACTGTCCTTCAAGGGGACAATTTCCATTGGCCCATCCACCCATATGGTAGAGCTTTGCATGGATTCCGGGGCGGAGGGCAACTTTATGTCCTCTGCCTTCGCTCGACGGCACGCAAATCCACTGGTGATGCACACCAAACCAGTGACCATACGAGTGATAAAAGGGTCGACACTACCCCCACAGATAACTCATCAGACCATCCCATTTACTCTTTCCATGTCTCATCCCATCAGGAGATCATCTCCCTGTTAGTCATTCTCGAGGGAATTGATATTGTCCTCTTAGTGAAACCATGGCTATGCTACCACTCCCCTCATATAGAGTGGTTCTCAGGGAGAATTCTGGGATGGAGTAAATCCTGTGAGGGTAGATGTCAGAGGGAGTGCGTTCAGATTGCTACTATAGAGGTACCCACAGATCTTTCCTCTCTCCCCAAGCACTATTGGCCCTATGCGGACGTGTTCTCCAAGAGGGCTGCAGAGACCCTACCGCCTCATCGCTCCGATGACTGCCCTATTGACCTCTTGCCTGGTACTGAGCCTCCCCGGGGTCGAATTTATCCACTGTCTCTCCCAGAGATGGAGGCGATGTCTCTGTACATCCAGGAGAATCTGACAAGAGGATTCATTAGCAAGTCCGTGTCACCTCCAGGGGTGGGGTTCTTCGTGCAAAAGAAGAACCAACAACTATGTCCATGCATAGACTACAGGGGTCTTAACGCCATCACCGTTAAGAAAAAGTACCCTCTGCCCTTGATATCATTTCTACTTGATTGGTTGCGGGGAGCGAGGGTGTTTACTAAACTTGATCTGCGAGGTGCTTACTACCTGATTCGCATCTGTGAGGGGGATGAATGGAAGACGGCATTTAACACCAGGGACGCGCACTATGAATACCTGGTGATGCCTTTCGGGCTCTGTAATGCCCCTGCTGTCTTCCAAGACTTTGTGAGCGACATCTTCCGGGATATGCTCACAACCTTGGTCGTAGTCTATCTGGATGATATTCTCATCTAATCTCCAGATATAGACTCCCATCAGAGAGATGTTTGCAAGATCTTTGACCTCCTACGGGCAACTGCCTCTATGCCAAGTTGGAGAAGTGTGTTTGAGCAGGAATCCTTGCCTTTCCTGGGCTATATCATCTCCGCCCAGGGATTGGCCATGGATCCTGCCAAGCTACAGGCGGTGATTGATTGGCAGGAGCCCCATTCTCTCAAAGCGGTGCAGCGCTTTATGGGGTTCATTAACTATTATCGCCAATTCATCCCCCACTTCTCAACTTTGGCAGCTCCCTTGGTTGCCCTCACCAAGAAGGGAGCAAATCCCAAATTGTGGTCAGAGGAGGTCTCCAAGTCCATTCTCTCTATCAAGTCCCACTTCGCTAGCGCTCCCATTTTACATTGCCCTGATATGGATAAACCATTTATTATGGAGGTGGATGCCTAATCCGTCGGTGCTGGAGCAGTCCTGTTCCAAAAGGATGCTCAAGGTCAGAAGCATCCTTGCTTCTTCTTCTCTAAGACCTTCTCACCAGTGGAGAGGAACTATTCCATCGGGGACAGGGAGTTGCTAGCCATGAAGTTGGCATTTTCAGAATGGAGACAACTCCTTGAGGGGGTCGCTATCCCTTCCAAGTAAACACCAACCACAAAAATTTGGTCTCCATTCAAACCGCCCAGCAGTTAAACTCTCGCCAGGCTAGATGGTCCTTGTTCTTCTCCCGGTTCCACTTCACCCTCCACTTTCTTTCCGGGGAGAAGAACATGCGTGCTGACGCTCTCTCCCGCTCCATAATGTCATCAGAGGAGGAGGAGGAGCCTTGGCTAATTGTCCCTTCTGAGAGTCTGAGGACTGTGGTCCTGGTTTCGCTTGAGTCTGTGCCTCTGGGCAAGACTTTGGTGCCACCTAATCTGTGACCGGAGGTTCTCTCTTTAGCTCATTCGTCCAGGGTGGGTGGACATTTTGGGACCAAGAGGACATCTGAGCTGCTGGCGAGGACATACTGGTGGCCGCATATAGCCTGTGACATCGGAGACTATGTTCTGGTGTGTGTCACCTGCGCCAGGAATAAGTCTTCTCGACAACAGCCCGCTGGGCTACTTTACCCCCTGCCGGTGGCAGACAGGCACTGGGAGATGGTCGGGATGTACTTTGTGGTGGGCTTACCCAAGTCTTGTAGCTGCACCGTTATCCTGGTAGTCACCGACCATTTTTCCAAAATGTACCTCTTCCGCGCGTGCCTTCTGCACGGGTCTTGCCAACGTTGTTCATTAAACACGTCTTTCACCTAAACGGTATGCCTGACAAAATCGTCAGTGACTGGTATCCCCAGTTTGCATCTCGGTTCTGGAGAGAGCTTTGTCGCCTACTCAGCATTGAGCTGAATCTCTCTTCAGCTTACCATCCAGAGATAAATGGGTTGGTAGAGAGGGCCAACCAGGCCCTGGTCACGTACCTGCGACATTTTGTTTCAGCCAGGCAGGATGACTGGGCATCCTTGCTACAATGGGCGGAGTTTGCGCTGAACAACGCCGTAGCCAATTCCACTAGACAAACCCCATTCCTCCTCAACTACGGCCAGCATCTGTGGGTTCCTGTGCCGATGCCCATGTCTTCCACCAACTCTAGGGTGGCAGACAGGGTGGTGGAGGCACGTGACATTTGCGACCGCACACAGGATGCCATCCGTGCCTCCAAGGAGAGAATGAGGGTTTCTGCGATGCTCACCGGTGCCGAGATCCAACCTTTGCTCCTGGCGACTCCTGAGAGTTGAGTTCACTAAGTTTTTGCCTCGCTATATAGGTCCCTTCAAGGTTCTGGAACAATTTAACCCTGTGGTCTATCGTCTGGACAGTCCTCCATGCCTAGGTATCACAGACACCTTTCTTGTGTCCCTCCTTAAGCCCGTTCACATGTCCCGGTTTTCTGCGTCATCTGCCGGAACATCGGGCTCGTCTACGGACAATTATGAGGTGGACGCCATTGATGGGTGCAAGGTGGTGCGTGGCAAAAAATACTATCTGGTGGACTGGAAGGGTCATGGCCCAGAGGACAGGACCTGGGAACCTGTTGAGCACATTGGTGCTCCTCAGCTTATTGCAGCTTTTGAGTATAGCAAAGCCCAAGGAGGGGGTGTAATGTTAGGCTTCGAGTTTCCCCCACTGCACAGGGGGAATTTCAAGCCTTGTCCTCTGCGGTCTCCCATTGTTCTGCAGCCACAGAGGCTCCTGCTCAGGGGAGACGTCGGTCCAGCGTCTTGCTCAGGCTAATGCTATGCGTCCAGTTGCTGCTGCCACCCCAGGCTCAGCTATAGCATCCAGCATTAGTCAGCGGTGAGCAGACGCTCCTGGGACTAAGTCCTGCTTTTCTCCATCTTAGCATGCCCTTGAGACAACCGCTCATTGGTGGTCAGAGGTCACATGCTCAGGTCCTCAAGCAGCTCGGATTGGGCCATCAGGAAGGTCCTGGAAGGCTGTGGCTATAAAGGGATCGCATGACCGCACGTCCGTGCGCTAGTATAGACAATATGGAGTGATTGCATGTATGATGGTCTCTGGTGACTGACTCATTAATAAACCCTGTCCTTTGATATGCATGTGTTGATCAGCCTTGCCAGGTAGTGCCTTGCAGGCAGGAGGCAGAGTCAGGGCCTAGCTTCAGTGCCAAGTAGTGGCTTTGCTTGTACGCAACTGTGCACTTGGGCCGCACTCCACAGTACCCAGCGTCTATTAGTGGCGTTTGCAGTTGCGACTCAGTGTGCCTAGTGGGTCTAGAGAGGCTCTTACCCTGCGTCCTTGGGGCAGAGTCTTGTGACCGTACACTAGTGCAGACTCAGCTGTGCCCTGTGACAGATAACAGGGTACGGCATTTGTGTTAAGCGGTGCCGTGGCTCTGTGAAGTAACAGAGCCCGTCGCTCCTACATACGGGGTGGTATTTAGCCCACATGTGTCCAGTGCGATACCTCCATTTAGTGCCCACCGTTACTGAGAAGCAGTTAACATCTCTGCACGGTGGACCCCAGGGCTGCGAACGCACCTTATTACTACCTTCTTATTATTTGGTGCATTTTTTTATACAGTATGTCTAACCCGTTGTTCTATCCTGTACACTCCAGACCCACTATCCTGGATACTTTTCAGGAATTAGTGGAGAAAGGTCTGGTGGATCTTGAAAAAAAGACAGAAACTCATTATGAAAATTTAACAGCACAAGAAAGATTAGTAATGTAAGATATTAACCCCTTTACCCCCAAGGGTGGTTTGCACGTTCATGACCGGGCCAATTTTTACAATTCTGACCACTGTCCCTTTATGAGGTAATAACTCTGAAATGCTTCCATGGATCACTGTAATTCTGACACTGTTTTCTTGTGACATATTGTACTTCATGTTAGTGGTAAAATTTCATTGATATAACTTGCGTTTATTTGTGAAAAAATGGAAATTTGGCAAAAATTTTGAAAATTTCTCAATTTTCCAAATTTTTATTTTTATGCCCTTAAATCACAGAGATATGTCACACAAAAAACTTAATAAGTAACATTTCACATATGTTTACTTTACATCAGCACAATTTTGGAACCAACATTTTTTTTGTTAGGAAGTTATAAGGGTTAAAAGCTGACCAGTGATTTCTCATTTTTGCAACACCATTTTATTTTTACGGACCACATCACAATTGAAGTCACTTTGAGGAGTCTACATGATAGAAAATACCCAAAAGTGACACCATTCTAAAAACTGTACCCCTCAAGGTGCTCAAAACCACATTCAAGAATTTTGTTAACCCTTCAGGTTAACCCTTTCACAAAAAAATTACTTCAGGTCCAATTTTTTAAATTTTACCAAGGGTAACAGGAGAAATTGGACTGTAAAAGTTATTGTGCAATTTGTCCTGAGTACGCTGATACCTGATATGTGGGGGGAACCACTGTTTCGGCTCATGGCAGATCTCAGAAGGGAAGGAGCGCCGTTTGACTTTTTCAGTGCAAAATTGGCTAGAATTCAGATCGGATGCCATGTCACGTTTGGAGAGCTCCTGATGTGCTTAAACAGTGGAAATCCCCCACAAATGACACCATTTTGGAAAATAGACCCCCAAGGAACTTATCTAAATGTGTGGTGAGAACTTTGAACCCCCAAGGACTTCACAGAAGTTTATAACGTACAGCCGTACAATTAAAAAATCATATTTTTTCCGCAAAAACGATCTTTTCACCCTCAAGTTTTATTTTTCCAAGAGTAACAGGACCCCAAAAGTTATTGTGCAATTTGTCCTGAGTATACTGATACCCCATATGAGGGGGTAAACCACTATTTGGGTGCATGGCAGAGCTCGGAAGGGAAGCAGCGCCATTTGACTTTTATGGCTGGAATTGAGATTGGACGCCATGTCACGTTTGGAAAGCCCCTGATGTGCCAAAACAGTGGAAACCCCCCACAAATTACACCATTTTGGAATCTTGACCCCCCCAAGTAACTTATCTACATGTGTGGTGAGAAGTTTGAACCTCCCAGGGCTTCACAGAAGTTTATAACGTACAACCGTAAAATTAAAAAATCACATTTTTTTCACAAACATGATCTTTTCACACCCAATTTTTATTTTCCCAAGGGTAACAGGACCCCAAAAGTTATTGTGCAATTTGTCCTGAGTACGCTGATACCCCACATGTGGGAGTAAACCACTATTTGGGCGCATGGCAGAGCTCAGAAGGGAAGCAGCGCCATTTGACTTTTTTGGCTGGAATTGGGATCGGATGCCATGCCGCGTTTGGAAAGCCCCTGATGTGCCTAAACAGTGGAAACCCCCACAAATGACACCATTTTGGAAACTAAACACCCCTAGGAACTTATCTAGATGTGTGGAGAGCACTTTGAACCCCCAAGGGCTTCACAGAAGTTTATAACGCCCGGGCGTGAAATTAAAAAAAATCATATTTTTTCCACAAACATGATCTTTTAGTCCCCAATTTTTTTATTTTCCCAAGGGTAACAGGAGAAATTGGACCCCAAAAGTTGTTGTCCAATTTGTCCTAAGTACGCTGACACCCCATATGTGGGAGAAAACTATTGTATGGGCACATGTCGGGGCTTGGAAGGGAAGTAGTGACGTTTTGGAATGCAGACTTTGATGGAGTGGTCTGCCGGTGTCATGTTGCCTTTGGAGAGCCCCTGATGTACCTAAACAGTGGAAACCCCCCACAAGTGACCCCATTTTGGAAACTAGACCCCCTACGCAACTTATCTAGATGTCTGGTGAGCACTTTGAACCCCCCAGTGCTTCACAGAAGTTTATAACGCCCGGGCGTGAAAATTGGAAAAAATCATTTTTTTTTTCCACAAAAATGATATTTTTGCCCCCATTTTTTTGTTCCTAAGGGTAGCAGGAGAAATTGGACCCCAAAATTTGTTTTTCAATGTGTCCTGAGTAGGCTGATCCCCCTCATGTGGGGGTAAAACACTGTTTGGGCGCATGGCAGAGCTTGAAAGGGAAGGAGCACCATTTGACTTTTTCAACGCAGAATTGGCTGGATTTGAGATCAGACATCATGTTGCGTTTGAAGAACACCTGATTTGCCCAAACAGTGGAAAACCCCCAATTCTAACTTTAACCCTAACCCCAACACACCCCTAACCCCAATTTCAGCCCTAGCCCTAACCCTAGCCCTAACCCTAACCCTAGCCGTATCCCTAATGGGAAAATGGAAATGAATACATTTTTTTTCATTTTATTATTTTTCCCTAACTAAGGGGGTGATAAAGGCGGGTTTGATTTACTATTTATGGCGGGTTTTTATGTTTGGCAGCTGTCATACGCTGAAAGACGCTTTTTATTGTAAAAATAGTTTTTGCATCGCCACATTTTGAGAGCTATAATTTTTCCATATTTTGACCCACCAAGTCATATGAGGTCTTATTTTTTGTGAGACGAGTTGACGGTTTTATTGGTACCATTTATGGGTATGTGACATTTTTTGATCGCTTTTTATTCCGATTTTTGGGACGCAGAATGATCAAAAACCAGCATTTCAAGAATTTCTTTTGAGGGTGCATTTACACTGTTCCGCGTGCGGTAAAATTGATAAAGTGGTTTTATTCTCCGGGTCACTACGATAACAGCGATACCTCATTTATGTCATTTTTTTATGTTTTGGTGCTTTTATGCAATGAAAACAATTTTATATAAAAAATAATTATTTTTGCATCACTTTCTTCTGCGAGCTATAACTTTTTTATTTTTTCGCTGATGATGCTGTGTTGCAGCTCTTTTTTTGCGGGACAAGATAATGTTTTCAGCGGTACCATGGTTATTTATATCCATCTTTTTGATCGCGCGTTATTGCACTTTTTGTTCGGCGGTTTGATAATAAAGCATTATTTTTTGCTTTGTTTTTTACCTTTATTTTTTAAGGGGTTCGCTAAAGGGGTTACCTAATGGGACAGTTTTATAGGGCGGGTTATTATGGACGCGGCGATACTAAATATGTGTACTTTTATTGTTTTTTTTTATTTCCAAAAAATGAATTTATTAGGGAATATTTTTTTTTTAATTTATTTAGCGATTTTTTATAAATTATTTTTACACTTTTTTTTAACTTTATTACATTGTCCCAGGGGGACATCACTGTCATTTGTCAGATCGCTGATCTGACACATCACACAGCACTGTGACAGATCAGCGATCTGACACAGGCACTGCACAAGGCTTCCTCATGCCTGCGCTCTGCAAGCAGTGAGGAAGCCGCGTCCCTGCAGGCCCCCGAAGGTCCCCGCTGCCATATTGGATCCGGGGACCTGCAGGGAAGGAGGCCCCCGCAGCAGCCCTGCACATCGCACTGCTGCGGGGGTCTCAGGGAAGCACGGAGGGAGCCCCCTCTCTGCTGATGCTTCCCTAAAACCCCGGTACACTGTGAACGTGTTTGATCGCAGTGTGCCAGGGGTTAACATGTCGGGGGCGGTCCGTGACTACCCCTGACACATAGTGCCGGGTGTCAGCTGTGATAATGAGCGCCGCTGATCGCTATGATGTAGTATCCCGTCCATGGGCATAGGGGCCCGGGTCCCATGGACGGGATAGTACGTCAGATGTCAGGAAGGGGTTAAAGATAATGGGGAGATGCTGATTAGACAAGCTAAAAAAGGGGGAGGAGTAGTTGTACTTAATGCAGGTTTATATCACTCTGAAAATTTACGTATTCTTAATGATTCTGATACTTATGTCAAGTTTTCTAGTGATCCTACTTCTAAATTTCTATGTGAATTGAAAAAATTGTTTAATGAAGGAGTTATAACAGGGGCTATCTCACAAAAAATTCATGATTATATTTACATTAAAAATCCTGTTATCCCTATATATCACGCCTTTCCCAAGATTCACAAAAAATTATTTCCTCCCACTTTTAGAGCGATAATATCTGGCATTGGTTCCCTCATGGAAAAAATATCCGAATGGGTTGATCATTATCTGCAATCTCTGGTGACGCTTCTTCCAGGTTTATCAGAGACACTAAAATAATGATTTCAGTGGTGGGAAATTATGAGTGGTCTCAAGATTTTTTGTGGATTACTTGAGACGTAGTGGGTCTGTACCCGTCAATACCGCATTCGGTTATTTTGTCCAGTTTAAAATATTTTCTGGACAAATATAGTACATATACATCTGAAAGTCAATCATTTTTGTTTGATGTGGTTTATTTCCTCCTTTTGCACAATTATTTTTCCTTTTATGGTGTTTTTTTACTCCAAAAACAGGGAGATAGCATGGGAGGAAAATGCTCTCCAGCTTTTGATAATATAACAGTGGCTGTATGGGATTAAAAATATATTTTCTGTAACCACAATCCATTCTATAATAATATGCAATTATACGGCCGCTAATAGACGATTTAGTCTTGATTTGGAAGGTGGATAAGATGGGAATTACAGATTTCATGAATTATATTAAGGACGGTTTCACACGTCAGTGTCTCTGGTACATGTAGTGACAGTTTTCTCACGTACCGGAGACACTATCACACACAGACTCTTTCAAATGAATGGGTCTATGCAGATATCAGTGTGTTTTCACGGACCGTGTGTCCGTGTGCAAAACACGGAGACGTCCGTTTTAACATGGACACACGGCCAGCAACACGTGCTGCACATGTGCCCATGGAGAACTGTTCGCACAGTCCTCCGTGCTCACGGACAGCCGCCGGGAAGAAGCGGATACTGTAAGCGCTGTTCCCGGCAGAACAGCGCTTACAGTAATTGTAAAAAAATAATAATTAAAAAATTAAAAAATAATTAAAATAATAATTTAAAAAATAATTTAAAAAAACGGCGTGGGGTCCCCCCTATTTTTGACAACCAACCTGACTAAAGCTGGCAGCTGAGGGCTGATATTCTCAGGCTGGTAAGGGGCCATTGATCTTGGCCTCCCCAGCCTAAAAACTGCAGCCCCCAGCTCCCCAGAAAAGGTGCATCTATTAGATGCACCTAATCTGGAGCTTTGCCCCATTCTTCCCACTTGCCCTCTAGCAGTGGCAAGTGGGGTAATAAAGGGGTTAATGCCACCTTTCTATTATAAGGTGACATTAAGCCCGGATTAGTAATGGAGAGATGTCAATAAGACACCGATCCATTACTAATCCTACAGTAAATAAAGGGTTAAATAAACACACTCACACAATAAGAATACATTATTTTAATGAAAGAATACAACACACACATTTTTATAATCTTTATTACACTGGTAATTCCGAAGCAATCGATCTTCTGAAAAAAAGGTGAACATAATAAACCAACAATATCCATTACATGTCCGGTGCTCAATCACGTCCCACAGCGCAAATCCATCTTGGGGGTTAATACATTTTGAGTCGGAGCGCTGCTAATACAGCCACTGCTGACTGTAAATGACTGGGTAATGAATGGAGCAGAGCGCAGTCAGCGATGAGCGGTGACGTCGCTGCTAGTTACTGAGCATGCGCCGCCTGCTCCCATTCATTCCCCAGTCATTTACAGTCGGGAGCGGCTATATTAGCAGCGCTCCAACTGTAAATGTATTAACCCCTGAGATGAATTTATGCTGTGGGACGTGACTGAGCGCCGGACAGCTAATGTATATATTTGCGTTATTATTTTCAACTGTTTTTCAGAAGATCGATGGCTTCTGTCATGTCAGCCATGTCTGTCATGTCTGCCTTGTCTGTTTTGCCTCAAGAACCCCAGGAGCGGTGTGCACGCGCATCTCGTGTCTGCTATCTTGCATGTTCCTAGAGTAGTGTGCACACTCACCTCATGTCTGTTGAGCTGCAGGATGCCTGCGTTTCTGCTCTGCCTTCTGTGATCATCTCGTCATGTCTAGAATCCCTGATCATGTGTCCTTCCAATGTTCCAGCATAGGCTGGTTCTGCATTCATCTCTGCATGTCTGAAACCCTGATCATGTGACCTTTCCTAGGATCCTGCATTGTCCGGTTCTGCAATCATTTCTGCATGTCTGAAACCCTGATCATGTGACCTGCCTAGGTTTCAGCACTGGTTCTGCAATCATCCTTGCATGTCTGGAATCCTGATCATGTGACTGCTCCCTGTGATCCTGGAGGATCTGAACTGGAAGTTCTCCCCTGGTCCTGACCTGGAAGTGGAGGTGCTAATGCCCTATATCAGACCGCCCCTTCCTATGCTCAGGGCCTGAGTATTGTGTTGCTTCCCTGCATGGCTGCTTGGTCTGCTGGGTCGCTCCCTCTATTCTGTGCCCTTGCACTGCACTCTGCTCTGTCGTGCGTCTCTGCACACGCTCCGTCCTCATATTCCGTCTCTTGTCTCGTGCCTTGTCTGGTGTTTGTCCCTCGTGCCATGTTTTGTCTCTGCTCTGCTTTGCCTTGTAGTCCTTCTTTGCTCTGATTCCGTTCTGTGTTTCTGTCTATGTTTCCGTTCCTGGTTTCCTGTCTTGTCTTTCTTTGCTGCTTCGTGTACTCTGTCCCTGACGTGTCTGTGTACACGTGCAGGTCTCTGTTCTGTACCCTGTCCCTGGCATGTCTTTACACATGCAGGTCACCGCTCTGTACCCTGCCCCTGACATGCCTCTCTGCACGTGCAGGCCTCGATCTGTACCCTGTCTAGTCCCAAGGTTCTCCCTTGGCCCGGCTCTGGGCTTCGGCCTATGCTTCGCTGCTAGACTCTGTCCCTGTCCCTGACGTGTCTCTCCACACGTGCAGGCCTTCGTTCTGTGCTCTGTCCCTGGCGTGCCCCTCGGTACACGCAGGCCTCGCTTTGTACTTTGCCACTGGCATGTCCTTTGCATGCGCAGGGTCCTGTCTACTACTTTATACCTTGTCTCTGTTACTTCGTGTGCTCTTGCACTTTTCGTACTAGGCTTTGCCGTGCTGTCTGCACGCGTCTCTGTCCTGTATCTTTGCATAGCCCTGCCTTGTGGCTCCGTGCCTCCGTGCATGTGCCTGGTCGCCTGTGCCTGCCTGGTGTGCCTCAGCTGTGCCGCCTCTAGCCATGCTCGCCTGTGTGCCTCAGCTGTGCCCACCGTCCAGTGCTATAGTGGTTCCCGGCTGCGTGGCCGCAGCGGTGCCGCCTCTAGTCATGGCTGCCTGCATATGCCGCTGTCGGTACCACCTGCCGGTGCCCCCAGCTGTGGTCTCCGTGCTCCCTTGCATGCACGCTGGTTCTCGCACTGTGCCTTTTTGTGCTACTCTTGCACAAAGCCTTTTGCCTCTTTTGCTCTGCTCTGAACCCTAGTTTGCCTGCCGGATTCCGTAACCTGCCGACCGCTGCCAGAGGTCCGGACCTAGGTGACTGCGTCCTGATGTCCAGAGCTGATGTCCGTAGCCTGATTCCTGGACCCTGTCGGTCGATGCCAGCACCCCGGATTCCGATGCCATTGAACCCGTCCCTGGCGTGCCCTCACAAGTGCAGGCCACCGTCCTTGTACTCCTCCCTGGCGTGCCCTCGCACACGCAGGCCTCCGTCCTTGTACCAGTCCCTGGCATGTCCCTCGGCATGCGCAGGTCTCCGTTCTGTGAATCTGATCCTGGCGTGTCTCCTTGCATGCACCCTGTTTTGTCTCCTAGTGTGTCTGCCGGATTCCTGAAGCCAGCTGACTACTGCCGGAGGTCTGGAGCCAGATGTCTACACTCTGATGCCTGGACCCTGTCAGCCCTGGCCAGCCTTCCAGAGTCCGATTCCTCGCACCCTGCCTTGGACTTTGGCGTGCCCTGGCACGCACCTTGTTATATGGATTCTATGTGTACACATTTGGCACCTGTTATACCCTGAAAAGTTCCTGATGCCTTGGACCTCGGTGTGGTCTTGCACGCATTTTGCTTTGTGTTCTTTGTGTGTTCACCTTTGCACCTGTTGTACCCTGAAGTGTTCCTGAATGAAGTTTACTTGAACTAATGCCTTGTCTCGTCTTGTCTTGCTTCCTGAGCCGGCCGTCTGGTCCAGCAGCCGTGGTGGCTCACCCCCTTGGTCTTGCCCCTGACACTCCCTGTATAGGGGGTGGTTCCTCACTAGGT